>NC_092588.1:21396911-21704264 GCF_047663525.1 Anas platyrhynchos | reverse complement strand
TGAGCTTATTTATTTCACCCAGCAGCGATCACTGGACAAGGCACAGCAGCAGAACCAGGGCTCCTGGCTCTCCGTTGCAGCCCTGCCCAGCAGCTCAGGATCAATGCTCTGCTGTCCATTTTGGCACAAATATGACATTTCAGCAGGAGCTAAAGGTTTCCTGGTAGTAAGAGTGTGTTCCCTGAAGCAATGGGTTTATCTTCTTTAGGATGGATTGAATTGAATCTGGGTCCCCCATGTCCTGGGTGAATGCTCTTTCCACTGGGTTAAGGTGATGGGGAAGAGAAGATAGGAAACTTTGTTCACAGTCGGTGGCAAAAATTAGCACTGATCTCTGGGCTGAAAAGTCAGCGTGGGATCGACCCTTTTGTCTTGTGCTTCCTGCAGCCTGCAGACGGGTGTGGATCCGCAGGGCTGAAGTGGGATCTGCTAGATCTAATTACCCCCTAATTATAATACATTAAACAATTAAAATAATGGAGATCGGGCGCAATCAGATCTCAAAACAAAGCGATTTAGCACGATGAGATGTTGAAAACTGTGCAGATGCTGCTGCTAATCCTGGAGGAGGTCCAACATAAACAATCCAATACCCAGCCAGCTGGGAAGACAGCGAGCTCGAGGTAATATCAGGTTCCCAGCATAAAGCGTGAGGGGGTAGGTGGATTTTCTCCCTCCGTTATCCAGCTGTATGTTTAGACAAGAGCAAACTACTGTGTATTTCAAAACGTGTGTATGTGTGCAGGTGAACGATGGAAATGTATGGGCCTCGAGGGGGCAGGGGACTCGCCGCTTTAAATGCTCGGTGCATTATACATGTAGCTGTATTTTATTTTTGATTTTAAGAGTTACGTGGTTAGTAATTTACTGTAACTTTAGCCCTGAAGAATCTGGCTTTGGTGGACAACTCCGGGAGCCAAAGGTGTTCTTTGTCCATAAAACAGGTACGGCACTTCGGGAGATGAGAGGGGACCTTGGGCCCCACGCTCATTCCTCTCCTGGCCTCTCCAGGGACCTCATCACCACTTTTTATCAGCAGCAATACATTTATGACACTTTGTCATTTGTGAGAAAAGCCGTGTTGTTTGTGTGAAGCCAGGCTTCCCCCCCCAAAAAAAAAACCCTAAGTTGGTGGAGCCGGGCACAAAGCCCCGGGGAGGGAGCGCTGCAAAATGCCCTGGAGCTGTTGGTTGGAGGCAGAGCGTGGGGAGGGTGATGTGTGACAACTGCTGATGGAACAGCAGGTGAATGTGACCAAAAGCCTGGCTTGCAGTTCACAGGTAGAAGGACTTTACCAGAAAAAAAATAAAAATAAAAAAGGAATTCTCTAAAAAAGCCAAAGAACAAAGACATCCGAGGCTTCCTCTGGGAAATAAGGATGAGCAATCCAAACTGTGGGTTTTCTTTGTATAATCGAACGCTGCATTCCTGGAGGGATCTTTTTATTTGGTTCTTTGCTCGCTCTGGTTTCTCTCGACAATGTACACAAGCTGCAGCACAGAAGAGAGAGAGTCAGAGAGAGATAACAGGGTACTGAGAGAATTTAATTAATAAGTCCTTGTGGGGCTGCGGGTGACTGTGGAGAGGATGGAGGACGATGAGCAAAAAGAGGTCCTCTTAATGTCCGGATGTATTGAACATTTCATTGAAGGAAAGCCAAAGAGGCACCAAAAGGAGTTGGTAGCTGTTGGAAAACAACTCACAAAGAGCATGAGGCAACGTGTTCTCTTTTCTCTTTCAATTTTGCTGTAGCAAAACTTAGTGCTGCACCACTTTCAAGGAGGAGAATTTGGGCCAAGGATTTAGCAACAGACATCTGAAGAACGCAGAAAAAGCAAGGGATTGGGGAAAGAGGATAAAAGGCTCTCTCTTTTACAGCCACCACCTTCTTTTACAGTTCTTTGGGAGACGCACGTGAAGTCCTGCACGGATGGGTGCCCCACATGCTGAGACACAAATGCTGGAGCCTCTGCTCCACAGCAGGCAGCGGATGGACAGGAGCAAGGCTGCTTAACTCCAGGCTGACCCAGGAATGACAAATTTTTGGCATACTGGGCTTGACCTCTCCCTTCTGGCCTGTCAGCTGTTGTTTCCCAGTGCCCTTGGACGGGCTGGATTTGCTCTTGCTGATGCTCTTTGTGTAGTTCTCTCCCCGGGTACGCATGTTGAAGCCAGGCTTTTAGGTCTTTGGGTGGGTCTTGAAATTGCCAATTAAAACCCCACATCTCGGCTGTTATGAGAAGCTTTGCTGAGGTCCAGAAGTTGCTGGAAGCCTGATACACGCCACAATTTACTGGCTGTGAATTATGTAGATACTCATATTTTTAATTTCCTTTCATTTAGTTGTGTGTGCAGGACCTCTGTCACGACCAGCGGGGAGCTCTCCTGGGTACAAAGAGGCAATTCAGTGTCTGTGCCAACCCTGGCTTGTAAAAGCCTGGCAGCCCTTGACAAACAAAGCCTAGAAATGTTGCTATTAAAAGCATTTATTGAATAAATCCATATGTGACAAAATGATAGCTGCAAAAAGCAGTGGAATTGTTTTTTTAATGGATAAATCTTATTTGAAAGGTAAAGCAGAGCTGCAAAAGCTCCGGGAACAGTCACCTGAGGATAGAGCTTTGAGCAACGTGGGAAAAATTAGACCCACTATGAACAATATAGAAGATAATAGATTTCAGAACATGCCTGCTTTGAGTGGGAGCTTTTATGTAAAGAGAAGAGAGGATAAGCCTGGTTTTAACTTCTGTGCTTGAAGGCTCTCGCAGAGATAAGAGAACAAATCCTTGTTCCCACCAGCAGAAGCTGGAAAGAAGAGGACCCCGGTTCTTCTTCAGGAGGGAAGGAGGAGGGCTGCTGACCCAAGAGGGGGCTCTGTTGGGTTCCCCCCCGTCCCCACAGCAAAGCACCAGCCCTTCCTTTGCTCTGCGTGCAGCCTTTATGCTTGAGGGAGGCAGGGTGCTGAGCTCAGGTGGCTGAGATCTCCCTAGAGGGTGGAGCAGAGGAGCAGCGATTGTGTAAAGGCTGCTGTAACAACCGGAGAGCAGCTCTGCTGGAAATCCAAAAATTGTCATGGGAGAGGATCCTATTTCTGTGCCTCTCTGCTTAGAGCCTCTTTGCTTTGGCCTCGCTCGGTGATCAGAACTTGCTCTAGATACCAAAATAAAGAAAAAAAGAATGACATTCGTTGAAAAGAGGCATCTGGGCTGTATTTAGCCTTAAAAAATAAACCAAGAGCAGCTATCTGCATTGATTGTCTCGTGGGCTGCTGGAGATGATCTGTCATGATGGGCTTTCGGCAGGTGATAGCTGGGGGTGGCTGTTTTCATCGGAGGGGCGGAGAGCCCTTCGCTGGAACTGGCAGAGGCAGATGTGGTGACCTACAGGTGCAAAATAACCTCTCTGGGAATGAGCAGTCTCCAGCGAGGACAGGCTGCCCCTGTGACGGCTGCTGACATGCATGAATGCAGCATGGAAATGCTCAAACTCAGTCAGGAATTTCCTGGCACACGTTATGTCCACACTGGGGAAATGTTTTACATCACTTCGGGGATGGCCGAGCTTGTCCGGTCTCTTCAAAGAGATTGTTGGAGAAAGTATGAAAACAGCATATCAGGATTATAGAGGTTTCCTGGGGGGTCAGATAGAAATGAAAGGGAGGGCAGAAAAATTGTTATGGAACAATTAAAACAAATAACATCAGAAAACATAACAGCGGAACCGATCCTGCAGAAGTCCTGGATGAACATCACAAGCAAACCTGGACTGAAGAAGATATTTGGGAAGCAATGAGCTCAAGCTTGCGAGAAACAGATTTTTAAAATCAGATATAGGAAAACAGTCAGAAGTGCCTACTATGTTTGGAATATTACACATGCAGGTGCGAGTGCCCGATTTAGAAATGAGCCTCTGACACTCCTGCGAGGAGCAAATGGGTGTTTGTGTGCACCTATTGCTGCAAGTCAGCCTTATCACCCAACAATGTCCTGCTTTTGGAAATGTCAATATTGTCTGAAAAAAATAATTGTCCTCTCCTCAGTTTCCCAGTCTGGGAGGACTAATGTTGGTGAAATTGTAGGCCTTTTATTTCATGATAGATCTACGCTGGCTTTTCTCTAACAGCAGTTTCCCCTTCTATTGCTTCCCGAAGTGGCTGTGGCAGAGCCGTGGTATATCATCAAAGAATGTCAGGTGCTTAGTGCTCACAAACCACCTTCTTATTAGAAAACATCTTTGTGAAAAGGAGCCATTTTTCCACAATTGAGGCTATATAGGCTTTCAGAGGTGTCTGAGACCCTTAATTTCTACCTTACTCTTCCAAAAAAGAGATGGGTAAAAGAAAAAAAAAAAGAACAACCAACAGTTCAATGCCTTACACAGGGCAGAGCAGCTAGAAAACAGAGAATGGAAACACAATGCATTTAATTCATATGTGATTTAATTGAATTAACTTAATTTAATTCATGTGTTCAACCACCCCTTGTGTTACAACAAGTCAGGGTACCACTGCCATGCTCCAGTCCCAAACCACAGCAGCTGCAATCCCGTGTCAGTAACTCCCCTCTCTGCTGTCTCGCTTTCTTCCCTGCTTTACCCACAGATTCCCCTGTTCTGGGGATGAACACCATGGGATCCCACCACTGGGAAGAAGAAGATGTCTCCTTTAGCCAAGCCAGGCAGGCCAACAAGCAGCTGCAGCAACGTTTGTGGGTCCTGCCATGGCAGGAGCTGGCGGAGGCGTGCTGATAGCCCGGCAGCAGCTGCTGTGTGGGGTGAAGGGAGGGCCCCAGGGCCCCATCCCGCACCAGTACTTCTGTCTTCACCCTTCCTATCTCAGCGGCAGAGGCAGCAGCAAGCAACAAGCCTGGTTTTCCGTCGCAGTGCTGCCCTTCCTTCCCCTTTCCTGTGGCAGGAGCAACCCAGCCCCGGCCCCTCGTCCCCAAGACAGCAATATTCAGTGCTGCCAGGCCTCCTGAGGAGCCCCGAGGTGGCTCTGCCCCTGGCTCTCTTCTGAGTTTTGAGGGAAAAGTCAGATGTTTCTGCTAAATTAGGATGCCAGGCTTGCAATCAGGCTTCACACATGCTGAATATCCTTCTGGTTAAGGCAAGGTCGCTGAAATTGGAGTGCTCGGCCCAGCTGGGCCTGAAAGGATTTCAAGGCACGCGTCCTCCATGAACCAGTGTCCAGCCCCCAAAGCGCGCTGCCACCAGCCAGGCCTCCTCACCACACAAGGGGCTGCTGCCTTGTCCTCACTGCCCTTTGCTCAGGAAACTGCCTTTTTCTGGGGGAATTTTGGCAGGCTGCTCTGGCCTTGAACCTGCATTACAAACTAGGGAAAACACCGGAGTCCCGTGCCTTTGAAACCACCTTGAGCCTCGCATTGCTCTGTTTCTCCCAACAATTCCCATTTGTGTGCTGTGATCAAGTTCCCCCAGACACTCGAAGCAGAATATCTGGGCAATTATAAGCTGAATTTGTGGTTCAGCTTGTGCTTTCCTCCCGTGGGCTGAACCCTGAGCTCCTGTGACCGGGCAGTGCCGTTTATACAGCCCCGGGATGCGGCTTTATGGCCAGCACAGAGAGATGGACGCAGGGCTCCTCCAGATGAGACTCCAGCACTCAGTCTGATCTCCAGAGCCTTCCTTCCACATCCTTGCAAGGCTTTTAACAAGGAAGGCTGAGCTTGAATCTCCCATTCCAAAGTCCTGCGTGGATCTCAAAGGCACAGAGGTCCTCAGTGGCCACGGGGATCCCTGAACATCCCATGGGGTGGAGCAAGGACCTTTGTCACCTTGGTTCAGTCTTGCTCTGGGGCAGTGACTGCTGGCAGAGGGGGCAAAAAATGCCAACAGTCATCACAAAATCACCCGGCACTGTCTGGCAGAGACCTCAAAGTGACCCAGAAGACACACTCCTGGCAGAGCCAATCTCTTTTCAACCACAGAGCCATCCTTCCTTCCCCATGTCTCTGTGTCACATGCTCCAATCGTGGCGGTATTTCTCCAACACAATGAAATAAACCCATGTAATAGAATTGTTATTTTTTTTTCCAGCTCTTGAGTTTATCTATCCAGAACATTTTTAGGAGCTGGATAGCAGAGCAGAATGCCAGTCTCAAAATCATAACTTTTAAAGTTGGGTGAAAAATTAAAACAAATTAAAAATAGATATTAAATTTGAGAGAGGCTGAAAAAGTTCTGCTGGAACTTGGAGGAGTTTCAAATGTTATTTTTAACCATAGACATTTAGCTCTTATGGGAAACAAAACTTAGAAGGACAGATATAATTAGGTCAGATATTGAGAAACTTATTATGCTTTGCTACAGATGATCCCAGGAGAATGTAACTTAAGCCCTTTTTTTTTGTATTAAGATTCAATCATGGTTCTTCACTTTTTTATGTAGAATGCTGTTCAAAGAATAAAATAAAGTAGGATAGAAATATGCTTTGTATTCCTAACTGTTTCAGCATGTGAAGCAATGAACGTTTGACAAGAAATCCGAGGACAGAAGGCAAGATTTTTATTTCATTTTGTACCAAAATACATAACATTATGCTAGCATCTGTGCCTGGTTTTGTTCCCTGCGTAGATACAATTGATACACGGCTGATACTGCTATCTCCTGGGATGATCTGATGCGTGGCACCTCCAAAGCACCGCTGCGCAGATATCGGCTACGCCTTGCAGCATGATTGCAACACAGGCATCGTTCAAACGACAAGTGGGGAAACTGAGGCAAGGAACCTGATGATCAACACCAAGCCTGTTTCACAGCTGCAGTCAGGACTCAGGAGCTTCTGCCTTCTGCTCCCGTTGCTTCTGCAGAGGCATCCACCTTCACAAAAGAAATATACATTTCATACAGAACCGGAGGAGAAAAGCCTCTTTCAAAAGAAGAAATGAGCCAGTAGGTGGCTGATAGAGGGTACTGCTAACACATGGATCTGTCATTACTCATAGCATTTATCATGTCTGTTACTGAGGCACACTGTTCTTTAAAGTAGGTGTCTAATTTGAGGGATACTGGTTTTCTCAGCAGCTACAGCGATCTGGGGGGGAAGTCTTGGTAAGCTGCTTGAAGTGAGATATCGCACATCATTCATTGTAAAGCCTGCTTGGAGGGAAGTGGAAGTGGACTGGAGTCATGGTAGGCAGGTCCTGAATACCACGTTTTCCTGGCAGAGCCCCACAGACTCAGGAGTAGGAAAAACAATCAATATTCTCACTAACATGGATTTGTCGGCACCTCTTCTGGAACCCACAGCCAAGTCAGACACCACATATACAAGCAAAAGAGCCTTTTGGCTAGGTAGCTTCCATTTCTCAAAGATGGTTTAACTCTATCAGCAACAGGTCTCTGCTAGTATAAAATGTTTGTCCAGCCAGCAGGGAGTTTGTGTGTATAGCTATTAGCACAAATCCTGTGGTTTAGATGGATTCTCAACTGCCATGCAATTTTTTACAACGTTTGGATCTGGAGTTTGGGTCAGACCCTTCATTACAGGTGAATGAAAGCAAAGGAGTCTCTTTCTAGATCATGTCCAGGCCAGGAGTAGTGAGAAGCCACTTTTGAATCCATCTTGAACCTGAGGTGCAGATTAGCAAGATGAACATAATTTTCCAAGGTAAGTAAGAATCTCATGTGTGGCCTGTAAGAAATCTTCATCGAGACCAAGTGGTAGAAGGTGACTGACTCCTGTACTGCACTGTAAAGCATATATTTGTGTTAACGTAAGAGTTTCATCCATCCCACTGTTGCCAATATTCAGGACTTTATTTGCTTTCTACACTTGTAAACAGTAGAGATTACAGACATAGTTTCCTTGTCTGCCACAGGAGGTATTAAGGTTGATGAGCTGTTCCTAATTATTGCTAATGACTACAAGGTAGTGATATTGCTCTTCACCTTCAAGGTAGTAAGTGGCATCAAGCTATGTCAATAATTTCCCAGAATAAACATTGTATTCTTACTTTCCAATGTAAATTGCACTCTTATTGATGCAATAGACTGTAACTGTTTCTTCAGGCTGTGGAAAACTTCCAGTAAGCAATAAAAGCCTCGGCCATGTAATTCTGTTGGGTGCTAGTTCCTCCCAGTGCTTTGCTTGCTGAGCTTACAATAGAGCCATACAAAAGAAACAAATTCCCTGTCTGCAACATATGAACTGTACAGCAAGCGTGTTTTTTTCCTTTCCCAAGCAGAGCTGGGTTGATCTCTCTAAAATATACCACTTCCTACATGCCACCACAGAACCTCACTGCCCTTAGAAATTCATGTCTGCTGAGTTATATCTCAAAGCCCTGAAGTCACCTTTCCAAGACTGCCTGTTAGGGATAACACTTTTGCTGGTGTCCAAACTGACATAAATTAAGACTTATTGAGATTAACATGGAGAATACATGTATTTTCCTATGCTGAGTAACTCTGTAGGCACACTTCTACAAGAGCTCTTTCTTTCCTGCTATTTCTCTTCTCTCAGACATCTGTCAAGTCTATCCCAAGCCTTGTCAACCTGCTCGTATTGCTTGGTACAGTTCTGCCAAGAGACTGAATTCCTTTACTCAAGGTACATTGGCTAAGGAAGGTGTCATTGTTGTATTTATTTATTTAATTAATTAATTTTATTTTGGCTGAGGCAGCTGGTCTAACTTTCCTCAGTTTAAAAATCTATCCCAGCAAAATCACTTTTTTTTGCTTCTGCACCAAGACTCAACTTTTTCCAGCATACAAACACCATTTGTGTGTGTAACACCGCATGCTAATGACTGGTGTAGCAATAACAGCTCTCTCCTGACACAATGGCTGAGCTCTGAATTTGACATTTGAGTGTTCCCTGCTGTAGGCAATAGTGGCTCTGTCTCCAGAGTAGAGGCAGGGGAGCAGACTATGCAGAAAGCAAACTCTGCCTTAGGTTTTCAGGATGCTCAGCTAAAAGATGTTATCAAGAGAACATGGAGCTTCATCCTCAGGTTTTGACAGGTAAAATTGTCTTCCTTTTGATCCTTGAAACATCATATTTCTCTGTTAGTATTCAAGGCAACCAGTAGGATAGCTACTCGCCTTTTCTATTTTTCAGAGAAAAGCAAAACCAAATTCTTCCTGGTTTGATACAAGAGAGACACTGTCTACTTGAAATAGAGCCAGCTTTTGAAAATGAGTTAAAAGTCATCTCCTTGCCAATTTTTGTGGGTGTTCATCCTGCCTGGGTAGCAAGAAAATTCCTGCAGGGAATGAATGTCAGAGCAAGCAGGTAATGAAGAGCTAAACCCCTGCGAAATTTCTTTCTTCCTTCCTGTGAGGAGGAGGAGGAGAGGGGAAGGCAGATGGTAACTCTTCACTGGAGCACTGTGCGTATGTCTGTTTTTGAAGCTTTACCTCTACTGAATTGATGCATTTGACTAAAAAATTATATTTTTCCTGCACAAAACAGGAGTAAGACATCAGCATATTCAATGGCTGCATTCCTGTGAGCTGGGGGAAAGTACTTAGGAAGGCAGGGAGAGGAGAGAGTAGGAGCTGCTTGCTGCAGAGAGCACTCCCAGCAAGAAGAACATATCAGGACAACTGCCAGCACGCTGAGTGAAAGGTGTTGGGGAGTGTTTGTTGTTCAGATTTACCAAATTGATGTGATTTATTGTGCTTTTCTTTCATCCCCCTCCAAGATGTTACATCTGTTTGAATACATTTTTTACTTTATTGCTCATTATTGGAGATATTTCACTCAGTGAGGCCCAAGTAATATAATGCAATTTCCCAGATTTCACCACGGAAGCTCAAAATGATGTTTAAGTGCTTCTCTGCAAAGGCCCTCTAAAAATTGAACCCAAGCCCTGCTTCATTAGTCAGTTTGTGGCAGAACAGCAGGAAAGCCTGTCTCAACTTGAATTTTATGTCTATATTATATATATATATATTCACAATAAAGCCATAACCTAGGCCTACATCTTCTCAGAAAAACAGAACGTGTCAAAAACGTCGTTAAAGCAGTATTTGTTCATTAGCCTCTGATCACATTTTAAGGAAGACAAAGCAGTACATCCTTTTAAATGCAAGGGGAATATTTCCTAAATTTCCTATTTCCTAAATTTTGGGGGCATAAAATTTGTCTACTTGAGCCAACTGGGGAGTCTGAAGTCCATCATGCTGTGGGTGCCAGGGTGAGGATGATAAAAACCTATTTAAATCTACAATGAATGCACTGGATTGTATTAGTTTCACCTTTCTGAAAATACTGCATTCCAACATATTCAAAATGAAACCTTAGCTTTTTTTTTCACATCAAAAAACCCTTTCCTTTCAAGTTTTACCTACATTTAATTTAGCAAAAATCATTTTATCTCCCCAAGTAGAGCACAGTGCCTTCTGTCTTTGTGCCCAAGTCCCACATTTTGTTTCTTTACTGACTCTCTGTTTCAGCAGGAGCAGCAAAAAAAGCTTTCAGTCCAGAGCAGCCACAGACCTCATGGATCTTTATTCATCAGGTGAATGCCAAAAGTCAGTAATTTGTGAAGTTGGGCAAAACCGAGGGGTTTCACCCACACTGGCCTGGAAACATCACTGCCCTCACAGGGACACCCCCAGGCATGGAGAGCGTGCTATCAGGGGAGGGCTGGGGGAGCCCTAATTAGCACCTCAGGAGGGTGCTGATTAATTGGGTTAATTGGCAACCTGAGCTGTGAAGTACAATGCCAGGCTGGAAGAGTGAGGCCTGGTGGGGTACATTGGGCTCTGTCTGCCACTGTGGTCTCCTCAGCCGCCAGAAGCTTCCCCCAGCCCTGAGGTGGGGAGGAACGGGCCCTGCCGCCATCTTAGGGCAGCGTGAGGGGCTGGCATGGCCATATTCCTCCTCCTTTCACTTGTCTCGTGAGGAATTACCAGTGTTGCCCTCTCCCTGTGGAAGCACATGGAGTTTCCTAGCAATTTCTGGGCAGGAGGCAACTGGGGAAAAGCACAGCGCTCGAGGAGCAAGTGGCAGCAGCAAATCCAAATGATGGCGGCCACCCACCTGTACAACATCCATCACATTACTGTGGGGAGTCTGGCTTTCCTCCAGACGGTCAAACTGCCACCAGTATTTTCCAAAAAGATCCAGTGCCCACTGCTGCAAACAGTGTATGTGGCACTGGAAAAAGGCAGGGAGACAATGTCAGTGAGGTGGGGTTTGTATCAGCACCACTGCCCAGCCCATGCCCTGCAGCAGACAGCAGAGAGGGACGGGGGGAAGGAGTGAAAACAGCTATGTTTTTGGTGCAAGATCCAGGGAGGAACGAAATAGTTTGAAGTTGCCTTGTTTTTTGTTTTTTTTTTTTTTTTTTTTTTTTTTTGTTTGTTTGTTTTTTTCTCCTTTTTTGTCTCATCCTATTCTGAACCAAGGACAGGAAGCAAAGAAGTCCTGGAAACGTTTCATTGCTTTGGTTTTATGAAATCAGGAAAATAAGAAGTATTTAATTAATTCTGAGTAGTCTGAAATAGTCTACTTCTGCTTTTGTGTCTATAATTCTCCATGAAAGTCCTTAAAAATCCTTGCCTGTTTCTTTCTGTTGGACGTAGCTAAAGAAGACGCAGGGCAGTCCCAATGAATCGGCATGCAGCTACCTTGACCCTTGGCTTCTGCTGAGATCTCAGCAACACGCAGCAGTTGTGGAATGCCTATTCTGCTTTACATTCAGCCCCTAGCTTATTCTGGAATAACTTTCATGTGTAGACAAGCCAGGACAAGGCTGCAGTGCTAACTACGCCGTCTTTCTGTCTTCAGAAATTCTCCCATGGGAAGGGAATACTTTATTTCCTCTTTAAAGCAGTGATTTGTCCCAGTATCTTCCACAGCTGCACAAAAAGGGGGAGACTAGACACCAGGATTTGTCCAGAGTGAGATGGGCTGGATCTGGAATAAGCAACTCAAACTCCCTTTAAGTTAATGTCCCAGCTACCATTTTAAGATGGATCCAAACCAGAACACTGAATGCAACTCCTCTAATGCCAGGGAAATTCAAATCCAGGTCCAACTTAGAAACCTAGGAATGAGAGGTGAGGTAATATGACACTTCCCTTGGGATGGCTGTGCAAAAGAATGCAGGAAGAAGGAAAAATTAACCCTGTCTGCATGCAAAGCAAGCCACGTCCCTCCTGCTCTCCAATCCTGGGGGAAAGACTCTGCTTGTTCAAGATTTGAGCATTACTCCTACCGCCCAGACAAGAAAGGGCATGATACAGTTCTAATGACTGGGATCTAGGGGAATGTGGAGTTCATGACGAATATTGCAGACTTAGCAATACGGATTTTGGTGGTGTGGGGGCGGCATAAAATAAAAAGAATAAGATTTTAGAAACATCTGCTTTGATTTGATGCAAGAAAGATAGTTAGTAAATAAGCTGCACCTGATATTTATTACATTTTTACAGGTGAGCCTCACCTACACTTGAATATTTATTCAGCTGTATAGCACAGGATTCAGAGTGAATGTCATATGATTGTCTGCAGTGAATAAAGATAACCCTAGAAATCAGTACCACAGGCACTTGCTGTACTGTCCCTTTTATCATGGTTTCACAGCATTTACACTATGATAAAAAAATGGCAAAGTGATTTTGAAGGCAGATGCATCAGTATAGCAGCCTCACTCAAAGCTTCTATTAGAATATTTTTTGGAGAGGGAAGAGAGAAATTTTGAAGGAGATGGAATCTGAAAAAGAGCCTGGGGCAATGGCTGATTTCCACTTCAGCAGACATCAGGGATGGGCGAGGGAATCTCAGCTGTGGTACCATCTGAAGGGTGACACTTTCAGTTGAGTAGCACCTAAGTGCCATGCATCATCAGCCAACGTTTTGTTCAATATTTATACAGAGCCAACACCTGTAATTTCCTGGTCTAGAAGTTACGGGAATACCAGCTAATGCAAGGAAGCAGTATCTACTAATGCAAACAAACTCACTACAGATATACTTATTTGTCTGTCAGTGTTGTGCTTGCTGATAAAAGGCAGATATTTCGTCCCGAGTTTGCAGATGTACTTAGTCAAAGCTGAAGAATCGAAAAAGATCAGGTGTGAAGGACTTATGACATTAAAAACAGGACGTGCATATTGCAGACGATAATCCAGTATGGAAGGATTGAAACATAAGGTGACTTTACTTACTCCTACCTTTTGGAGCAGTGACTATTGAAGTTAGCTGGAAAAAAAAAAACAAGGCAATACACAGCCAAAACCATGGAGCTGCATATGGTTTTGACTCAAAACTGTACAAAAAGGCAGACTTTTAATGGTGTTGGAGTCAAAACCGTAATTCCCTCCTTCCATTTTGAGTTTCCTCGTTCCCTTGGGGAAGGATGCCCAGCAGGAAGCTCAGCCCTGCTGTAGCCAGGTTGGCCTTGGTTTGTCGTGAAGGGCTGCGGGGCAGTCAGGGGAGCTCAGCTGAGGCTTGGTGCTGGAACAGTGAAGCCCACAGCCGAGCTCCAGAGAGGTCCCAGGTAGTTCTATTTAGAAGCTACAGCTTCCACCAAATTAGTTATGGCCCCCTGCGGGCTTAGATCTAGGCCAGTTTTAAAACGATCGCAGCCCATTATATTTAAATACTCACCCGCAGCTTGCGTGGTAGCAGTGCAGCGTCTAAACCAGGTCGGTGACTAATCAAGGGCAGTTTGTGCTAAAAAGGAGGAAAGAAACTGTGGCACATGCGTGGCTTCAAGATGGGGCCCAGTGTCACACGCTCTGCCAACGTGGGGCCCTGTAGCGCTGGGGTCAGCCTCCTCCCAGGCTGGTCTTGGGCATTATCTGGGTTCCTGTTGAAGGGAAATCTGATGTTTTCACCCAGATTTGAGTACTGAAAGGATATGGTGTCACAGCTATCTGATTGTAGGATGAAGGGCGCTGTTCGCATCATATTAAGGATGATACTTTCTCACGTGCACTGGTATAAAGTTACACCCACAAGTGTCTCACATATAATTGTCTCCACATGTAAGTGCCCTCTCAAGCCTCTGCGTGAAATTGCCCTGATCTCTGAAGATTCAACGGGATTAATTTCACCCTACTTCGGTGCTTACCGTGTCTCTTGCCTCAGTTAGTCAGCTGGGCTCCCTCTGTAGTCAGAGAGAAGCAGTTTTACCTGATCTCCTGGAGGTATCTGCACGAGGACAAGACGAATCAGGTTCTGGAAGTGCTGATTTTTCTCAGGTGACTACAGAGGAATCCAGCACTTTGCTTCGGAGCTGCTGTCCCCACACCCCAGCCTCCTGCTCCCCGTGTTACAGCCGGGTCTCTGCCTCCCTGCCTGCCCATAGTTTCCACAGGAAGCGTGTGTGGGTGGCAGATGTGATCAGCCCCACAGGATAATCCTGGCTGACACGCAGCACTGCAACCAGAGATCCCATCTGGAGGTGGAGTAAGCTGCAAGGTGTATCTGTGGGAAGGGAAGGGGCTCAGGTGCTTGTCACAGTGATCCAAGAGACCAGAAACCCAACGAACCTGAATGTTTTTAGCCATAAATGCAGCACAGGAACCACCTAACCCTCCAGTATATGTTGCTATGATTCCCCCCCTGTTTTTACAGGCTTTCATTTTTACTTTGGCTTAGCCCTTTGGTGAGGGAGGTGTCTCCTTCCTCTTTCTCTCCAGGCCTTTCGATCTCTGGACCTTCTGCACCCCGTGCAGCTGCAGAACGTCGCCTCTCGAGGTCCTCCCACAGCCCCAGCCCTGTTAGGGTGGCAGCCAGCCATCCCACCCTGTGCTTGCTTAACCCTGCCTGGCCACACCAGCCTTTTGCTGGAAGACCCCTGCTCCAAGAGGCAGGGAAAGCCAGGACACAGGGAAGCTGGCTTAGCAACCCAAACCCATCCTGGGACTGCCTACAAACAGACCTGGCGATGAGCCTGGCCTCCCGTGAGCTCCCAGGGAGAAATACCACGACGAGCAACTGCAAAACACAAAGAGAAGAGGCTGAAAGGAAGCAGCTGAGCTTCGCAGATGATCTGAAGCAGAATCTAGTGGGTGTTTCTCTCCTTTCAGTTCCCTCTGAAAACCCTGGCTCGCAGCGGTAAGATCACATGGGTGCACAAGCCAGATATTGCACAACCTCCTTCCCCACCGCTGAAGAGGCGGCGTGGTTGTTTTTTAATATACACTGCCCCCTCTGGCTTCCCTCTCCGCTGCTTCTCTGCTGCCAGGTGCCAAGCTCCTGCAGGAATTAGGAGAGAAGAGGACAGCAGCGAAGCTTTACGGATCATGTCAGCCAGGCCACACCATGTCCTCGGGCAACACGGGAGAAAATGGAAAAGGTGCTGGTTGGAAAATCTGGCAAAATCTGTCACTTCTGGGGCACGGGAGGCACAGGAACATTTTTCAGCCTCGAAGTGCAGTCCTCATCCCTGCAGCCGGCAGGGTTCATGTAATTGGACGTCCATTTATTTTTGTTTCTTTCGCGGTTTTGCTTAGCAATGTTAGCACTTACACAATCTCCAGCAGCCTTGGATACGAGCACCTCATGACAACGAGCAGGGGACAGGATTCGTGCCGCCACGGCTGCTGCGTTTCGCTCGGAGACAGGTGTTCTCGGGGATGGCTGGGAGAAAGTGGGCTTTGGGTGGGGAAAACTATCTTTATAACAGATAGGTCTAAGAATAGACCGACTCCTTGGCTTGGACCCATCTCTCAGAGACATCCAGATGGGAATCCTGAGTCCAGTGAGTCAGACCGTCTGTGCAAGATGAGGGGGCAGAGGGCTCCTTCTCTGCAGATCTTGCTGGATAAGCAGGATTTAGGGAGCATTTTCACCCCCGTGAAAGCTCCCCGTGACCCGGCAGGGTTTTGGGGCACCCGTGCAGAAGGTTATGGCTGTGGGCAAGACCGTTTTCATATGTTTTCCCCAAAAATACAGCCACCAGCACATCCCTCGCTGGCTGCGCACCGGGAAAGCTCTCCCAAGAAGGCAGAAAGGGAAATTTGATGGCACTGTTCCAGAAGAGGAAATGAGGCAGAGATGCGCTCAAAGCATCTGAGGAAAAGGGCTTGTCCTCCTGTGGGTTCAGAGAGGATTTTGCTCAAAGGAGAGAAAGGAGAAGGTGGTCCAAAAAGGCTGGATTTGTCCCCGTTGTGAGATCCCCTGTTGCCTCCCTTCGCTGGTGGGCAAAGGACAATATTTCTAAAGCAAAAATGGGCAAAGAACAAAGCGGTGGCAGGGCTTTTTGAAGCTATTTGATACATTTTCACACATAGCAGGCACATAACCCTTATTTGATTGGGTATGCCAGAAATGAACTTTCTCTTGAATGTATGGCCTTTCAGAGCTGGCACAGAAAAGCTGGCCAGATAAACACAGCGTTGGTTTTGGTATTCTTTAGAAGTGGCTTTGAAGCTGTAAGGATCACTGCTCTTGGATTGAGTGATGTCAGGAATCATCCCTCAGGAGGCAACTGGGTCATTCAGAAACCAAGCCAAAACCAAGGTCTTTTCAAGGTGGTATTTCTAAGAGTGAATGGAGAAATCTTCGCTCTCGAACCTGTGTGCTCACAGGTGAGTGAGATATCTGCTGACATATATTTTATGTATATCTTTTATATGGATTCACCCCTTTCCTTATTTCTACAATAAGGAAAAATAGTGTCTTTGTGCAACATTTACTTTTCATTATTTGGCAGGGAATGCTCTAAAATAAATTTTCCTGAAGCAAAGCCATCACAGGAAGGGTTGTTCTCGTTTCTTCTTGCATTTGCTGCGGTGGAGAGCAGCAGTGGTCCTCCATCCATCCCTCTGAGATGGTCGTGGACCGTGCGGTGAGGGATCATGGTTATTTGTGAAGTGTTTCCAGTGCTCAGAGACAAAAGAGATATGACAGGATAAAGTATTAATTCTATCGCATCTTGATGTTATCCCTATAAATCCCAGAGACAAATAACACCAATTTTAGCAAATCACTCCCTATCTGTTCAGGATGGCATTTCAGGCTTTGGTAGAGCAGTAAATTAACACTGCATCCTGGATGACTGGCTGAAGAGCTCTGAGCATCTCCTGAGCTTCCGTGCTCACGGATTTTAAACTTTCAGTATTCCAGGATGCTGACAGACGCTGTTTTCCCAAAAGACATGCTTCTGTCAAGTCATCTGTATAACTCAGTGCAGCATCATGAAACAAATGCACCTCTTCTGCATCTGTAACACTTTTCCTCTTGATGACTCTGTTCAGGATGACTAAGGTCCTGGTCTCTAATACCCAGAGAAATTAGTGGAAGTGAGGCATGTGTCTGCTTTGTTGTTTTTAATCTTCCTTAATTTTCATGTAGACCCACAGGGATTGGCTTCTTGTATGGGAGGGGATGACTGTGCGAGTGTCAGAGAGCTGTTACACAGGGAATAAAACTGGCAAATGGTGTAAGGGCGAACGGAGTGAAACTCCTGGCAGGTATCACTTCCACGGGAGAAATAAACCAGGGAAATGTCTGAGCATGCAGTGAAACCAGCTGCAGATGCTCCTTTTTCAGATTTTCCCCTAACCTTTGTAGCTCGCCTGTAGCATGTTAAGGACAAGCTCCTAGGTGTGAGCACAGGGCTGGACCTCTTCAAATGCCACCTGAAAGTGCTGTGGATGCAGGGGGCAGCCGATGGAACACGTTCAGATGTTTCCAGAGGCTCTTGCAGCCCTTAGAGGCTAGCCAGAAATTTTCATCAGCTAAAGCCCTAATCGCACGTACTCTAAACCATAGCAGAAGCATTGATTCATTGAATGGTTTGGGTTGGAAAACACCTTAAAAACCATCCAATTCCAACCCCCAAAGGCAGAGTAAAGCTGTGCCTGCTCCGGGCTGACACTTCTGTTCAGTTTATGCCGTGAATTATGCCTAGACAAAAAATGTATTAAGAAGCTAAGTGGAACTTGACAAACCATCAAGATATGTTTTATAGGGAGAAAAAGTACAAAATGAGTAATATTTATGCATAGTTAAAGCATATTTGCCAAATGCTGGTGAAATGGGAAATATTAATTAATACTTTTTTTTTTTTTTTTTTACAGCAGAAAATTAATTGAAATTATTCAGAGTCCAATCCTGCTCTCCTCGCGCTGTGACTAATCTAAGCGAGATGAATAGGCTACTTGTAGAACAAGAAACTGCTCAGCATGACTAACTTTGGAGGAATCAAGCCCTCGCTGAGCATTATTAACCAGGTTTGAAGCACAGTGCTCATTTTGTGTTCTCCCACTGAACGTCAGGCAGTTTTCTCCGTTCCTTTAGCTTTCCAAGATGCCCAGGAAGGTGGCCTTTCAAACCGTGCCAACAAAACAAGCTTGCCATGAGAGGTGCAAATGGTATTCTTGCAGGTGTCAAACAGCTACGCCACGTGCAAGGAGTGAAGTCACTCCTTGTAGCACCCTCAGTGTCAAAATGCTGCTTCCCGGAGCCAGCTGAAGGCAGATGATGTCAAGGCACAGCTCAGGACCTTCCCCTGCATTTCTCAGGGCACTCGTTTCTGCAGCCATCTGCTGCGCAGAGCCGATGCTCTCGGTGGTGTTCATTATGAGACATGGTTTTAAAGCATTTAACATAACCACAGCCTGACAGACAGGAAGATGTTTATCCCCTTAGGGAAGGGATCAACAAAAGTGCATCTGGAAGCAAAGCAACGCGTTTGGATCCTGTCCTTGTGGCCTGGCTCCATAAAAGAGGAAGCCAATCTTTCTTTTTTGCCTTCAGGAGGACTTTACACTTTTGATCCAGAAATGTGTTAGCAGAGATCAGAGAGAGGAGGTGGCATCCCAGATGGCCCACTTGGATCCATCCTTGGATTTCCCCAGAAGGGGATCCTAATGATCTTTCTGAGTCCTGCTTTTTCGTTTTCTGTGTCCCATGCGGGCAGCTCAGCCTCTCTAAAGGCAGAAAGGAGACATCTGCCCGGCAGCAGCGCCGGCACGCTGAGGAACTGGTGCATGTTCCAGATAGCTACTATTTTTCTCTTTGCACCTGACCTAAGGCAAGGACTTTTCCCTTGGTTCTAGTATCAGGAGAAAAAATAAAAAATAAATAATAAATCCTGAAGTTATGGCTACCTATTAAGCTATTCTAATTTATTTAGTGTTGGTCTTTACGTAATCAGGTCTTATATAGGACTACAGGCTTTCTGATTATCCCCTGCTCAACACACATGAAAGGCAGGCTTGTAATTCATGCTACGATCCAGGATGCTGTGAGCAGCAGCGGAGAGGACCACCCCGAGGCTGAGTCATGCCACCTACACCAGACACCTCGCCCAGGAGGCTGTGAGTCAGCCGTGAGAGCGCCCATCTCCCCGCGGATGGCAGGGACAGGGACGGCTGGCACATGGCAGCTGCCCAGATTTTCGGTGGCTGGGCTTAGGTGAACTCTGCCCCGGCTCCCTGCCGTCAGAAACGGGGCATTCTGCCTTTAAACCCCGGTGGTCACAAGTTATGGACACATCTGAACCCCTTTGCTTTGCTCATCCTACTCGAGTTTGGCGCTGGAAAGCTGCTCTGCCTCTTCGAGAGCTGGCTCTGGGAGCATTTGTCAAACTGAGAGCATTTACAGGAGACTCCTGCTCTTTAATGGGGCCTCATAAGTTCCTTCTAAACTTCTGATATCTACTGGGAAGAGGGACAGTGGCCTTCTTGCAGGGGTCACAGGGCTTTCTTCATCTTGGCTCCCACCACCAAACCCACCATCTTGGCTTCCCACCAAAGCCAGCATCATTCCCACTGGTCTTTATGGACTCAGGGGGTTCATTTATATCTCTGCAGTGCGTGCCAGGTGCTG
Organism: Anas platyrhynchos; assembly: GCF_047663525.1. Taxonomy (NCBI): domain Eukaryota; kingdom Metazoa; phylum Chordata; class Aves; order Anseriformes; family Anatidae; genus Anas; species Anas platyrhynchos. The sequence goes on along the minus strand of NC_092588.1, from coordinate 21,684,505 downwards.
ATTTTTCTTTTCAACAAGCATTTCCTTTCATTTATCTACATTGCATCTCCTGTGCCTTGTATTGCCCTTCAGCTCCCTTCAGGTTCTTGAAAGCTCTTTGCTCCTATGGTCACAACTTTACTCCATTACTGCCCTATAGCTCAGAAGGGCTCGTGCACAACATTGTGCCTTTTGGACAAACTGTCACCAGCCAGAGGCTCGCGTGGCTTTGTGCTGATGCCATGCTCTGAAGCCTCTTACGGAGGCTTATTTTCTTGTTAAGTAGCTCTTCTCAACCTGGACACGCTCTCCTATTGACTTAAAGGTCATGTTTAACCTCCAAAATCCCCGTCCAGAATCCTGCGGGCTGCAACGTGAATTTTTGAGCAGAGAAGGATCGAGTCTGGGGAAAAACTGCAAGGAATGATGCTGCGGAGAAATATCCCACCATCTCCTAAACACCCTGCCTGAGCTCTTGGCTTCTCTTGTGGCTACAGAATGCTACCTAAGACATATAGCCCATGTTGCAGTTTCCCTTTGGAACAAATTATAACATTTTTAGCTAAACATTTATGGTTTAAGCATCATTTTTTATTTAGGAATAGAAAACAGTGCAGTTAAAATTCTGAGCTGTTTGCACTCATTTTAAATAACTCGTTTTGGTGATGGATGGCTTATGTTTGATTGTTAGACTGGTTTGCACCGAACTGTAATCCAGTAATCAGATGGTTCATTGCTGCAGTTCTGTGCAAGAATTAATTGGGACACCAGGTGCTGGCCTTGTACACCTTAGGTAGAAGTTCCTGAGAACAAGATGCTTCTGTGTGATTGTTGTTCTAGCCTGAAACTGTGTTAAATTCATTAGATTGGAAACCGAGCGGCATGGAGAACATTTGAGAGGGTGAGAAGATTATTGGCCTCTGGGCTGCTAGGCTGTTGTTGTGAGCTTTGAGGATATTTCTCCTTTTTCTCTCCTGTTTTAAAGTGAGCGTGAAACATCTGCGAAGCCTTTTCTACAACGTGCCAGGAGTTTTTAGACAACTCTTTCACATATCAACCCTTATTGTGTCCTATCCATTATTTCCCCTAACCCTTTCTTTGTACAGCCCAACAATTGAATACTAATTACACGAGGGGAAGCTACCTGATTCATCACCAAGCCTTTCATTTTCTGACAAGGTTAGCCACGGCCGGCATATTTTCCAATAACCTCTTCATTCCTAATATCCTGTTCAAGGTATTCATGCAGCTTCCAGTGCCCATCAAATCAGGAGCGATAAAAAATAACCAGAAATCATGCTAGTATCTGTCACTCGCTATTCTTCTGTTTTACAAGCTTGTCATCCAGTTAGGGAACATAAGATACACTGTGTGACTAGTCCAATACCACTAACAGACAGCAACTTGTCAAAATGAACATTTGCAGACAACCCACAGCATAAAAATGTTTTTTTCTTTCTTTTTTCTTTATTTTTTTTCTGAAGCGTTTGAGAACACTTACAAACAACAATCACATTCAGGAAAGCCTGAGAGTAGCATTCAACCCAACAAAGTCTCAACTTGTGTTTTTGACTCCTTATTCCAAGTGCGCTGTGTGCCTGCTCGTGTGCGGCACTAACCACGTGGCTTCTTCACCCAGCAGTGAAATGAATTAAAACGCCAAGTAACGGGGCTTATATTGTGCATTTTATTCTCTGTGGCTCTCCTGCTCTGCAGAATCTAGAGTGACACCTACGTAGGTACACGGGGCACGTGATGAGCCAGCCTCAGGCACCAAGGCCATCCATCAGACTCTCTCCAACCCCACAACTCAAAACACCCTGTTAGGAAAGGGCTTTGGCCTCTGGCTGGTCCTGACTGATGCCTGGGGAGCTTTCTCACACTGCAGTGGAAGTCTGTGGGGAATTTTGTGGGTTTCCACAGGTGCTGTCCTCAGCTATTAGTCTGCAGGGTGACCAGCTGCCTGAGGTGGCCGTGCTGAGGCTCTGGGTGGATGCTGCAGGCAAGCAGCGGGGTCAGGGCTCTGTGCTCTGGGATTGCTGCCTGGTTATGGGATCACAGGGAAGAATTGCCCTGGAAGATGCCACAAGGGAAAAAGATGCCCAAGAGAACAAGCCAATTTCTAAAAACAACCGAGGGTTGAGGAATGAACTGTCCCATTAGGCACCCAGAACAGGGATTTCAGGAGAAGGCCTGCGTGCCTCAGCAAGGAGATTTTCAGTGAAACTGACTGCCAAAAAGGAGGCGAATAATAAGAGGAAACAAGGACAGGGAGCAAATCAAGAGTATAAAAGCACTGCTTGGGGATTTGGGAACAAAATCAGGAAGGCCAAAGCCCCCTTGGTGGTAAAACTAGCAAGAGACCTGAAGGGTTAGAAGGAGTATGCTAGTAACGTAGAAAAGTTCAGGTAAAAAAATAGTGTTTTTGTGTTTTGTTTTGTATGAAAGAGGTGAATAACCTGGGTGAATAACCCAGGGGGCACACCAGGGGACCGGAGGGACTTTGCTGCATCCTCTGAGGGCAGCAAGCCCTCCTGGAGCATGCGGGCACGATCCATAATTCCTGCCAGAAATAGTGATGTTCATCAGAGAGGTGAGTGAGGTGGGGATTTTAGGTGGGCTCCAACTGGATGGGCTGGATCCAGCTGCCAGGCACTGCCAGGGCAAAAGTGCTGAGCTCCACCGAGGTGGTTTGATGGGCAGGATTAGCCCTTCTGCAGAGCTCTCCTTTACTGCATCGGGAGCATCCTGGGGTAGCGTTAATGCAGGGTTTAGATGCTGTAATTTGAAAGCTACCAGGAAATCTCCTTCATTTTGAACACAAGAGGTGTCATTTTCTCTACTTGTGGAGCCTTACAACCATCCCCTAAAGGAAGATTTCCCTGTACCCATTTGACTAAAGCAGTGCAATAAGCAAGACGGCACAGCATGGGCAGGGAAATGGCACACGTGCTTTCACCTCACTTGGCATAAATCAGAAGTGTAAGCCCAGCTCTTTGCCTGAGACCTTGGCACTGGTGGTTGTTCGCCACCAGGATTTGCCATGCAAAGAAATCTCACAGCTTCGTAGTGATTTTTATTTCCATTTGAGCAAAGACAAGCAAGTCTGGGCTGCAGGCTGGCAGGGCTTCCCTATTCTACCTCATTCAGCTGAGTGGTCCCTGGAGGAGATGACCTCACATGAGGTCTGTGCCATGTGGAAATGGCAATTCAAGTTTTATTATATATATATATATATAATTTTTTTTCCCCAGGAAGAACTTGTCTCCTTACAATAATATTCCTGGGATGTTAGGGGCAGGCAGAATAACACAGGGGCTTGGGATATTTATTGTTTTACCACCGCAGAGCACTGAGAACTTAAAAACTACTTGTGACTCCACCTGAAGAGTCGATTAAATGGATTAAATTTATAGCTTGCTGTGAAGGTATCCTGCCTTTAGGATCCTTTCTTTTTTCTTTTCTTTTCTTTTTTTTTTTTTTTTTTCTTTCCTTCTTCTTCTACTTTTTTTTTTTCTCTCTCTCTCTCTTTTTTTTTTTTTTTTTCTTTTTCCTTGTAACAAAAACAACCCCTGCTATGCAAAGACCAGAATTACTCATCCCATGCTGATGGATTGCCATACCCATTGTGCTCTATTCTGAGCAGTCACACTTTTCAGCTGGTACCTGGAAAGAACAGCAGCTCTTCGGAGGCTGCCTGGGATGGTTAGAAAATACCTGCCTGGGTGAGTCACCGGGGAGCAGAGGGGGAGAAGGAAGACTGGAAGCATTTACTTCTGCAGAACTGTTGCATGTGAAGAAGGATATTCAAAGAAAATGAGCGTGGAGTTGCTGTGTCCAGCCTGTAATTTAGCAAGAAAAGCATTTAATTTATTATTATTATTTTCTTTAATAAAACAAAGGAGAAATCTTCACTTCTCAGTTGGAACATTGTTGAAATATTCAGCGTGGCCACACCAGTCATAAAAGCTCCCCCACCCTTTTTTTCCTTATAAGCCTTGACTTTGGCCTCCTGTTTTGCAGCTATCAGAGGGCACGTTGGCAAACCCAATGGGACATCGGATTGAAGAGGGAATTAACCCCAAGAGAGTTGTCAAGCTGTGGTTAACACCTCGGGGGCTCAGGTTACTTTGCCTGGAGGTCAACCCTGAATGTCCTGCCCTTGCTGCACACACTGCAAAAAGGGGAAGAAGTCTCCTAGATCGGCTGTGCTGCCTCAAAACCACCTCCTCCGAATTATGTAGTGATTCCTGCATGGAGACACTCGTGGCCCTCTAATACCCAGAGCGGTAATTTGTGCACTCAGTAGCTGTTTAACACAAGTAGCTGGGAGGCCGTGGCATTAACCACCAGCAGTAATTAGCCATCTCCCTTTAATGGCCCCGCATCCCCACACACAGAGCCCCAGATGAGCTGGATGGTGGCCAGTGGCAAGCAAAAGCAATCTCCTGGCAGTGACGGTCCCGAAAACAGCGAAACTAAATAAGAAAATTGCAGCCCACAGACTTAATGTGGGTCTCTCAAGACTGGGTGTGAGCTTCCTACAATCTGGCCTCGCTGGGCACTGGCAAGATTAATTCCTGGGGCATCTGGCTCAGTAGCCAGGGTTGTGTAACAAAACAGAGCCGTGTGGGCCACGGGATTTCCTTGGGATTTCCTTGGGATTTCCACTGGGGAGAGCACCGAATGGCACTGGGGGAGCAGGAGAGATTGCACTGGACCAGTAAGGATGAGAAGAGCAGGCAGGGGGTTGTAGGAGCCCTGGGGGCTGGGGCACGGAGCCTTTTCCTCGGGGCAGTGCTGCTGAGGAGCTGGGTGGCCGAGCAAATACCCCAGGTACCTAACTCCACGCCTCAGTTTCCCCATAAATAGAAAAAAAAACTCAAAATATTGCCTGGTGCTCAAGACATGGGGCCATACCAGGCTGTTTTTACTTATGCTGGAGCAAGTCAGCCGCTTTCTGTGCAAGTCCTTCCGACTTGAGCTGTGTAGGAGTCAAGAAAATTGCCCCCTGACTTTTTCCTGTGGAGCCTGCAGCAAGAGGAGCTATATTTAATCTGTGATCTCGCACAGGCTGCCTCACGCAGCCATGCGAATCGGATCCAGTTTGGATTAAGGTCCAGCGCCTGGTGTGGGCCAGCAGGTTCTTTGTACCAAGACATTTAGGGTTTTGAGTGTAGCAAGGGCTCTACCTTGCTACAGCCTGCTTTTTTAACATCTTTAGGAAAACTTTCATTTTAAATTGGCGTATTTGCTTGTTTTTTAAAGTGGCAGTGACTTATGCAATCAAGGGATTGCATAAGTCAAGGAAGGGAAGGGAAGGGAAGGGAAGGGAAGGGAAGGGAAGGGAAGGGAAGGGAAGGGAAGGGAAGGGAAGGGAAGGGAAGGGAAGGGAAGGGAAGGGAAGGGAAGGGAAGGGAAGGGAAGGGAAGGGAAGGGAAGGGAAGGGAAGGGAAGGGAAGGGAAGGGAAGGGAAGGGAAGGGAAGGGAAGGGAAGGGAAGGGAAGGGAAGGGAAGGGAAGGGAAGGGAAGGGAAGGGAAGGGAAAGGAAGGACCCCAGGTCCTGAAGGGTGCCCATCAGTCCACAGCAAGGTTTCGACAGGCCCCGAAGAAACAGGGCTTAGAGTTCAAACATCCTCATTAGTTGCCTGATTGGGAAAATGCTATTTATATGTGCTGTTTACAAGACTGATGCCTGTGAGTATTGCCACTACTCAAATAATAATTAATTACTTGCAACGTGCAGCAGCTCTGGGACAACTTTGCTGGATGAGGTCTGCGAGGCTGATTAATGCCTTCTCCAAGTCAGTACCAGCAGCAACCAGGGAGAGTTTTGAGAGTCAAAGCTGGTCTGGAAGGCCACCGGATCTTCCAGCCCGCACCTACTGCACATCCTCATCATATTTTCAAGCCTGTCAGAAGGTCTCCACCTGAATTTTAACAAAGCTGCAGCCCCCAGCCAACAGCCAGGGAGGTTTTATTATGGATGGGTCCTTGGTGGGGTTCCTGCAACAAGCTGAGCCAAGCAAGCAGCACGTGAGTTTGCACATTTGAGAGACAAACCAGTCGAAGAGGAAGGATCCAAATCCAACCCAACACCATCTGCCACGCGAGACACTGTAGCTGTATACAAAGCCTCATTAGCACCTGATGAGAGGGAGGCTGGGCCCACAAATACATGTATATTTGCAACACAAGGCACGTGCCATGCTTCAGCACCCGCTCGACTCCATGCTTGAAACCTACAGTGGGCACTGAAGTGAGGCCCAAATTATTATTATTATTACTTATTGCTTTATTTTTTAACTGAACACTCGTGTTTCCATGCTGTCTCCCATGGAGATGGAGGCGCTGGCTGCACCACGAGGTGCAGAGCGATGGCACCGGGGGGCAGGCAGAGGTGGTGTGGGAGCGGCAGGGATGGAAAGCACGGCTCCAGAGCAGAAGCGATCCAGAGATCAAAAAAAGTAATTAAACGGAGAGAGGCAGAATTAAAGGGTCACGTCAGGGCTGCCATGTGGTAGCTGCATGAAAGCTGTCATGCGAGTGCAGCCGGGGATAGGAATGAGGAATTGACATGGGCTATCCCTGCGAGCTCTGTTTCTTTCGAGTGCACCCTCAGCAAGTTTGTCAGTGACTCCAAGCTGGGTGGTGTGGTCAACAGGCAGGAGGGAAGGGATGGCAGCCAGAGGGACCTGGGCAGGCCTGAGAGCTGGGCCTGTGTGAGCCTCGTGAGGTTCAGCAAGGCCGAGTGTGAGGTCCTGCGTCTGGGCCAGGGCAATCCCAAGCACAAAAACAGGCTGGGTGGAGAATGGGTTGAGAGCAGCCCTGAGGAGATGGCCTGGGGGTGGTGGTTGGTGAAAAGCTTGACATGAGCCAGCAATGTGTGCTCGCAGCCCAGAAAGCCAGCCATATCCTGGGATGCACCAAAAGCACCATGGCCAGCAGGGTGAGGGAGGTGCTGGGGCCCCCAGCACGAGGACATGGAGCTGTTGGGGTGAGTCCAGAGGAGGGCCATGAGGATGACCAAGGGGCTGGAGCCCCTCTCCTGTGCAGACAGGCTGAGGGAGCTGGGGGTGTTCGGCCTGGAGAAGAGAAGGCCCTGGGCAGAGCTTACAGCGGCCTGCCAGTGCCTAAAGGGGGCTGCAGGAAAGCTGGGGAGGGACTCTGTGTCAGGGGGTGTAGGGGTAGGGCAAGGGGGAATGGCTTTAAACTGAAAGAGGGGAGATTTAGGTCAGATGTTAGGAAGAAATTCTTCACTGTGAGGGTGGTGAGGCCCTGGCACAGGCTGCCCAGAGAAGCTGTGGATGCCCCATCCCTGGAGGTGCTCAAGGCCAGGCTGGATGGGGCTTTGGGCAACCTGGGCTGGTGGGAGGTGTCCCTGCCCATGGCAGGGGGCTGGAATCAGATGATCTTTAAGGTCCCTTCCCACCTGAGCTGTTGTATGGTTCAATGATAATTACAGCCTGGAAACACTGCGGCAGGCAGACTCTTATCCTCTGCCTCCTTTCATAATCACAGCACTTGCACTTCTAAAACGATTCAGTTGATTTAGCATTTTGGATTCAATTTCAGGCACACAAGGGGATGCATCAGCCTGGATTATTTCCTGCCAGACAGCCCTGCCCCGACCAACACCAGAGGAGCCCGTGGAGGTGTGTGACACACAGCAGAGTGCGGCGAGCACCTCCAGCCCTGGAGGAGTTTCTATGGTGACATTTGCAGCAAGCAAGCGTGTGTGTGGCTTCTCCTGGTGCTCCAGCAAGGGGATGAGTTTCAAGGAGTCCCAGCTCCAGTGGGAGCAGGAACTGTAACACAAATCCACGTGTGCATCCCCTTTGTGCATACAGCCAAAGCCAAGGAGAGCCACAACGCCCCGTGTGGAAGCACAGCAGTGGTTTCATGCCTCGTTCTGCGAGGTTTTCAACCCTTTCTTCCCTGGGATGGCTCAGCAAGTAGGAAAATGAGGAGGTGATGCTCTGCTGGTTTTTGAAGTCATTTTTTGCATGCCTTGTTGTACCTCAGTGGAGCTTGCTCGGTCTCCTCATGTTGGCAGGTTTCCAGCAAATGCCTGTGGCACTTTTCACAGAGGCAGGCACGTGAGCTCCGGTACCCCAGCCAAGCGTTACTTGGGTAATTACAAGGAGCTGCGTGTAGCTGAATCATTTTTCCTGTTGAGGCTTCTCTCGCCGTTCCAGCTCCGCGGAGCCCTCTCCTTTCTTCCCCTTTCACAGTTTTGCACCGCTCCGGGCTGCTCTGAGGCTGCTCCTGCTGCAGGAAGCACTGCATGGCACCGCAGGCTCAGGCTGACCCCAGGACTTATAAAAAGTGTGATATGCTTTATCATTATCAGGGGGTCTGTGTTTTTTTTGGGGGGGGCAGAAGATTTTGGGCACTACTCCCTGCTCTCTCCACCAGTCACTACCTAAAACCCAGGACTTGTGCTCCCAGGTGTTTAACCTCTACATCAGGGAGGTGGTGAAGCAGAGGGATGCCCCTGTGGGGGAATTTGGGGCTAATAAGTGAGTTTTTGTTAGCACTGGCAGAGCTGTCAGTGTGGCCCTTTGGGTCCCCCACATTTTGGGATGGCAGCAGAGCTTGTTGCCTTGGTAACACACTTGCTTAGGGAAGAGCATCCGGAGAAATCCCATTAGGATGGAGGGAGCCCTTTTGGGGAGGGCCACCACAGAACCTCAGCCTGATTTTTCCCCCTCTAATGCATACAAAAACCCGAGCCAGGAGTCACCAGGAGCACGCCACAGCAAGCAGGGCTCACACAGAGTCAGGAGCCTCCACAACCAGCCTGGGGAGTGTGGATGCCAGCCCAAATGGTGTCGATGACTCCAAAACGTTGCCGTGCTCCCAGGGCACCCATCTGCAGAGCTGTGCTGCTGGGTGCCAGGCCCGTTTCCTTCACGTTCTGGTTTTCCACATCCCATAATGGGACCTTGCAAACTGGGAGGGCAGTGGAAGGAGGGAAGGCAGGGTGGGAAAGCCCTGCCTGGATCAACGCGTGGTTGCTGGCAGCATCCCGTGTTTGCTGTGCCCCAAGGGTTTGGCTGTGTGCTTTACAAGGTAGGTGAGGTCCTCAACGATTTTCAGAAGGAAGAGGAGAAGGGAAGAGGCACGCGTTAATTGAGGGGGATTTCCTGTGCACCTGAGGCACAAAGAGAAAGGGAAATAGGCAGCACTGTGCAGGAGAGGGATGGGGGTGGCTTGGGGAGCATCCCTGGCACGGGATCTGTGGGAGGGAGAGAGGAAAAACTGGGCTTGGACAGCTTATGGGCAAAAAGGCAAAGCCTGCCCAGAGGGAATGGGGTGATGAGGGTTTCCTCAGCAGAGGAGGGAGCTGGGGAAGAAGGAAGCGCAGGAAAGGATGCCAAAATGCCAGCGAGCATAACGTCACTGACTGCAGCGCCGTGACATGCTCTTCATTGCCCTCATTAATCATTAACTGGAGCACACCAGCCACATGGGCCCACAGCTATGGGGCTGCCAGCCTGGGAAGTACGGGTCAGTGCAGAGTCCCACCTCTGAGCATCTCACAACCCTCTGTAACTTCCTCATTTGATTGTTAAAGCACTTGGGCAAACAGTGGCTCACAGCTGTTGGCCAAACCTGATTATTTTGCTGTGGAGTGATACACAAGGAGCTATCACAAAACAACAATAGCCTTTTGCTGGAAAAATTGTTTTATGCCTGAGGATTATTGCTAGTGATCCATTATCCAAGGCTCCGCAGGAGAGGCTTCCAATTTCCCCGACACAACCGTCCTGATCTCTAAAACAGTTAAAACGGGTAACAGCCATCAGGCTCTCCTTTTTTGGGTTTAAATCCCCTGTGGACACGAACTTGGAGCAGGCATTAACCATGATGGGAGCCAGCAGGGGCTGCTGCATGTGGGGGCATCGTGGGCACGTGGCTGAGCCCCCCAGTGAGGGAAGATGCCCCGAGAGCTGGCTCCGTGCCATCCCTCTCCATGGGGTTTCATATCATAGTATCACAGAATTGTAGAATCATTAAGGTTGGAAGAGACCTCCAAGATCACCTGGTCCAACCATCCCCCTACTAACACTGTCACCCACTGAACCATGTCCCCAAGCACCACGTCCAACCTCTCCTTGAGCACCCCCAGGGACGGTGACTCCACCACCTCCCTGGGCAACCCGTCCCAACACCTCACTGCTCCTTCTGACAGAAATGTCTCCTCATTTCCACCCTGAACCTCCCCTGGCACAACTTGAGGCCATTCCCTCTAGTCCTATCACTGGTTACCTGTGAGAAGAGGCCGACCCCAGCTCCCCACACCTTCCTTTCAGGTATCTATACAGCAATAACGTCTCCCCTGAGCCTCCTCTTCCCCAGACCAAAACCCCCCAGCTCCCTCAGCCGCTCCTCACAGGCCTTGTTCTCCAGGCCCTTCACCAGCTTCATCGCCCTGCTCTGGACAAGCTCCAGGGCCTCGATGTCCTTCTTGTAGTGAGGGCCCAAAGCTGAACACAGTACTCAAGGTGTGGCCTCTACCGCCCCAATTCTCCCTGTTGTTTTGTCCCCTCTCCACTTTCTTTGTCCTGTCTCAGCCATTCCTTCAGCTAAACCGGCCTCAGGCTCCTCAAGCCTCAGGCTGAGGCCGTCCAAGGTCTCCTGAGGACGAGCTTGGAGGTCTGAGCAGCAGGCAGAGCTGTCCTGAGGGTGGTTCAAGCACATGCCAACAACCGAGAGCTTTCTGGAGTCACCTGCTCTGGGTTTCAGCCCACGGTTTGGGTTGCAGAGCTGCAATATCCCCGTGCTTCTCTTCAACAGCAGTTCCGCTGGCACAGAAGCTTCAGCCAGGAAGCTGAGGAGGATTAAAAAGGCATTTAAAAACACCTTTAGGAAGAGATGTGATATTTAAAAATTAATCAGTTAATCGTGTTTTTAAACCACAGTTTATCTGCGTATAGAAGAAGACCAGGGGGTTGGGTTCTGCCTTAGAAATATTCAGACTGCAGGAGCAGGACTGCCCTCACTAACATCAGCTTCCTACAAGCCAAGTCTTTTCCAAACTAATTGCCAAAATCCATGCAGGGCCAGAGCCCCATGAGGAGATGTTTCCCCCACCCCTGAGCCCACCTTGACCCCAGACCCCCCCGAGCCACCTTGAGGAGGCCAAAGGACATCAGTAAAGTCCTCAGGGAGCACCCAGCACTTGTGTGGTGGTGGAAACCCCAACCCCATCTGTATTTTAGCATAGGAATTGCAGCACGGTGGAAATTAGGTGCTCGAGACCGAGGAAATGGCAAGGTGCTGACCCTGATTAGCAGCTCTTCGTTCATTACCAAGCCTTAATTTAACGACTGGAAGTGAAAAGATGGCTCACGCTCTCTGTGACAACCTCCAGCACTAACAGAAGCTTCTGGCTTGACTCTGGAGACAGAAAAAACACCAGGTACAATAAGATTACAAACAGACACACACACACAAAAAACCAGCAGGTACAATAAAATTACAAAGATCGTCTGGAGAAACAGCCCGGTAACAAATAGGAAGGAGCTGCTTGGAAGAAGCTAGACAAGAACATTACGAATTCATTTTAACTGCAGCAATCGCTACCAAACAGCTGGGAGGATGGTAGAAGCGCAGGGTTATTACACTGCAAAATTTGAGGTAATTTCTTCCTGAAATTTGCTTTTTTCCCCTCACCTTATTGAATTCACTGGGTAAGGTCTTTCTAGAACTCCTTGTGCACAAGTAACAAGCCACCCCCAGGGCAGGTGGAGCAGCAGATCCAAGCCACGTGAAATCAGCCCCTGGTGGACACAAAACCAAGAAGAAGCTGGCAGGAGGCTGTGGGGGAGGCTGAGGAGGTCGTGGCCATGGTGGATGGTGGAGGCCAGGGCCCTGTGCCACCACGGGATGCACTCACACAGCCTGGGGCCTTGCAGGCCGCAGGTCGGGGCTATGGATGTGTGATCACAGCTCTTGTCTGCATGGGTCGGTGTTTGAATGAGTTAATTAAAAGAAACACATAATTTATCTCCCAACCGTGGGTCCGTGGATGTTTAGAGAGGAGAAGGATGCTGCTTTGAAACCGAGTGGATTTTGCAGCTCATGATTAATTCTCCCGGGCATGTGGGAGCCGGGCGGAACAATTACGGCTGCGGGCAGTTTGATCCTCTTTGCCACGAGGAGAAAATGGAAGGGCTGCAGAAGGAGACAGCATTATATCCCAAATCTCCTTATTTCGTAGGGGAACAAAATGTACTTTTATGCCCGTGCAGTTCGCAGCGCAGAGCTGAAGCTTTCTTCCTCTTACCCCAGGGTGCTTTCATTTGTGCTGCCTGCCCATTCCCTGCCAGTCAAAGGCTATACATTATTAATGTACAGCCTAAACGCTGCTCTCACTCATCCCTTTGCTCTCAAAAGCGCCGCTTACATGAAGAGGACAAGGAGGATTTGGCCCAAAGATTTTAATCGTGTTACTCTGGTGAATTGGTTTAACGCAGGTTTAAATGGGAAGCTTTTTGTTCCGATTTTTTTTGCGGGTGTTTTAATTACTGAACCGGTTATTGTTGGGCTAATTTAAATCAGCATGGAAGGGGAATACCCTGGTAGCTTCCTGAAGGAGTAGCCTTGTAGCTCTGCCTGAAATGGCAAGAAACTGGCACTGGAAATAAAGCTTTATAAACGGAGATTATGAACAGCTTGTCATTTTTTTTTAAAGGGAAAGTATCCGTGCAGGAAGAGATGCCACCTGCAGAGGAAGCTTGACATTTGGGGCTAATCCTGCTCCAGCTGAAGCTGACTCAGCTCCTGGGCTGTGTTTTTGGCTGCTCGTGGCCCTGTTTCAAAACTGAATGACCCCGATGGACAGAAGCCAAGGGCCAGAGCCAGCCAGCGCTGTTCCTCGGATTTGTTGGGCACTCGTGCTGGGTATGTGGCCTCTCTCATAGGGATTTGATAGTGCCTGTCCTCATTTTGCACCCTGCCAAGGAGGAGAGAAGGCTGGTTGGGGATTCATTTCCCTTCACGCCAGACTCGCTTTTTTTTTTTCCAGACAGAAGGACATTAACTGAAAACTAAATGAGGTGAAGCCCAAGGAAGAAGGAGGAACAGGTTGGGCAGGAGATGCTGGAAACCCAGTAAGGCTTCAGGATGTTAGCAGCCCAAGGTTCACCTAGGGTAAAGCATGAGGTTGACCTTGACCTGAGCATTAATTATGTTAGATAATGGTGGAACATACCGAAGTGTTTTAAGGAGCTGTTTGGCTTCTCATTTTGGAAGGGGCGATGATCAGTACTGTGGTGGTTTGAAGCATGGGGACAGGAGCTTCATGGAGGGGTCTGAAGGAAGGCAGCGAGGTCTTGGGCAGTACAAAGAGGAGGCTAATAGAGGAAAGCAACAGATCAGGAGAACAATCTTCTTGGCAGCTGTCTGGGTAGCAATGCTCTAAGTTATCAGTAGGGCCAGGGAGTACACGTGAAGGCTTTATGCAAGAGGCAGGTACATTTTCTTTCAGCTGTATGGAGCTACAGCTTTTGGCCAGGCATTCACATGCAAATGGCAAAGAGGGGGGCTGCGATTTATTCCACAGCAAAGAGGCAGATTGAGGAGCTTTGGGAGCAAAAATGGTAGCTGAATCATGGTTTTGAAGAGGAAGGACTTGTCCAGCTCTCCGAGAAAGCTGGCTGGAGATGGGGATGAGGAAGAGTCCGCCAGGAGAATGGGGAGACGAGAAAATGGTAGCCAGTGGAAGACAAAATTAATACCAATAATAATGCTGTTTTGGAAATAGCTTCCTGGATTAAAAGATGGATTGTTACTAAACAATATGAATTCACAGATTGGGAAAGATTCTTAAAGCAGGTAATTATTTATTTATTTTCTTAGCAGAAACAAGAGATGCCTACCTAAAAAAAAAAAAAAAAAGTGATGTGTCTAACACCACAAAATCCAGTAACTAAAAGATTTAACCAAGGGTAACCATTGGGGTTATTTGTTTAATGTCTTTGCACATGTCCTAATCCACCAAATTAAAAGTTAAATTCTACACGCTAATTCTAGTCTGCTTGTGTTCACTCTCCAGGGGGACATTACCAGCGTTGCATGTTGTAAGGAGCTGGACCACTAACCTTCAGCTAGAATAACATTTCAGTATTTTGTCGTAATCGGATTTAGCAATCAAGCCAAGAAGCTCTTGGTAGAGCTTGAAACTGCTGGAGAACCAGAGCCATTTGTAAGAAATCCTGGGACGTGGCACTTTGGGTTCATCGCTGACCTTTATTTTTTGGTGGCATTTTTCGATGCTCCCATTCCGCTGTTCTAGCCTGCTCTCGAGCAGTGACTGCTTCATTGGGCTTTCCTGTCCATTTCCTCCCTTGGAGCTCCCTGGAAATGGAAGGACTTCCTTTCTCTCTCTGCCAGCTCGACGGCACACGGCCTGCTGGAGTCAAATTCTGGTCAAAATCAGCTCGTAAACATCCCCGCTGACAATGAAGTCCCAGCATCAGCTTTGTTTAAATTTCCGTCCAGTTTTTCCCCTTCCTGAGACACCAGCTCTAAGCAAGCCTGCTCAAGAGTATGTGGGGAGATGAGTGTCTGGGTAAGTGTCAGCGCAGCACGTGGCGTAGGCAGAGCCACGAAGAGGAGGCATGGAAGGGGAAAAAAGCTCACTCAAGGAGTTAGCACATTAGTGAGATGGATGGTGCATCAGTAATTGCAAAGTATCTGCCACCGGTGCCACATAAAGCACCATCTCCTCCAGACATTGTCAGTTTATTGCCTTTAAATGGACTTTGACCATCATTAACAATCAATCAATTGAGAGCCAGCTTCCAGTGTTCACAAGCAAACACTTCCTGAAAGCAAATGCAGAGTAAAGTGTTCTTGCAGCATTTTGCTGGGATCTAACCTCTTCCTCTCCTCCTTTCCTCGCGTAGCACACTATCAAGGAGAAGCTGTTTTTCCTTTGCTGATCTTATAAAGAAAGACAGGCTCCCTGGGAAGCTGTCTGAGCTTAATGCATGCTCCCGAGGAGCTTAAAATACAGCACAGGGACACTCAGTGTAGGATTTGGCCCCCCATGACCGTGGTTCATGTGCCACAGTGAGGAGGGAGGACTCCTCTCCTGTCTCTCACACTCCCACCAAGCTCACCCTGCTTCCCTGCTCCGGGGTTTGGCAGCCTCCCCAGGGCTGACACCTCTCCTGGCCAGCAGGAGCTGCTGGGATCATTTTCTGTCGGAGTGCTGGCTTGGCTCGTCCCGTGGAGGTGCCCAAAAACACCCAGTGTTTAGGATTGCCCTTAAAACACCCCCTTTCTGCTGAATTTGGCTGTGTTCAGCCAGAGGGGGTTAAAATTCCTGCTCTAAGGGAAGCTCGGCACAACTCCAGTGTAACTGCACGAGCCTCCCTTCCAGGGGACAGCACGTCTACAGATGCCAGCTTGCTCCTGCCCCTTTGCAGCGATGAAAGGTGAAGTCAGGCCACCACCAGCTAAAAATAGATGGTGCAATCAAGCCAGTGTTAGCTTCACGCTGGACAGTTTCATTGTTACATGATTGCACTCCTACGCCTTCACTGCCCCAGCTGGGATAAAGGGGGTGACACGGAGATGTTCGGGTCCTGAGAAAAGGCCCGGAGCCTCACAGCGAGTGGTACAATTAATTTCCCAAGTGTCCAGGACAGCGGTTTCCAAATCTCTGTCTATGGGGCACCAGCATCTGTGAGGTCCACGCAGAGTCACACTGCCCACACAGCCTTTGCAATTAAAGGGCTTACGATAAAACAGCAGGGCAGGGCTGAAGAAATGTTGAGGATTGAGTGACTGCAGCTCAGAAACATCCGATGACTTTATGAACTGCAGTTTGTGAAGCCTGCCTTACCTTGCATTCAGTAATGTGTGGGATTTTTAGGCTAGAGCATCTCCTGCGTTCCTGGTAATCGCAGTTTCTTTTTGGTGCAGAGGGCAGAGGAACTGGACTTGATTCATAGATTGAGTCAGGGAGGTGCTCAAACTAGCAGATTTCTGCCCAAACACACGAATATTCACCAAATGACAAAACTAATTTCCTGTCGGGTGATGTAGAATGAAATTATTACTTGAGAAAAACAGAGGCATGCTCCGTCCGTGTCGAAGGCAGTCGAAAAGCTGAGAAGTTTTCCTCATTAGTTGGTGGCACAGTTATGACCCAAACGGTGTCACTTTCTTTCCGATGCATAGCAGCAAATTCTTTGAATGATTTACTGCAGCAGCAAGAAGCAGCTGTGTGCTATTTCTCAACATGGCCCTGAATAAACAGTATTGCTTAGATCTCTGGAGAAATGCTGTCTCTTAGCATTGATTTGGTAAGAGCTAACCGCAGCAGCAGACGCTCTTTAGAAAATGTATCTAAGACGAGTTGAGCATTTTCCGTAAATCACGATCTAAACATGTTCTAAACAAACAAACAAAATAAACGAGCAAGTGGGATCTAGTCACAAATGTAAATCATTTTTCCCTGTGGTCCTGCATGAAGGAGCTCCACTGCACAGGCAGCTGTTCTGGTCAGCTCTCATAGCACACAAGATCTGAATCACAGCCCTCTCAAAACCAAAAAGTGCCATTGTGTTGAGTGTTGCTGCAACAGAAAGTCAGTAATGACTGTTAGAAGGCTCCTAACGCCAGCACAGCACACACAAAGAGGGTAAAGAACGTAAATAGGATGAACTGACGCCGGTCTGGATGGCACAAGCCTCCACGTGAAAACGAAGGACAGGGAGCAACCATTAAAGCTTAGGAATAATCCTGAAAAGCGGGGAAGAAAAGATCAGAGTGATGTCTGGTGAGAAGTCGTTCACTCATTTACTCTAATTAGCAGTGCACAGGTTTAGGCAGAGCCTAGCAGCTACTGCACATTGAGATTTATGGGGTCAGCCCAGTCTGCTGCATCTCTCCCCCACTGCCGTACTGCTGGCGTGCAGCCACAGCTGATGTGAGGCCGGGCAAGCACCGAGCACAGCTCAGACTTTAATGAGAAAGTTCACAGCTCTGACTCGTTTGGGACCCTGAGCTTATCAGAGCGAAGTATAAATAGCTTCTGATATCTTCGCAGTGAGCAAAGTGTGCAAAAAGCCACCACCACCACCACCAAGTCAGGCTAAATGGCCTGAGCCCACCCCGGGGCGCTGAGCTCGGAGCGAGGCCTTGTCTGCACGCTGCCTCTCGGACACCAGCTCAGCCCAAGCTGTCCCCGTGACACTAAAAAAAGTGTTTTTAAAAACCTGTGTGATTTGATTTCTGTGGATTCTGGCAGGCAGATGACTGGTTTTTAGGTGGCTGTAAAGCAGGCAAGGTAACAGCTTCACTGGCAGGGTGGAAAAAAAGAAAACAGCCAAGGGTATAAGAGAGAGATACAAAGAGTCTATAAATACCTATAAAAAGATGAAGTTGAGGTACATTACTTGACAGGGAAGGAAATCAAATGAAAGAGGTTTACCAGTAAGTAATAAAGAGCACTTTTGACTCAAGTCCACACACTCCAAGAAGTTAACAACTAAATAAAGCACGACACGGAGTGGAAAGAGTAACCTGAAAGTATTTAGAGGATTGAGGTGGCAGTTCTAGCCTGTGCTGATAAAACTGATGTATGCCAGTCCCTGAACGTGCCTGTTCCACCTACTTTGTGGTTGCCTCTGCCAGCGCTTCGGGTCACATTTTGGACAATATGGAAGTGAAGAACACAGCCAGACTGGAGATGATACAGAGAAGAGCACAGGCAATCAACAGACTTTGAAATCGTGACCTATGAAGAGTGACTGAATTACCTGGGTTTACTTAACAGAGAAGCCCACAAGGAGGACATGATGGCAGTGTTCAGCTGAGGGCACTGCTCATCATATCTGTTGTCAGTAGGAACAATAAGTAATGGACTTAACTCGCAGGGATGAACCGCTGCTGCGATAACCCTCCAGCTGTGAGGTTCAGCAGTGGGATGTGCTGCTTACAAGGTCAGGGGATGCCCTTGGTTGGAAGCTTTTATGGAAAAGAGAAAGAATTGTGATAGTCTTGGCAGATCTGACCCAATCTCCGAGCGAGGAGACGGCCTGGGTAGCTTTTGGAGACCTCCCTCAGCCCTTCCATCTCCTGCATTTACCACTGTTTTGTGTAACACCTCTCTTTGAAAGCTACCACAATAACACTGCTCCCTCAGGGACTCTCAAGTGTACCTACATGAAAAAACGTAAGACGGTAAACAACGCACTGAAGTTTTCCAAAGAGTTTTCAAAACACTGATAGCAAAATTCCACAGACAGAGCAGAGCTTCACGCCTTTCCCCTGCCTGGACCGCAGCAACGGCTCTGGTGGTGCTGCACGATGTGGAAAATCACGGGCTGGACGCACGTCCAAACCTGAGGCTGGGGGCTGAATTCAAAATCCGCTGTAAAACCTGTCTGGTTCTAAATAAGTAAATCGAAAGCCCCAAATTATATGCAGTAGAGTGAGCAGGCAGGAACACACGATGACCTTTACACTGTTTATGAGTGCTGTAGGATGAATGGACCTCACCGGCCAGAGCTCGGGAAGACCACCCTTGTAGCAAAGCCAGAGAGTCCCCGACTTGCTGCTGTGGCAATGGGAAACAAGGCAGACCTCGAGCCACTCTGATGACAAAAGAAATTCCACTCGTTAGCTCATTTTATCGGGACAGGGCAACGGCTCAATACAGCTTACAGAAATGCTACAAATTCCTTCAGTGCCATGCGGTTTGCAAACAGCCCCTGGTCATTAGCTTCACTTGAGCTGAAGTGTTTGCAGCTTTGGAACAAATAACCCAGAGGGACAGTCTCCGGGGACATTTCGAGAGCGCTGCATAAAGCCAACTATTTCCTTACGGCTACATTGCAACCGCCTCCCATGTCCACTGCAGATTTTTCATGGCTTTTTTGGTAGCCAGAACCCAGAATCTCTCAAGAGAGGCTAGAACCGAGCTCCTGCACCTCTGTTTTACCCCGGTGAGCCCGGGCGACGCAGCTCCTCCAGCTGTTCGTAGCGATTACTCAGCGCTCCCTGGGATGACCTCATCTAACTACACGTGCTCACTTACTTTCTGGGAATTAAGTGGGATTTTTTGCAAAACATTCTGAGCCTCGCTTAAAATTGGATTTTAGATACTTCCAGAAGAGACGTGGGCTTTTAAAAACCCCAAATCCCTTCCTAACGTTGTTCCACAAGCACCCATACCCATACTGATGACACAAGAACGCTTTACCTAAACGCTGTCCCTACACAAAGGTGACTTTTTCTCAAGAGGACATGGGAAACTTTCTATTTCATTTAAAGTTGGATGGCTTCAAGCTCCAGGACTGTCCACAGCTAGGAAATTCATGTCCTAAGTGCAGTGATGCTTGTTTTTAAAAGCAGGCAGGAATTAGGCCATTTTACATTTTATTTTTTTTAATTCTCTCTAATCAGCCTTTAATCTGACCTTCCAGGCACGAGGAATATCGCAGATAACCTACATGAGAACTATTCCCCCATTTCGTGTAGCATTCCCGCTACACTCACGAAGCCCTTGTAACAAGTCAGTGACAGCTTTCATTTGCTCCTGTGTTTGAGGCTGCAGCTACTGCACCCAGGGGTCTTACTGCACTGAGGGTCACCCTTGCATCCTACAAACTCCAGTTCATAGGGTATTCTCAAATTGGGCATCACAAAGTTTCGAAAACATAGTCCTAACTTCACCATCCCGCTAGCGATGCAGCTTTCCAGCTCTTTAGCGCTCATAAAGAGAGATTGTTTTAAGAAACAAAATCTTTTTATTTAATGCTACACAATCTGGATCGAAGGAACAGATACTTCACCTCAAGACCAAGCCATACGGATACATCCCAGAACATTTTCCAAAGTAAAACCAGGTTACCAAACAGCAGTCAGGGCAGGAAGCATCTTTATCCATTTGCACTCGGCATTATTTTAGACAAACTACAGCATCAGAACAGTTAAGCACGCCTCCCCCCGTACAGCACAAAGGTTGAGAGCAGATTTCTTGCCTCGTGGGAGCCAGTTGGTCAGGATGTAGTCACTGATAACATCAAAGAAAAAAAATAAATGAAGGGTTACATTCTGATGTCAGGTGTACAAGTGCAGTCGTGGGTTACTCGCGGAGGAGAACAACATCACCTATAAAAGTTAAGTGGCACACAGGTTACCCTGGAGTGACTCCAGTACAGAGAAACTTCATGTCAAAGGAGGTATTTACACAGGTACTGTCACAGCAGAGGGGACGGGCAGCTAGTCTCACAGAAGTAGTTCATTAAAGAGCAAATGAGGGGACGAGGACAAAGGCTTCGACTTTATATAATAAAATACCAAGTGCATTCTTTGAAGTGAATGAGTCTTTGAGGCTACGGTCCTAGACTTCAGGAAGCCATCTGAGGGTCACAGGTACAGTCCTGCTGCGCAGCAACGTCACCTGGACCACCACCATTTTTATTTTTACACCCCTTTTTAACTACAGTAAGCCACAGCAGTTGTAGCATTGCTTCTTACTGGGAGCTCCCAAGGAAAGCTCTGAGTAAGCCCCCTCCACGTCCCAAAGACAGGGTTTTTGTACAGCAGACCCTGTTTTTTCACTACTTCTGCACCGTGCATTTGGGATTAGAGCTGAGCCCAGAACGTTTAAAGGCTAATCATGGTTAGCTTCTCAAATGTTTTTGGCCAGAATTGTTATCCAGCTTTTTCTTGTCACTGCAACTTTTAATCGCATGCAATTTCTTAAGCTAGCCATAGCTTCAGTTGCTTTGGCTCCCTTCCAACAGGCTTATTTTAAGCTGGTCGTGAAGAGGGGTTATTAGTGGCTGGCTATTTTATGTATTTCCTGAAGAGCTGCTACTGCCATAACCAGATGCATTTAGAGGGGGAAACACACGCTCGAGTATCTTCAAAACTCCTTCTCAAATCAAATTTTCAACTCAGAGCTGCTTCTAACTACTATCTGCGAGCACTTTTCAAGCCAGCATCCCCAGAAGCACTAAACCCTATCATCTCCCAGCTTCCTCGGGCACCTACCAAGGATCACAAGCCTACCCAGAGTCTCTCCAGTGGAGGACAAGAACCCCCTATCAAATGGCTCGTGGTACAGACTCCAACACACACGGCAGAAGCATAGAAGTCTCCCAATTCTCATGCAGCTTCTAGGGAGCTGGCCGCGCCTCTCGAGCCTGTAACTTGAATGCTAGCGACCAAGCTCAAGCAGGCAGCACATCGAGCAGGGAATCTGAGCAGCTTCCCTCTTCACTTCAGATTAATCTACTGTAATGTACATTACTGTCAGTGGAACGATACTGCTCGTGTTTTGGCAGGACGGGGAAAATTCCACTCTGTCTTTTATTATTTTTATAAGGCAGACAATGCAGGAAGTTGAAACAGAACTTCTACAGGCGTTTAATCTGTGATATTGTAAAATCAAAGTACTACTTTATTAAATGAGTTATTTTACACAATATGAACATCAATATAATTACAATTGTAAAAAATTCTTTTTTTTTTTTTATAACAAGTATGGACTGATTTTTCAGGATTTCCAAAGAGGGCACAACTGTACATTTACACAGAATTGTCTTTGCATGAAGCCCGAGAGGGAACAGCATAAAAATATGAACGTTTCTGTAGCCCCTTCATTTTTGCTGATCAACAGTTTTAGAAAAGCAGCTGCAGGTTTGTTATGTAAGGTCTGACAGTAGAAGAGTCAATAGGTGCCATGACTTCACCTACAAAAAACAAGAACAACTCCGTTAAGCTGAACTATTGCACGATGCTGTTTACCTTTGAGTGAACGAAATGCCATAATACTGTTTTTTGCCTCATTTCAGCCTTTAATTATAACCACTTTTAGGTACAGCCTCACAACTGGCCGTCGGGGAATCTCTTCTAGAGTTAACGCAGAGGTTACATTTTGTATTTGAATGCAGAATAATCTGCATTCACTTGCATAGCTTCAGGAACAAAGAAGGCTGAATTGTTGGAAATATTCTAAACAATTCTGCTTTCATGACATGTTTTGTAGCCCACAGATCCCATTTATTATAAATACTTTGTTCAAAGCGAAAAGTGCAAGAGCTAATGTTTCAAAGCAGTAACTAAGGAACCAAGTATTCCTACAACTCTAAGGATGACCATTTCAAATGATGTTAATACCCTTCAAAACATCCTCTGGAGACAGCAAAATGCCACCACCACGTCAGCTGTGTAAGTATTAGCTTTCTTCTTGATATAACAATTCAGAAGTTTGATTTTAATTTACAGTTATATATTTTTTTATATTAAAGAAAATGAAGCAACTTGTAAGCCCCAGTTGGTGGAGGTAAAGAACCCAACAAACAAAAAACTGGTTCATAATATACCCTTCTCAAATAATGATTTAAAAATTAAGGTAATGACCTGTAGACAACTTTATGCCTGAACATCAGCCAGCTCTGGAGGAAGTGGAGTCTTAGGATGCTTGCTTTCAAAGTGCTGTTTGAAGGTCTTGGGATCCGGCATTTGTGTCTGATTGAAGAGAGACATTTAACTTTACGCACAGTACAAGAGGTAGATGATACTACAAAACCTGTTCGCCCCCTGGTTTATTTATTTATTTATTTTAAACCTCAGGTTTTCTGAGAGGTACTTAAGTACTATATTGCCCTGGCATCTTCACCAGCAGTTATTATTCTTACTAGCAATCTGCCTGCAAATCTTGTGTTTCATACGCTAGCTTGGTGAAAAACCCACCTCCTCATTTCCAACACCTAAAAGGCGAGCATTCATCTTTTTCCAAATCAGATCTTTATGAAAGCTATTCACCGTTTATCAAGAGGCCAGAGAGTTGTGTTGCACAGTCTGACCCTCTATGTGGCACAAACAATCTCAGACTATTGCCACAACGTATCTGGGCAGTTGTTGCTTGGAAAGTAATGGCTGCTACAGTCCCATTCACAAAAAGAGAAGCTAGCTATAAGTATTTAAGTGAGCAGCCCTTAGTTTGGAACCTTGATTAAAGCATTCAAAAGTGACGAATCTATTCTAAAATTGACCATTTAAGTGAAAATGGCAAGTTTATACTTCAGCTCCAGCACTGGAACACTCCAGAACACCCAGAAGGAAAGTCCAATCTGAAGAGCGCTCAGATTTCTGTTCTCTCATCAAGCCTTCTACCCTAACAGCAGTTCCTGTATATGGAACTTGCACTAAAGCTTTTGGCAGCATCCAATACCACCTTTCCCTCTGCACATTGTCATCAATGACCAGGGATGTTAGGGCAGGCCAATTCCATCACAAAGGAATGATCCTTCTACCCGGAGGTTAATCAGGAAGTATTTACAGCGCACTGGAAGCGCATGCAGACCCTTACAATTTAGCAAGGGAACTACCTGAAACCACTACGTGACCTCTTAATTCCTCCTATCTCAGTTATCAATACAGCTGAGTGATCTGTAAGCAAGTAACAGAACAGATATAAATGCTCACAGTAACAAACTAGACAGGCACTTAAAAGTACTTTAGTTTATGCTATATAATCTAAAAGTTCTGCTCTCGGCCTTCAGTATCTCTTACCCTACAGACAGTGCAGGTATATATCAAGGCAGCCTTGGCTGCAGCCTTCTGATCATGTCCTTGTTTCTTTTTTTGCTCAGCTTGCTTTTTGGCATTTTTCTGCTGCGACTGAATCTTCTGCTGTCCACGAGCCATATCTACAAACAAAAAGAAGACATTTAGTCTACAAGTGTGAGAAACTACCGCTGCTAGCCGACCCAGAAACTGTAACTACAAACGTGAGCAGTCATGGGCTGTCCACACACTCTGAGCTACAACTCCCGTAATTCATACACAACAAACATCTGTTCAGGCTCTCTACTTTGTGAAGATCCTCTGGTCTTCCTATCTAAGAAGATGCAACAGTTTTTTAAGTCCATACTAAAGTTTCTGCCTCTGAAAAGCTTCCAGGTTTCATTTTGACAAATGTCTTCAAGACATGGAGATTCAGCCTTTATTGCTGGAGCTTGGAACAGGTTTGAAGAAAGGGAACTCAGAAACATTCCCCAAGCTGCATCACGGTCTTCTGGTGTACCTGCTGTGATCTGCTTTGGAATCAGGAATGGTAAGAATGATGTGTCATCCCTCTTTATCCAAGGCTGTTTTTAGAGGTGGCCACCCTTCTTGATCTCCAGCTGATTTTACATGTATGCACATATATTTCTTGGAAAGACAGACACAAAGCTGTGTCCGTCAGAAGCCACTATTCGACACAGCCCAGGAGCACGAAGGAAGCAAACGCTACAGCCACCTGCCATCAGGAGGTCCACCACAAACAGAAATGAGCTACGAAAGCCACATTTGAGGGAGCAGCAAAGCAGCATGTTCCACACCATGAAGGCTCCACCTGCTTGCAGCCCACCAGGACACCCAGCTCGGCCTGTACCCAAGCAGAACCAGGGTGCACGGCCACAGCAGGGATCAGACCGTGGTTACAAAAGCCAGCAGCCCACTTCCAGCTATTATCTTCCTTATAGTCCTTTGCGTCCCACGCATAATCCAGTTGCGTGGCTCTCACAGCAACGCGAGGCTCACTGCACAAGCACAGGAGAGCTCCTGGAGTCCTCTGTTTTGAGGACAGCCTGTCCAAACACAGGCCGAGCTCCATAAACACACAAAAAGCCCTCACTGTCACTAGAGAAGCGAAGCTTCCCTGAAACACCCCCACATCTGGGCATCCACCAGAACCACAGGGATTTCCAGACGTGGAGCATCAGAGCACCCAGCACCTCGCAGGAGGCCAGCCCTGACCCGAAGCCGCTGGCAGGCAGCTCTCCGGCCACGCTCCCATTTTTTCAGGGTGGATCACGCCACCACGCAGCCCCGGGCAGCGGCACCAGGCTACATTTTCAGCGTGCCCTCCTCCTTCATCATCCGCTTCTGTAAGAGTCCAAGCACTTCCAGAGAGATTATTTGTACGGCTAACAAATTGTCTGAAGGCAAGAAAACACCAACTGTACCACCACCAATGCAGAGATGTGACATTCAACAGGGCGTTAAACTGAGCCCAGCAGCCTGTGTCACTGCCAGCAGCTCCTAGACACCCCGAAACACCCCAGCCAGGGCCTCTTGCTGCTTATGGGCATCACGGCTCGGCACGAACCCCGTTAAAAAACACGACACGAGGTACTGCCAGCTGCTTTGCGCACGCTATAAAGAGCCACGGGGTGTACTTCAGTTCCATTTTCTTGCGATCGGAGCGATCTTTGCAGAGCCAGGGGCTGCTGACGGGCATTTTCGTGCAGGATTTTGGGCGTTTTTGTGTTTCAGCCCCCGGCAGGGAGCTGCTGAGGGCCACGCCGCCCAGCCCAGTCACGCTGACCTTGGGTGCAGCGGGCGGGCGGTGCTGCCGGGCAGGCCCCGCAGCAGCACACACAGCCGGGAACATCTGCTGGGGAGCCATCGGCCTCCGCACCACGCCTGCGAGCCGAAAACCGAGCGTTTAAACGCCACAAATCGCACCGATAGGGCTGAAATCGCACGGAACGGGGCCTCGAGGAGGGGATAATTAAGACGAGTGGGGTTCATAGGACACGAGGAGAGGAATAAAACGCCCCCAAAGTTTGTTTATGGGAAGAAAAAGAGGCACAGCGCCCACACCGCCCCGCACCCGCAGCCCGGGGAGGCCGCGGAGCCCGGGCAGGGCCCGCCCCGAGCCCCCGCTGCCCGCCCGGCCCCGGCCCCGGCCCCGGCCCCTGCCCCTCACCCGGCCTGGGAGCTGCGGCCTCAGGGCGGCCCCGGCGAGCGGCAGGAGAAGGCTCCGCGCGGCCCCGCTGCAGCCGCCGCCGCCTGCCCGCGAGGAGGAGGAGGAGGAGGAGGAGGAGGAAGGAGGAGGAAGAGGAAGGTGGAGGAAGGAGGAGGAGGAGGCCGAGCACGGCGCATGCACGGCTCCGCCCCGCCCCGCCGGCAAATGGCGGCGCCACCGCCGTTACATAACGAGGGGGGGCCGCAGGGGAGATGGCTGCTGCGGGTTGTGGCATCGCTAGGGTGGAAAAGCTGTCAGAGACCAACAGTCCCAAACATGCCCCCACCACCAGTGTCACCCACTGAACCGTGTCCCCAAGCACCACGTCCAACCTCTCCCTGAGCACCCCCAGGGACGGTGACTCCACCACCTCCCTGGGCAGCCCGTCCCAGTGCCTGACTGCTCCTTCTGACAGAAATGTCTCCTCATTTCCACCCTGAACCTCCCCTGCCACAACTTGAGGTCATTCCCTCTGGTCCTATCACCTGTGAGAGGAGTTCAACCCCCAGTGAGGGGAGCAGGCCTGGTAAAGGATCAGTTTTGGGACAGATCCTCACATATCCCAGAGGAATATGAGCACCCCCCGAGCTCGCACACCCACACAGAAAAGGGGAAAGGGAGGCAGGGTGATGTCCCACCGCTCTTTGGTCAATTGCTGTATTTTTGAAATAAACCTGGGGTCCCCAAACATTCCTGCATCTGGGACAAAACAGCAAACACAAACACGCTTACCCTCACTAATTACTAGGTGTTGGCGTTTTACAGGTCAGGCTAGATGACTCTTACGTTCCCTTCCCATCCGAGAGAGAAGAAAAGCTACAAAAAAAAGTCCTCAAAACAACAATGGTGCCATTGTTACGAGTCATGCCTGTAGCGTGACAGCAGCGACAGGGCAGCTGCGTAGCAAATTTGGAGACTTAAGTCACTGCAAGTAGGTCTGGATGTGACTACAACTAACACAGTCAAGCTGTAAGCATCTGATTTAAATACACACACACACACACATATTTATAATGTCTTTTCCCAACATTCCCATTTTCAAAAATTTCTTCCATATTAAAATGACAGTGCTGAAAACGCACATACTTGAGCAATGACATCCACAGTCCACACTGCATTCAAATACTCGTGTCAGTGGGTTTTGAACCTTATGGAAAGCACAACTCTAAAAAACCCTGAAAGTGCACGTGTGGGGGGTTGTGGGGTTGCAGGGTGAGGTGGCCAGCTTGGGTTTGGTGTTCGGAACAGGTGGCTTTCAGAATGAGGTTTTGCATTGATCAGAAAGAAGGTTGTGAAGTGAAAAAATAGCTTCTCTCCTGGCTGGTGCTGTTCTGGGAAGGCTGCTGACCTCAGCAGTGTTACCAGAGTCTGCTTTCAAGGGTCGTGTCCCCATAGGGAGTCACTGCCATGCACCGGGCTGGATGTGAATTTCGAATAAAGCAGATTTCTTGACTGCACATTGAGCTCTGGCTTGGCTCTGAACCTTCTCCTGCTGTCGGTAGAACAGAGATCTTGCAGGACAGAGGACCACGGTCACCCCTCCGGCTGCTTTGTCTACAGCTGCTTGTGCTGTAGCCCCCGGTCACAGCTTCGGTTCCTATATTGCCCAAATCATTTTGCAACTGAGACACTTCCAAAGAGACTGTTAGGAAACAGAACCAACTGTGAAAAAAGAAAATGAGTCCCCGTGGCTGACATTTCTATTATGAAGATAAAAAAAAGAAAATTTCCCTTTTGCTCTCAATGATTTTTCAGAATTTATTCACCGGGTGAAAGTGATTTATCACACCGAAGGGGATATTTACATGCACACGAATGTACAGGCTAGCAGAAAGGTGCAGGGTGGGTACAGAGAGCTGGTGGAGGCGAAGCCGGGCTGTGTGCTGGATGTTTTGCATAGCTCTGTCAAAACGAGGCAGTTAATTGCAGTTTATCTGGCTGACGGACTTCCTGTGCTTTGTGTTGCTCCCATATGAGGTAAAGCAAGCCGGAGTATATGAATGGAAGCAAAAATAGAAGTTAAAATGAAGAATACAATAAGGCTTTAGATTGAGATGTCATATTTTCAAATTACTATAAATATATTGTATTTTTTTTCTGTCTTCTTGTTTATTTATTTATTTATTTATTTTATTTTAAAACAACTCTCGAGCACCACTGATGTTACCAAATATTCTGTGTTAAAATAGAGTAAAAAAAAAATCAATAATACCTCTCAGTAGTTAAGGGTAGACCAAGTGTAAGGAGCTTGCCAGTATGTCCAAGCCAAGCCATACAGAAATGTTTCAGAGGCTGGAATTCACTGCAACCTGTAGGGACATCATACACAGAGAAAATAGCTCCAAATGGTATTGTTATGGCATTGTAGTTCTTGTGGAGCCCCTAAGTACAGTCTATATTAAAAAAAAAAAAAAAAAAAAAGAGAGAGAGAGAAAGAGAGGGATCTTTTCATGATGGCACAATTTATCAGAAATAAGGTTTTAATTCAAGGCCCAGTATCAAGGTGGTGAACAACAGGTTGAAAAGGACTGAGTGCTAAGGGCCGTAGTCACTTACAGGATGATGGTAAGAGCTATATAGGGTAGGAGTATAAGAAATTCCACATCTATTAGTACAGTCTTATTTTATTTACAAACAATGGGAAGAATGATGTATGGCAAGATTATTTGTTAATTATAATTTTTTAACAGTCCTGTTAGTTACTCTCATGCTTATTTCCCATCTCGTTGAACTCTAGGACCCCATCATTTCCTGGGCATGCACAAGGGTGCAATTTCTGTCACGAGGCCAAAATCCCCGTCCTGCTCAGCAGCAGCTGGCTGGCACTCGGCTCTCACTGCAAGTCAGCTTGGACTACCTCCCTTCAGAGCAATGGGTGTCATTAAACCCACGTTGAGCGCTGCGGTGCCGCGGTGCAGGGCAGGTTGGCTCCCAGCAGAACAGGTGGGGCTGCATCTCCCTTCTGAATCAGCTCCTGCGGGCGCCTGCCAGGTCCTCCCACTGCCGTTCCTCGCCACATCTTCCTCCTGCTTGTTTTCTGGCGTGCACGCTCTTGATCCGGTGCCGCATCCATCAGACGTCACCTCGCCAGCCAAACGCTGGCTGGCGGCCGCGGGCTGCCCTTTGCTACCCACGTGTGGGATGTGTACATGCTGGCATCGTGTGCGTGGCTATCAAGAGATTTTATTTGGTGCCACATCACTGCACGTCTGCACATCTTCACGAGTGAAAGGGGACGTGCCCCGGGCCTGAGAGTGATAGAGGTCGCACTGCATTTTGTGGATGCAGAGCAACGCCGACGGAAACACAACCAGAAGAGATTGGCTCTGCAGCGAAAGGGTGCAAAGCTTAGATTTTGAAGCCAAGATCCTTTGGAAGGGTGTTCAAAGCTGGTGCAATGGTCAGTCAGGGACAATACTGCTGAATTTCAGGGGCAGAGTGACACAGTTGTAGGCAGAGCACCAGACAGGATGGAATCCTCCCCTGTTAGTATTGCCCTAATCCATCGTGTACCAGCACTTACCATAGCTGGGGGGCCTGGCAGTGGCATTTTGCTCACTTACCCTTCCATTGCCTTATGGACTTTTACTTCCTCCCTCCTCTGTGTGTTAATATATCATTTTTTTTCCTTGTAAAAGCATTTTTCACAACCACTGCTTCAGCTTTCATACGTCCAGTTCGTGCCTGCGTGACACAATATCGACTCCTGTCCCCCTTTTGCCCCTTATGTGCTACTTTTCCACAGCCGGGATGTTGGCATCTCACAGGCTTGTCCAATATTGCTGTTGTGGCACACACCAAAAAGAGTGAGCTTTTTGGGTAAAAAGCTTTTGGCAAAGCTTTTGGCAAAGCTTGCCCTGTGGCCTGTAAGTATTTTGCAGTCTCTCCTCTTTAAAATTCACGTTTTTGGATGTGGCTCCTGCTAAAAACAGGGCGCAAATGCCTTTCTCAGCATGTCACAACTTTCGGACCAACCCACATAGGCGAACTGGAGACCTTGAGAACATATGCTTCCGTCCTATGTAAACAGCCAAAAATAGATTTCAGCTTTGCACAGCATTATGTACAGTTTCTATTTTTAAATGCACACAAATTAATCTCATGCATTCATTCCTTTTTTTGCACGTGCCCTCCATTCATGCTTTTGAGTCTGATGTGTGCTGAAGTCCCCGCCTTATCCTGAAAACCAATGTATCTGCAGATTTTGAGTGAAGAATACAAAGATTTCACTCCTGGTCTGAGGATATATTTAAATATGTGTTTGAGGAATGAGAAAAATCCTTGCACCATGCCACGTGCATATTAAAACATGTGCAGCAATTGTAATTAGAACCTCTTACAAGCATGCCAGCCTTGTTCACAACTTGTCTCTAGCCTCGAGGAGGGCAATACGTCCCTCTGGCTGTGCTCTGGAGTGGTTGCACATCCCAGAAAGGCCTCAACATCGAGGTTTAAAACATCTGCTGGCTCTGCTTGCTTCCTTCTGCAGCCCATCTGCAAGGCTCCACCCTTGTACCAGCAAATATTTCGGTAGCTGCTTACTGTACCTTGCAGAAGCGGTGCTTTTCTTCCACAGCCAGCCCCTCCATCTGTCTTTCAGTCATCCACGTGCAGATTTCGTTGCCGTTCTGGGACTGCTAAGCCGTTTGAAGCCCTTTCTGCTGGCCAAATAGTCTGTGAAATGGTGCTGGCGGGGAAGCAGAGGCTAAGGACACATCCCAGAATGACACATCCTGCAATGAGCACACAGGAATGGGCTCCGCAGCTGCTGACCATGCCCCATGGAAGGAAAGCAGCCTTGGGCATCCAAAAGCACCACACATGTTGCTGGTGCTCCCAGGTCTGCAGTGCTGGCTCAGCCTCAGCGGTCTGCTGCTTCAGGAAGAAATCAGCGAGGAACATCTGCTGGATTGCAGCTCTTTCCTCTTCTGGTGCCCGTTACCCTCACGCTGAAATCCCCGTGTGACTTAAAGGCAGGAATCCAAAGAGCCTGCTACAAACACAGGCAAAGGGCTGCTCTTTCGCTCTGTACTTTAGCCTGGCTCCTGCTTAGGAACTGCACGAGAAAACCAAGGAGGATGAGTTATGCTTCTTTGAAAACCCTCAGCGCACACCTCCAGTCAGGCAAGACACAATAACACTTCGAGGTCAGTCCTGGAGCTGAAAAGAGCTGGTTATGGGGTAGCACGAGGTGCAGACTTTGCATATTAGCATTTACAAGGCGAGAACAATTTAAAGCTCTCAGCTAGGGCCTGATCCTGTCCTTGCTCAGAGATAGGAGCTCAACACCTGCTTGCTGCGCTCTCCCTGTCCCCAGGCCAAGCGTGCAGCCCCTGCCATCCTTCACGTAAATCTTCCTCCTCCCACGTCTCCCGTGTGCCCTTCTCCAAGCCAGCTGTCCCGGCTTCTTGCTGACACCCTCCCATGCCTGGCAGCCCCAGTAACAAATAACTCCAGCTGCACAGAGCTCACACCAGCCCAAGCCCTCACACACTTCAGCTGCTCCCTATTTTAAAACGTGCACCTTTGAGCACGATAAATTTAGATGGGAAATAATCCCCCAGGCCTGTTGCTTCTGTGTTCTTCTCTGACACCAGCTCTTTCATGTGAGAAATCTTTTCATCACATATAGAAGATCATTAGCAAATCTTGTTTTTTAGGTTCTTTGATAACCCAGAGAACCTGAGCTAACATTGAGCAGTGCTTTGCTGAGAGCAGGTACCAACAAAGGCTGGCACCAAGGCTGGCCTCCCATTTTTTTGTGATTCCAGGCTGTTCCCATGGCTCCCACCAGTTGTTTTAAGCAGGAAAATTGAATTTTCCTCTTGGCTTTCTGACTGTGCCGTGGACACGGGGTCCTTGGGTGACGGGCACTACAGATTCACCCTGCCCCAGAGGTCCTCATCTCTGGTGTCCAGCAGTCCTGGTGGAGACACTGACTGATTTACGGGGTGTCCAGAAGTGCTGGAGATCTTCACAAATTCCTTCTTCAGCTGCCCACGTAGGCAAAATTCCCACAGAGAAACACCAAAGGCTGTTCCCAGTACAGCTCCAGTACACCTCGAAGCAGCTGTAGAAGGCCTCAAGCTGATGTAGCTGCTGTGAAGCTCAAATCCCTTTTTTCTCAGCTCTAACCCCAAACCCTGCACAGGCACAGAGCCTCACGCTCCTCACAGGCGCTGCAGCTCTTAACACCGTTAATTAGGGCTGGAAAACGACCTTTGTGCTCGGCGTGGCTGGAGGGCCCGCAGCTCTCCCGGCTCGGCTCAGGGCAAACAGGGGTGATAAGGGTGAGAACCCGTGGCTGTGCTGGCTCAGCACTGGAGGTGGCTTTCCACCACACCCGGCTGTAAAGCAGGTGGAAATGTTTGTCTTGGGAAATAGGAGGAGGTGGAAGGAGCCACCCTCGTGCTTAGCTCAGCTCAGGGCAGAGAAAAGGCTTTGGTCAAGTTAGTGCTCTGTGAATTTGGGGAGGATTTCGTGGCAGCTCTGAGGAATTAAAAGGGCTGTTCCACTGCCCTGCGACAGAAAGGCTGCAGCAGTGACATCCAGCACGGCACCCGTAATCCTCCAAAAGCATCCGATAAAAGACACCCGATATTCTCCAAAGGAAGGGCTGAAACCAGGCTGGGCAAGGCTGGTGTGTGCGAACAAGTTCCAGCCTGTCACGAAAACCTTCACTGGAGGCACGGCAGAGCCTGGAGAAGCCAAACCCAGCCCCTTTGGGGTCGCTGCTCTTGGATAAAGCCTCCACCTCTGCCTTTCCAGCACCGGCTTTGGATGGGGCTAGCGGTGACTGAAGCGTGGCCTTGGCCAGCCCTAGTCTGTCACGGAGACCCCACCAGCAGACACAGAGGAGCTCGGCTGAGCTCAGGGCTCTGCTTCGGCCTCAGATCTCGCCGGGCTTCAAATTCTTTCCATTAGCTTTATCTTAACCTTTCTGTTCCACACACAGTGTTATCAGAGCTGCTTAGGCTTCACTGGCACGGCTCCTGTGCTCGCTGTTGTATTTTGTTGGCAGGAGCAGGCTGGCTGAGGTAAATTTGGGCTCACTGGCTGATTTCAGGCAAAATCTGCAGGAGCAGTTAACCAGCAGGGGCAGCCGTCCAGGCACAGGGCAATCTCCCCCTGGCCAGGAGGTTGTGCTGAGGCTGCTCACAGACACCAGAGAGTCCACATGGAAGAGGCACTGCATCCCTCCCACCCACGGTTTGGTGGGAATCTGTGTCTTGTTGGATGCCAGAGGATCCAGCTATAAATCCACTGGGAAACCAGGCTTTCCTGCCTCTGCTGCTCAACTTCTTTTTAACATTTTGTGGTAAGAGTTTTTTTTTTTATTTATTTTATAATCCAGAGTGCCAAATCGCAAGAAACTCTCAGGTGCCGACGAACTTCCAGTCATCCTTTTGCTGGCAATATCCGCATTAGCCCAAAACTGCAGCCTGAGAGAAACAACCGAGGAGATGCCTGTCATCAGCAAATGATAGCAACTGTTAATTATGCAGTGGTGCTATAAATGTGCCGCGCTGCGTGGTGATAAAAAAGCACCACTCGGAAAGACTCACGGCTTGCAAAAGGCAGAGCAAAGCGAGGCGCTACCCCAGCGAGCATGAGAGCAGCCACATTTCCCAGCAGTGGGGTCCCGATGCTTGCGCTGGAGCTGCGAGAAGCACCGCCAGTGCGTGAGGAGGTGGCAGATATATGGGGTTGTTTGACTTGATACATGGGATTGTTTGCCTTGAGGCTCAGTTATGCCAGGAAGCAGCCACCCAGGGTTTGCCCCCCAGCTTGTGGGGGATGCTGAAGAGGGAAGCCCTCACTGTACGGTGGGATTTCCCCAGAAGCCTCGCTGGGACCCAGTGAAGGTTCTCTGGAGCTGGAGGGGCTGCCTGCTGGTTCCTGAATAAATAATGCACTGCTTTCCTTCAGGACATTAATATGCATTAGGCAGAAGAGCTGAACAAGCTTTTTTTTTTAACCGATCCCCACCAGATTTATGACAGCTCAGAAAGCATGAGGGCATGGCAGGGAGCTGCTCTGTCGAAGCACCCATCTGTATGGCAACAGGGCTGCCTGTGGGCATCTTCTCAGCACGCATCGCTTCACGGGGAGACCTAAAATAATTCCTGGCCAATGCTGTTATTTGCTTGACCTTCCTGAAATATGTGGTGGCGTGGGCTGCCCGGCCAGCACACGCAGGGAAAGAGCCCGTGAGAGCAGGAAACATGACGCATGGCCACTGCCGGGCAGGTCCTGGCACTTCCCACAGGAGCTTCCCCTCCCTGCGTCAGGGCTGGCACAACCAGGGGCACCTCTCGCAGCGGTGACGACATCTGGAGTGATTGAAGCTGTTGTAAGAGAAGACTGGGGACGCCTCTCTCCTCGCTGGTTTAGTTGTTTATTTCTTTTCTTGTCTGGATGAATTTGGTGCATGTGAAGCCTGCAAAAAGAGCGTGGCTGTCTTATTCCGGGAAACAAAGCAGAGGCTGGTACCCGAAGGCTTGTGGCCACTGACCCTTTACTCCAAGGTAAAGGGCTCACGAATTATCCCAGCTCCCCCTCTTTCTCCTTTTAAAGATAATTTTACCTCTCAGCCCAAAGCAGAAACACAAAATGAGGCTGGAGGAAAAGACACCAGCTCCCTCTGCACAGTGTCCACAAGCTGGGTCAGCCCCAAATCCCCACCTCAGCCCCAGCACCTTCCTCAGAAGGAAGATTTTTGTTTCCCTTCGCATTAAAGGTGTAGGGTTTTGTACCAGCTATCATTCTGGACCAAACGACCAATACATTATGCAAAATAAATGTTAGAAGTGAAATTTCACAACGTTTCATTACACATTTTCTCTGGATTTGCCTGCACAAAGTTCTCCCAAACTGAAGTACGAGGTTTGGGTATTTTTTTTCTGTCTGAATAACTGCAGTGTGGTGCTGGCTGAGGAAGGACACTCACCTCTTAAACGTGGCGAGACTGCATGAGGCATGCAGCTACATTTAGGAACGTTTTCTCTTGCCTACAGTAATATTTATGTATATTTGATGGGTCGTAACTGCTCCATTAACTTCAGAGGATGTCGGAAAGAGCCTTGAATGAGAGCCCTGGTGTTTTGATTATTATATGATCGTTTATGTTTATCTACTTATGGGCCATGCTGAAAACATTGGTCTGGCCTCATTATTCAGAGCAACTTCTTGGTGAAGAAATTGTTAAAATCTTGAAATGCATTAGACATATGTGCAGCGTGCAAGAGCTGAGGGCTCCGTCCTTCCCTCACACAAAGCTGCCGATTTCCAAGGACCAGAGCTTTCTAGGGCAGTAATTAAGCTTTAAATGGAGAGATCAAATGTAAAATAAAGATCTCATTAGCCTTGACGGAGCACAGGCTTTCTCCATGGCTCACATGGTGAGTGAGTGTGGAGGGTGGGATAAGAGGAAAGGGGCCAGATGCGTGCTGACCCACGTGTGTCTGTGTGAGGCAGGGGAAGAGAGTTTTCCTAAGGGCACAGCAGGGTTAAGCTGGGCGTTTAGGTCTGAAATTGCTCCAGTAACGTTCCTATGCAAATGCAAGCTGGAGCCTTGAAAATAAAAAAATTAAAAAAAAAAAAAAAGAGCCACGGTGCCAAGTGACTGCAACAAGACGGGGCAAGAGCTAGCGAGCATGAGGCTGGCCCCAGCGCTCCCTTTTGACAAGATAATAACAGCTGAAGGGACGTAGGCTGGCTCCTGAAGACGAGTATAACTCGTCCTTAGCAGCGTGGAGCAACGCAACAGCAGCTTGCAGCAGCTTCGTGGGCGTCGTGGTGTGACGAGACAGAGAGAAACATTTGTCCAGCGGAAATCCATGGGCTTGCACTCTGTGAGATGTTTTGCTCTCCCTGGTGGTGGTGAAGCCACCGCTGGGTGTCCGGGGCTCCAGGGGCTGATCTGGGCTCGGGGAGAGCCGTGCTTGGGAGGGCAGTGCCACGTTGCTGTGCCCCAGCCTGTCTCACTCTACTTACCACATTTCTTGGTGGCTCCCCAGCTGGGGACAGAGCCTGCAAGCCACCTGCTGCAGGAGGGACTTGCTTTCCTTTGAGCCCGGCAGGCGTCTTCTTTCAGAAAATTGTTCTGCTCCCACTTGGGAATAAAGGAATTCCCCCAGTGACTTTCCTGTAGTTTTGTGTCTTCCTTCGTCGGGTGGAGCTGGGTCAGCCAGGAGCTTCAATGAAACAGGCACGAGGCAGGTGCTGGCAGTTCATCACCACCAGCAGATGCCAAGTAAATCATCACCAGCAGCTTCATCCCTGCCCGTCCTGGTGCTCGCAGCGCCACAGCCAGGCGTGATGGATGTTGCTCCCTGCTGGTAAAGCTGGGGAAGGCCCAGCAGGAGGGCAGCAGGATCGTTTTTGTGCTTCTGGCCTCCTGGTGCGGCATTTTGGCAGCTCTGGGCAGCACCCCACATCCTCACTCCGATGGGAATGGGGGAAGTGGAGTGAGAGAGTGCTGAGGCTGGCTGGGAAGCAGCCCCTGCTAACAAGGTGACTTTTCATTTAGACCCCAAATGCTTGGAGCCTTTGGGAGAACTGTGCTGCAGTTTGCTCTCACTGTGTGCCAGAGGAATCCCACTGCCTTCGGAGGAGGCATCCGGGTAGCAGCGAGCTGATTTCTTCTTAGGCAGCCCTTCCCTTCCAGCATCTCCTCGCAGATCCTGGCTGAGTTACTATGGCAATCAGAGCACATCGGGGGCATTTACGCTGAACTCGCTGTCGCCAGGGCCACAGGGGAGGAAAACCAGCAGGCCAGGCTACTTAGCTCCTGAGTTTAGTGTCAAGGGAAGCAAGGAAAGGGCTGGAAGCAGCTGGAAAGGTCCAGAGGCCCTGCACCTTCCTCCAGGTCCTGCTCTGCAGCCCCGAGCTCTGCCGCCCTCCAGCTCCACGCTGCCCCAGCCAGGCTATTTTTATCACTGGGACCGCAGTTTTTTACTTACTAATCTTATCCTGCGGTGCTGATTACTCCTGATTACGATGGAATTTAAACTTCCTTAATGGCTGTGTGCTGCACAGCATAAATCAGAGGATGGCGTCGGCAGCCGGAGCTGGGGAACGGGGCACGGCTCTGGGCTGCTGCAAGGGAGCCGCGTGTCGTGCCGGGAGCAGGCGCTGCCAGCTCTTGTGAAAGAAGCTGTAAGAGCCTACACGGCTTTATTCTTCCTTTTTACTTGACTGAACAGTCAGTCAGGAAGAGTTTTTAAGTCACCATCGCAAATAGCCAGAAGAGGGAAACCCAAGCAGCTGTCAGGACGGATTTTCCTGGAAAGCTGTGCACAAACCGCTGCCCGTATTTACATTGTTCAGGCACATTTTTCTAGCTCTGAAGGATTCACTAGGGCATATGATGTACTATTTCCAATCGGATGAGCTAATTTTTCAGTAAATCGTTCTGCTTTGCCATAATCCATCTTTTTTTTTTCTTCTTGCATGTGTTGGAATTATTATTTAATCTATTGCTCCAAAAAATTAAGCTGCATTGGTCTATTGACACGAAGAGGAGAGGAGAGGAGAGGAGAGGAGAGGAGAGGAGAGGAGAGGAGAGGAGAGGAGAGGAGAGGAGAGGAGAGGAGAGGAGAGGAGAGGAGAGGAGAGGAGAGGAGAGGAGAGGAGAGGAGAGGAGAGGAGAGGAGAGGAGAGGAGAGGAGAGGAGAGGAGAGGAGAGGAGAGGAGAGGAGAGGAGAGGAGAGGAGAGGAGAGGAGAGGAGAGGAGAGGAGAGGAGAGGAGAGGAGAGGAGAGGAGAGGAGAGGAGAGGAGAGGAGAGGAGAGGAGAGGAGAGGAGAGGAGAGGAGAGGAGAGGAGAGGAGAGGAGAGGAGAGGAGAGGAGAGGAGAGGAGAGGAGAGGAGAGGAGAGGAGAGGAGAGGAGAGGAGAGGAGAGGAGAGGAGAGGAGAGGAGAGGAGAGGAGAGGAGAGGAGAGGAGAGGAGAGGAGAGGAGAGGAGAGGAGAGGAGAGGAGAGGAGAGGAGAGGAGAGGAGAGGAGAGGAGAGGAGAGAAGAGAAGAGAAGAGAAGAGAAGAGAAGAGAAGAGAAGAGAAGAGAAGAGAAGAGAAGAGAAGAGAAGAGAAGAGAAGAGAAGAGAAGAGAAGAGAAGAGAAGAGAAGAGAAGAGAAGAGAAGAGAAGAGAAGAGAAGAGAAGAGAAGAGAAGAGAAGAGAAGAGAAGAGAAGAGAAGAGAAGAGAAGAGAAGAGAAGAGAAGAGAAGAGAAGAGAAGAGAAGAGAAGAGAAGAGAAGAGAAGAGAAGAGAAGAGAAGAGAAGAGGTGTCAGTCCTGCCTCGGACAAACTATCATTTATCCTCCAATACCTCCACATTGTGCTCTTTAATGTGTAGTTAGGAGAAAGAATCACCACAGTCCTTGGGACTGCATTTGCACTTAAATGAATTTTTAAACATTTTCCTGTTTAACCTTCCTGATGGAACAGACATATCTGCCTCTGGAAAAAAAGGAGAAGAAAAAAAAAAAAAAAGGAAAAGCAATAAATAATATATCCACTGAGCGTTTCACCTTGGGAAAGGGCTTATTTTCCACATCAGTCTGTTCACCAGAAAAATATCTCCATGTACCTACCAGTGTGCACGTTCACAGCCAGGTAGCACCACAGGAGCAACCCCAGGGGTGATTTAGTAGCACGGAGCTGCTGGCATTGTCAGTGGCACAACCACGTGGGCATTTTCTCCGCACATCACTCGTCTTAGGGACAAGCCACGATGGCTTCCTACATGTGCTGCATTTACTCCGTTCCCCTGTCGTTGTAGAAGGCCAAGATGGGAAAACGAGGCCTGTGTGGACGCACAGCACAGCCACAAATTCGAGGAATGCTTCTCAGGCAAGTTAAAACAAATTAGTAATTACCGTGAGTGACAGGTGCTCTGCAGCCACCACGGAGCAGCCTTGATGAATACTGAAAATCTCCGAGCAGAGGAGTTGCAGCTCTGGCTGTCAGCACGGCTATAATTAGGCAGCGCTAAGCGAAATGGCTTCTGCTCAGATGTTCTCCCTCGAGGATCCGCAGATCTGGACGGTCTTAGGAAGGAAGGAGATTAAAAAGGGCTGCTTTTGAGCTGTGGGGTCTGCGGCTGCCAGCTGAAATGGGAACCAAATGTGGCGGGCACGGGGCTTGGGCAAGAGCGGGGCGGCTCTGCCTCTCAGCCCAGGGTGTCAGGCTTTGCATTCCCCTCATGCCTTATTTTCCAGGGCCTCCGAGCACCTCCCAAGCACTCGAGTTATGCCTCTCGAGCAGCCAGGAGTATTAATCACTTGAAGGATGAGTTAATAATCTCGGAGTTGTTGAGACACGCTGAAGGACAAGCTGATAAATTTTCATTGCGCGGTGGGGAAGTGCTCATGGGGGGAGAGCAGGTCGATGACAAGCGCAGAAGTCTCCGGGGAAGCAGATGAAGAGGCAGAAGTTTTCTGTGCGAGCAGGAACAGTCACTTCTAAATAAATAAGAACAAAACTCCTGTGGAAAAGGCAAGCCGTGCTAAAAGAGATCCAGATCTCCCTGCTTGAGGATTAATCTTTGTACAAAAGCTAATTGTTGTAGTATAATTTCTCCAGCAAGGTTTTCTTCACCATCGTGCCTCTGATTTTTTTTTACAGTTTTGAGAAAATAAACACCCATGGAGCATTCGTGGACAGAAACAGCTCCCCAGTTATCAGTGAGCTCTTGGGTGTTTTTCACGCTGGATATCTCAGCCCCGACCTTGTTCTTCACGTGCAGTGTATCGGGAAGGGGCTCACCTTTGAGGATACCACAGCGGCCTGTGAGGAACGGGGCTGTGACAACAGCAGTGACAGCAGCAGCAGCAGCTGTGGTGGATATTAAGGTGCCACTGCTGAAATCAGCCCTGTCTGTGGTGTCGAACTCAGCCCAAAAGAGCAGGGCTGAGCTTCCCCCAGTGCTTTCATGGGCAAAGCCGGTGCCACCCACGTGGGCTTGGGAGAGAAAGAAGCGCAGGGGTGACGCCGACACAGTTTGGGACAACGAAGGAGGGGGAGAGGCTTCGTTTTGGAGTGGGAAGTGGGAGCACAGCTCCCGGATGAGTCAGTGAGGAAGAGCCCCCGCAGAGGAGTCTCACACCTCAGAGCTGCTCGCTGCTGCCTCTCGGCTCCTGTCCTACTTTCTAGGGAAGCCGCAAAGTTCACTGCATTCTCGTAATGCCCCCAACAGCAATTCCGAGCAACCTGCACCGTCACGGCACTCCTTCAGCTCCACAAAGCTTAATCCGAATCCGAATCCGAAGGTGACAGACAGCGCTGCTCACCGGCGCTCCTCCTTGCGTGAGTAAGAGCTGAGCGAGGCAGGGAGGGAGCTTCTATGAATCACACGGGAGTGTAACATCGT
The DNA here is from genome assembly GCF_047663525.1 of Anas platyrhynchos. Lineage (NCBI taxonomy): Eukaryota > Metazoa > Chordata > Aves > Anseriformes > Anatidae > Anas > Anas platyrhynchos. Next base: position 21,644,378 of record NC_092588.1, on the reverse strand, counting down.
CTTCTATATATCTGTGCAGAAAACGATGAGGCAGAGAGGATGAAGAAGCACTCAGGGAACTCCACTCCACATCAGTTGCGTGTTACCTGATTTATTCTGAGGTAATCACTGCCTAAAACGAAGAAACCTGGCCGCTTTTCCCAAAGCCCTGTGTGCAGCCCTCTGTTCTTGACCAACCAAAAGGACTTCGTGTCAAGTGTACATTGACCTCACCTGACTGCAGAAAAACCTGCCTCATTCAGGAATTTCATCACCTTGCACAGCATCCCGGAACAACCAATGCTGGCAGGCACCTCTGGAGATCATTTTGAGTTCCCTGCTTGCTGGGTTTTGGGCATCTCCAAGGATTGAGGCTCCAGAACCTCGCTGGGCAACCTGCGCCAGTGCTCTGCCACCCTCACATGAAAATGCTTTTCCTGAAGTGGAATTTCCTTTATTTGGGTCTGTGCTCACACCTCGTCCTTTCACTGGGTGGCACTGGGAAGAGTCTGGCTCCGTCCTCTTTATCTTCCTTATCTTTCCAAATCCATGACATTCCCTGTAGCAGCAGAGAGGATCGACTGGATTGTATTGCTGGAAGGGCACAGACCTCGCTTCCCAGTCTGTGGATTTGAATTCACAACTAATGTTGAACACACTTTGAATTCACGACTAATTTGTTTGCATTTGTTTTTTATCAAACATCAGGCACCACCTGTACCACGGAAATCGAGATCTTTCAAAGCTCCCGTAAAGAGCTCAATTGCAGCTCTTTAACGCAGATCTTTAACGTGCTTCTTTTCTTCCCTACGCTTAATTTGCACTCTCAAGTTCCCATCTGAGGATGCTGTAGAAGTGCCAGCGCAGCACCAAGTAGCTCTCACATGCTGGAGACGGCCTGTAACGAGGTGGGGCTGATTCCTAATGACAGCCACAAGTTGGCACGTTTGCAGCCAGTCAAGAAGCATCACTCACTTACTCAGCTCCCAAAACGGGCGTATTTGTAAAGCACCTCCTGGCTGTTAGGGTACGGGAGAATCTAAAAGGGCTTGAAGTGGAAAAGGAAGCTCTCCCTTACATTTATGTTGTCGTAGACAAAAACTGCTTTCTGGAGCACAGAAAGCACACTGAGGATTCCTGGGAATACATCACTGTTCTGTTTAGCAAGATCTCTTCTGATGTATGCATTATCTATTGGCCTTTTTCATCGCAGTGACAATATGATCACCTACGACCCTCAGTCCCTTCCCTCTGCAGTCCTCTCGGACCTGTGGGTGGCTCTTTCTCTCTTCTTACGCACTTATGGGTGGCTTTTTCTCTCTTCTTAGGCACTCTTCTTATGGTCAGGATGGCTCTGACATAGCTTTAGCTGACCAAGTATGTTTCAGAGCTACCTCGAGGTACAGAAGAAAGACACAACCCACAGTTAACCACTTCGGAGCACTGTCTGAGGTGGTAACATTGAGCAGCCTTCCAGAAGTGCCCCTCTCTCTGCATTAAAGATTAAGACACCTTGATATCTGCTTGGTTTTGATGTTTGATACCAAAACAGCTCTTCCCTCACACACATCTTGCATTCTGCCCTAGACAACATTACGTTATCTTCACTTATCTTCACCAGTGCCACGCAGCACATCATCCTGCACTCCTCTTCCATGTTGCCAACACTTTGAAACTTCATTAGCACGTGCCACGATAAAAAGTGAAAATCTTTAATAGGGTCAGGCCCAAAATCTCGAGGAGTTCCAATATGAATTTCCTTCCCACTCAATAATCCTTTGTCGACGTTGCCTTGTGCTGGCTCCTTACCCGCTCTGTCCGTCCAGCCCTAAGGCTATCCTGCACCCTGCAAGGCCAGTATGATTACGAGGAATCAAATCAACCTGATTTAAGAAATTATCTCACCAATCTGGTGTCCAGGTAGATGAGTTATGCTGGGAAAACCGACAAGAGATACCAGGCGAATTTGCCATAATCATTTTATCTTACCTCGTTTTCTACTTACCTTCAGGTCTTAATTATTCTTTTCTTCAGAACTTGTTCTAAAGATTGCCTATGATTGCAGGAAGACTGATGAGCCTTTGACTGCCAAGATAATCTTTGTCTTTTTAATAAGCATGAGTACGGTGCCTCCTGTTCTGCTGTCAGACAGGAGCACTGCTAGCTTAAGGGATTTTTCAGCTCTCTGTTCCTGGGATGGCGGTTTTACACGCCAGTTCTTCAACACTCTTGATAGAGATGATTTTGTTTCTTCTCTCAGCCTAAGCACACCAAATGCTGTGAGTTTCTCTCCCACTTCACTTACAGTTCCTCCCGTGTCTCCATCTTTTTTCCAGCCTAGCTTTCTTTTCCAGTGTAGCAGGAGTGGGAAAAGAAGTCTTTTCTGCCTTGGGGTTGTGTGAACGTGCAAGTTATTGCAGATTCCCTCTGAGAAGAGAAACGTGATCATGAGATCGCGTTACATGCGAGGCCACCTTTCGCTACCCACTGTTTCATTCACCTTCCACCATAACGTTTTACAAATATACAGACCTCTTTTATTGACAGGCTTTGGAGGAGAGCTGAGGAGTCCTGACAATTTGAGGCTGGAGATGGTACATTAAACTCCAGGGGAGCTCCTGGCAAAGTACCTGAAGAAGCACTTATGTCAGGGAATAAAGGTAAAACTGTTCAATTAAAGCCTTCGGCTTAGGCAGAGGCCTCTTTTCCTCAGGTGCAGGTTTTATGTCCAGCAAGGCAGCAGCCCCTGGGTAATTCATCTGTTGCTAATCTGGTGGAAAAATTACATCAGCTGGCTAACTTTTCTAAGGATTAATGTGATTCTAAATTTGTACCCTAGCTTTATTGACCTTTGGCTGCGTAAAGTCCAGGTGAGCCTGCTGGAGTTTGCAACGCCCCGTCTCCTTGCTTTACAGCTCACAGAAAGGGTTTTTGCACCAATACGTAACAGAAATCAAGCATGTTTTGTAAATTCTCATTAAAAATCATTCTAGTTTCTACCCCAGAATTTTTGCACGTGGGAGAGAAACAGGCATGTGTTTATTTTAATATAGGGAGGATCACATGGCTCTCGCTGATGGAATAAAAATATTATTTAATCAGGGAGTATAATTGTACACTGGTTTTGCGTGTTTGTAAACTACCTAATGGAGATGTTTTAGCATGTCTTTATGGACTATGAGTGAAGGTAGTGTTTTGGTAAAGCTAATCTTTTGCAACCCTACAGTAGTAATATTAAATAAATACAATAGCCATGGCTTAAAGATGCATATGCAAATTGTATAATTTCTCAAAATTATTAAAGAGTATATTTGCAGAGAGGAAAAAAAAAGTCTGGTATCTGTCATGCAGTCCTTGTGATTTTTTAAAAGGACGAGCTAAGGAAAAGTTCAGGTCTGGACACCAGGAAATGCTGAAGTCCTGCAGAAGGTAGTGGGAGGCGTTCTGGATCTGAAACCCTTGCAGGAACGACTCCGTCATGCTTGCACTGTTTATTGAAAGCCATTTCAGTGAACTCTGCAGCTGGATGATTGATTCTCTGCTCTTGTTCAGAGGGAGGATTTTTTAATCATGTTAACTGAGCAGCAGGAAGGTGCACTTGGATATATGCTGAACAATAAACATTTTATAGTGGGATATTGAATTTTCTACCAACTTGGCATCTCCCCCAGGCTTCCTGCCAGAACCAGAGCACACTGTTGAAACTGGAAAATTTGGCAGTTCAGAGAAATCTGCGTTTTATGCTGGTTTCCAAACGGACTCAAGCCGGCTAACAGCATGCAGGAGTTATAACCAGGGCAGCTTACACCTGGAGCGCAGTGTTTGTCTTGGATGTCTTTTTGGCAGGGCCTGCATGGCTGTCAAACGCAGAGAAAGGGAGATGTGGAGCAGGCCATCCACACGACACGGGAGAAATTCACAAAGGCAGGGCTAGCTGAGCACCTGTGTGCTCATTTCCAACGGGAGTGGCGTAAATCCCAGGGCAGTAAAGGAGAATGCACTGCACAGCAATGCCTGACACTGGACCATCAGTCATTCATTGATTCATTTTGTAAAAAGAAGAGGAACAAGTTGCTTATTTTGCCAGAACGTACAACCTGTGGGTCTCAGAGATGCAGAAAGCTGACACGAGATGTGCTGGAATGCAGGAAAAGCTACAGCTGATTAGAAACTATAATCCTGGGGGTTCAAGAAAATAGCAGCACAAAATCAGCACAAACTGCCAGTCAAATCCTCGCAGGCCTTCCTTTCTGTAAGCTTTGGCTGACACATGAGCATTGCTGGATCTCATTGCAGACAGCAAGTGGAGGAGAAAGCCTCGCTCTGCTTGAACAGCTGACCCGTGGGACCTCCCGGAGCAGCAGGTTCTCCTGCAAGCCTTATTTCCTAGCCAATTTCAGGCTACAGTGCAATGGTCTCCCCACCAGACACTCCCAGAGAGATTTCTCCTGCTGTTGAATAGACAAGATGTGAACTCCTGGGAGTTCTCTTCACAGCACGTTACTGATTTGGTATGAGAACTCCATGGTAACTTGATTATATGGACTTGTTTTTGAAAGGAAACGGGTCAATTAACAGCATTTTCCCAGTCGTTAGTTTGTTCTAGATACAGGATTAGTAAACCCCGTGCCCCATGAAGTGTATTTGGACTGCCTTCTTGTGGCCAACACTCTGTTCTTGAACCCCAAGCGGCACTTTCATGAGTGTAGATAAAGGAAAACCTGCAGCTCACTAAGAACTTGGGTTTTGGGGCTGTCTCTCCAGGCTGGAGGCAGAGCTGTGTTCAAAGGAAAACCGCTCCCAGAAGCCAAACCTACACAAGCAAATGTTTCCACTGTCTGCTACGTCTTCCCTCCACCCTGCTGGCCCTCACAGAGGACCCATTCCAGAGGTTTTTCAGAGCTCTGCTATCATTTTCAGTTTGCCCATCTCTAGCTTCACGCTAACTGAAAACTCCTTTCTTCTTATCCTCACAAGGCAGCCTCCCAAAATACACAGCTTATTCATTTCCCAAACCTGTAAGATTTCCAGCAACAAAAAGCAGCTCATTTTGGTTGCCTTGGTATTCCCCCCGCATACATTGAAACAAACCAGAGAATTTGGGAGCCGTCATTTTCCTGACCTTCCAGATAAGCTGCTTGCCTGCCAGAGATACAGGAATCCTGTCAGATACCCATGCATCTCCAGGCAACTCCAAAACTGCAGCAGAAATACCTAGGGAAACAAAATATATATATAAGTTTAGTCGAAAGTCCTCAAAACTAATGGCTCAAGGAGTAAGGAAAAATGGATGCAACAGCTACGGTCTCCTTGCTTCTTGAATGTGGTTGGGCGTAGGAAAGCAGCGTGCTGTCAACTATAACATGAATACTTGCTCGCCCCAGAGAATTGCTCACTGCGCAGACAGAAATCGTGTGATGAGGATACAAATGCAGCGAGCCTGAGAAGAGGAGGGCTGGAAGCGAGGGCCTGCGGCTGCAGGAGCAGCTCTGGCAGAAGTGAGCCGAGCCCCCCAGCAGGTGGTGGTCTCTGACAGCTTCAGCTGCTGCAGCTCCAGCAGGAGCAGGCTCTGCTACCGAGACAGGGAAATCCCTGCAGGTGCCCGATTTATTTCTCGGTGGAGAAGAAGCAGGATGGGTTGCCCCACGTTTCTAAGACTTCCACTGCTGTGTGCTTGCAGTGGGTGAGAGTTGACTTCCCTGATAGAAGTCAAGTGTCCTGGAGGACAAAACACAGATGTCTCATCATGCCCAGCTACTGAAAGGCAGGACTGTGGTCTGGCTGCGTGCAGAGTTCCTGGTACTCAGTCACCAAACAATACAAAGCTGTAGGGCTCCCTGGCTCAGTCACTTTGGTTTCACTCCAGCACTGACCTTTATATGCCCAGGACTTCTGTTCTCATGATACAGAGTGTACCACAGAGACACCAACCACCCAAGCTTGTACAGGATGCACAGTCTGGCACATTACAAAGTTGCCAACATGGACTGGACTTTTTGCACAGGGTTGAGCACTGTTTCCTTCCAACTGACTGTCCATAAGCATATTTGTAATGTGGAGTATTGGCTTCACGGTATTGATGCTAGGCAGTAAGTGTAATGCAGCAGGACACAAAAAGCTTATGGCAGAGGGACAGAAGGGACTCTGGAACAGCACAGCACAAAGCCAAAACATTCCTGCTATTATCACGAAAGCCATGACACTGCTAATAGTTCTGCTGACCCGCTCCTGGGGCTGGACCTTTGCCCTGGGAGCTGCAGGATTAGCAGAATACAGTTCAGGCTGCAAAATCCAAATCCATCCCAAATCAGAAACTGCTAAAATGAAGGCTGACAGCAAAACAATCTCCTGTAGGTGACATAGCTATGCTGCAAATAGGAACAAAAGCTAGTTGTCCAAGCTAGCATGACCCAAGATGCTGCCTTTCTGCCTCTCCTGGCCTTTCACAGCATGCTGCTACGAGTACTGCAGCCTCCTCCTTCACAAAACTCCCCACCCAACCTCCACACCCAAACAAAAGCTGCAGATATATACGGATTTTAATGCACATGTACAAGAGGTGGTGGAATGATGGTTGCACAGTCATCTTCTGTGTTCTGAAGTGGTTTATTTGGCTTTGTGACCTTAACATTGACTTCTGTGGCTGTTTAACTGGTGAGGTTTTCAAAGAGCAAATGCAAAAGAAACCTACCACACGGCCCCATATCTACATCTGTATGGGTCACGAAAGGGTCTGGATCATCTACTTGATGATACCCAGCTCTTTGCTTTAGCAGAATGTGTAACAGTTCAGAGACATTGGCACTGGGTCGCCACGCTCTCTGAGAGCCACCACTAAGGAGAGTTACAATGTCTCTGTCCGATGTTCAACAACACAGGGTCCCATGGCAGTCAGAAGTAGCTCCTCAATCCCTGGCGGTCCTGTGCTGGAATCTAATGCATCTTCAGGGAGTTTAGCTGCCAAGTTCTTAAGAGTGCATGCTGAGAACATTAGATTTTAAAACAGATTTTAATGTTTTAATATGTTGGGGTACAGTTACATCCCTGGCTCCATGCTAAACTCATGCCTTGGTGGGTGGAGGCACTCCAGCTTGCACAAATTTGTGTGTGCTTGCTTGTGCAAAATGACTATATGTGATTTGCATGTGGGCAAGAACAAGTGTTTTATCACTGGTCCTGGCTGAGCTATTTTTAGCTTTTTTTTTTTTTTTTTTTTTTTTTTTCAAGATGAAATTCAACCTGAGGCAGGCAAATGATATGCGAAATCTCAAAGAAATGAAGTTTGGCACACGCAGGGAAATGGGGTGGAGCAGCACCCTCCGCTACACCCTGGCAAGCTCTGAAGTAACACCAGAAACCTGGAACCAACGGAGAAAGTTTTTCACCTTTCTTCATTAAATTTATTGTTTCCTGAATAGTTTTGAAAAATTCCCTCATATATATATTTCGGTTCAAGCTCCTTACTAAGATACCAATTCCTGTAAAAACAACCAAAAACCATTGGTCTGTCCCCTCTGAAGGACACCCACCATGCAGCTCTCACAGCCCACCCTGAAGCGGGTGGCACACCTATGTTCACCAAAGTGAAGCACTTTTGTGCCCTTTATCTTCGCGTTTTCCCTCACTGCATTGCCCCAGCTGCCTTTTCTGCCTGCCTGTGCTCAGCCCCTGTGCACCCTAAGCCGCAGCTCCTCGCCAGCTCGGTTATTTTCCCTAATTTACTTCAGCCCCCCCCCCTGCGGGGCCGGGTGCCGGCGGGAGGCCGCGGGGGCCATTTTGCCGGCGGCGGGGCTGGCGAGGCGCTGGCAGCCGCGAGATGGCGGCCGTGCGCTGCCGGCCGCGGGCTGGCTCTGGCCTCATGGCGGTGGGCAGCGTGTCTCCGACCGGTGCTGTCCTTTATGTTCCTGACCCTTTATGTGCACGGCCCACGGTGTCCCACACAGAGCTGGAAGCATGGATACTTGTTTATGTTTCTCCCTTGCTTGCAGCAAGCCACTCTCCTCCTCCTCATCAGTCTTCCCCCTCACGCCTTATGTCCTTACTTCAGAAAATCAGAAGCAGCAGTCACCCATGCCGCTAAGCCCAGCTGGCCATGGCGTGTTGCTGAAACCCATCCTGAGGAAGGTGTGTGGGAGCTGCTCCTTTTGGGATGCCTTCCCCAGCACGGGAGCGAGCCAGGCACTGCGAGCCCAGCCACCCCAGACCACCCCCTTCTGCTGCTTGCAACAGTTTGACTATTAAATGCAAGTGATGTGGTTTAATCTTCATGCTTTGTGAAGGCAGTGTGACTTGAACCACTTCTCTCCTTCTTCAGTGAAAATACAAGATACATTTTTCTTTCCCATGATATTTAAAAGTGTGTTCTTTTTAGCTTGCATACCTACCTACCTACATTGTCTCCTGCTCATGCCTCTAGTGAACCACGCTGCTACCCTCACCTTTCTGGCACTTCTCTGAATAAGATAATCACGCTACTCCAACGTACTACCACTCACTCTTCTTGCTCTGTGCATAAATTACTTTTCCGTAATTGCCTTTCTTGACTCATAGCTTGAGCCTGCAGGTGCTGAATCTCCCGTGAATGGTACCAAGTGGCATCATATTTTCAGGCCTGAAATAAGCCTGTGGCTGGATGCAGGGTTAAAAACAGAACAAAATAGGCCTTGAATAGTGTGAAGCAGGAGTTATTCTGCTTTGAACGGCTGGTATCATATACTGTAGGAAGGAGCTAGTGCCAACTGGCCATGAGTTTTATGAACCTGTGCAGTGGTTTAGCTATGAAAAAAGCTGAGTTGGGTGTAGATTCAAGCTCTGTCAGTCAAAAGCAATGCTACTGGAGAAGTGAAGAAGGTGTGTCTGGAGTCCTGTGAAGATCTGAGACAGATGTAACCAAACGTAGCAAAATTTCAGAATATTTCTGCTTTTCTGAAAAGTACAGTTGTCTGTAAAAGCTGTAGAACAGTTGCAGCATTGGGAATACTCTGAGCAGAAGAAAGGTTTGGAGCTGAACAGTTCATAATAGTCTTCAGGAACACTTGGTCAAAAGAATACTTTTTAAAATGTAGCCTACTAGCTAGCTAATAATCCATCTAATTTAATAATTACTGAATGCAATGAAGCATCTAAGCATCTGCTTTTTTTTTTTTTTTTTTTTTTTTTTTTTTTAAGAGCTGCCGTTTTTTAAGGTAGTTTACTCCTATATCGCCATCAAAAGAGAGAGAGAGAATGAAGTATGTTCTGCTACTGCAAGCCCATCAGTGCATCAGTGCATGAACATCTTTTCTCATGCACTTGGAGAGAGCAGGAAATTAGAAATCTTGCCCCTGTGGGACCCATTGCTATTTTCCCTTTTCTGTTTTTTTGTTGGCACACATTACCTGTAGGTGTGAGCTTGAGCTTCCTGTAGGATATGTTTTCTGGCAGCTGTTTGGTTACTCTGTACTCTGAGATGTGAAAGACACCAATACTTACACATACTTTCCAATAGTCTTGTAGTCATTGTGGCTATGTGTCCACAAGGTTTATAGCGGTAGTTGCATCCTTAAGTCACAAAGCGCTTTAAAATGGGAAATGATGCATTATCCCCATTTTAGGTGCATTGGCTGCGTTTATACTAGTCAACAAAACATGCCCAGGCCCTCAGTTGGCATGGAGCAGCCTGTGTTCATGTGTTTCCCTCCGAAGCAGAGTGGCTGCCGTCTACATGTCTATGGGGAACGGCCTGGGGTTGTGCTAACTCCTCAGCAATGCTGCCAGTTGGCTTCAGTGAAACCAATGCCAAGGATTATGTCAACAGTTTATAAAGGATTGAATTCCAATGCCCTGGAACATCCCCTGGCAGGGGTTCATTTATACTACAGATATAGCCAGAGAAAGTGCTTTTCCCAAGGTTGCACAGTATGCTCTGAGCGTTAATCTTGGGAGATTCTCTGAGAGATGCAGTTCCTTAGGATGCGGTACACTAAATATCCCACAGAGCTTGTGGATGTGCCTGGGCTTTAACATAGAGATGCTGGTGCTGTCCCTTCCCTTCACATAGACAGAATTCTTAAATATAGTTTCCTCGGTCTTTTCCCAGTCTGGGAACACACAGCAAGCAAAATAAACTCTTAGGATTGAAAGCAGCTGAATTATACCAGGGCTAAATTTGCGTTGTTATATGAATCACCTTTAGAAAAAGGGATTTGCTGAACTGTCCTGGGGCAGTGGATAACAGCTAAGCTCCAAGGCTTAAAACTAGGCATGAAACACACAATTTGAAGCACAGTGGAAGAATTATAATATTTGTCTTCCCATGTTTAGCTTGGGTTCATTTAAAATTCCATTTAATTCCATTTAATTCCATTTCTAATTCCTATTCCAATAAACCAAGACACTTTATTGCTATTGTGACATAAGGCTTTTGGGTATCTGTTTTACAAGCAACTTTCAGTGAGAGTCAGAGTGCTTGAAACTGGATTTTGATGAAATGTAGCTGCCTTAGATCCAGAAAGCAACCCCAAATACCTTCTCTTCTGCACAGCCAAAATCTGAAGTACCTGTATTGCCTATGAAATGAAGGGAATGCACTGAAAAAGTAGGCACATGTGAACTCCCTCACAGTCTAGACTTCCAGCATAAAAAGCCCTAAAATCCACCAGGTTTCACCCTCTTTTTACCCGTATGACTAGCTCTGAGCTCACCAGCAGGCACTGCAGCTGCTGCCATGAGAATGTGACTTGTAATGGTGACACATCTTCTTGCCACTGGAAATGAGCTCGATGGTTGGCATTCTCCTGTAGCGTTGGGAAGCACCTGGATCCAGCGCTCTGCTCAGCCCGAGGGCGTTCAAACCCACGGTTCTCATTAGCATTTATATTCTCTAACCACCAAGACTGGGGCTGTCAAGAGGAGAGCTGGGCTTAGACAGGAAGGCAGGAAGAGAGAAAGCCTGAGGGTATGTGTGGGTGGGTGGAGGAAAGCCTGGATTATGATCACGCTGAGGAGGAGGAATTGAGAGGTGGTCTCCCATTTTGGGGGCGAGTCCTCCAGTCACTAAATTATCAGGTAAAAGGGGGATGGTTATCTCTGCCTTTTCCTTTGGCTGCTCAGGTGAAAGTAGTACTCAGCTCAGTAAAACATCTCCTCCCTTCGAAGGCTGTTTGAACTTCAGGAGGGTGAAGAAGTACAGGAAAGAGGAGAGGGTTTGGAGCTCAGGACCTTGTGGCCCTTGCTCAGTGCACAGGAGCACTGCATCACCTGTTGGGACACCCCACCCCACCTGCTGACCCTGCCAGGAGCCTAATTCTGAGGCTGTCAGTCGCTGTAATGGCTGTGGACATTACAGTGCCCAAAATTTAGGGAATGTACTCTGGTGGATGTTCAAAGGTGGCTTCTTGAGGTGGTCCCATGCCCCCACACTGCCATGCAGACTTCTCATGAAGGCCATGGTACAGAGCCAGGGCCTCTCTAGGAGCATTAATGCCACACAGCAGGGACAAGAGCCTATCTGATTACCATCTGATATGGTAATATTCATTATATTTCTATAACACCAAGAGGGGAGTATGCTGCCTTCCACAGTGATGGTCCAGCCGAGATCTTCAGCTTCCAACGGAGCCCTTGAAGAACAGAAAGCCCTTGTCTGCTCTGATATTAATAATTTTAATTAAACTTGTGGACTTCACGTAATTGCTGGAAAAAATAATGAATGTCTTTGGACATTATGTTGTTTTCTGGCTTTATTTGCCTTCCCCCTTCCGCACACAAGTGTGTACATGCCCACATGAACACCCAGATGCAGGGCCTCGGTAGGCTGCACCTCACCAGCTGTGTCAGCCTTTGGGCTGAAGGACAACAATCCCACTGAAATATCTGCCAAGCCTTACAGCAGTGATGGACAAACAATACTTTCTCCCTGTGGCTGCTCCAGAAAAAAAAAAAAAAAAAAAAAAAAAAGAAATCTTTTGGTTGTGACTTGTTCCCTTGTATATACTGGGACAATGCCCAAGTCCATGCATGCTCTACCCCAATTTAAGTTACAAGGAGGCTCCACCAGAAATGACAGATAATATCATCTTCTTGAGAACTTGTCGGGTGTTATTTCCCATTCAGGTCTGTGGATGTGTTTATGTGTTTGGTACCGCTGCAAGTTGGTTGATTTATTACGGTTATTGTGGTATGCATCCTTTTAATTGGGTGTTAAAAGGCAAACAAGATTAGATTAAGCCAGAGGTTATTGGAGGGTGATTTGCTGAACTTAAAGTAAATTAATAAGCGTATGGCTGGTGATTCTAATGGCAAGAACAACTTTTTTTGTCACTGTTTCTCTGTCATCAGTGCAGATTCTGTTTTTCCGCCGTAGGTATGCTGCTGAAAGGGTGCTGTAGGATGGTCAAAACGCTTGGTTTGGTGTCTCTGTGTTGGCTTAGACATGCAAACTGTATCTGAGCCTAAGGGAAAAAAGTCGGTAGAGCAAATGAAAAGTGACAATTACTTTCTTTTGTACAGGAACACTCTCCCTGCAGGACTCTTTGCATTCGGTTTCACGGGCTTTGCTTGGAGAAATGATCTTTCACAAATCTCAGCCTTACTCTTCCGACTAGTTCATGCCTGATACCAGGTGAACCCAAGCAATCCTTTGCCCTGATTATACAGGATAACTTCCACTTCTTTGAGGCTTCCAGAGCATCACTGATACCAGCAGGCAGAGGCTGCACTTCCCTTGTTTCATCTCTTTGCTATTCCCTGTCTCGATCTCACTCTAACATTCTGGTAGGATCCCTTTCAAAAGCTGCCCTGCACTTACAGGGGTTCAAATTCCTTCTGATTTTTGTCTTGCTCTGTGGACAAAATTGCCCAGTTATTAAAAAAAAAAAAAAAAAAAAAAAAAAGCCTTCTGGGAATATTCACAGTCTGTGGGCTCTGAAGGTGTGGAATAGGTCTATGGTGTGAGTACAGCTAATCCTGCTGCAGGGGAGATGATGGACTGGCTGTTTTCCTGAGGCTCCTGTTACCTCTTTCTTCTATGGCCCTTTGGTCAGACAGAAAAGCATGTCTAGGTCAAACAAACAAACAAACAAACAAAAACCACCGTTATGTTCTTCACATAATGCCAGTCAGACGGAAGGATTCCAGTTCATCCAGCAAAGTGTAGGAGAAGAAGTATCGCAGGTGCAATTTGCAGCAACCACAGATGAGATTTTCAATCAGCTCCTGGCCTAGCTGGTTCAATTAATGAATTCTGCCAATTTATATCAGCTGAGAATCTGGTCTCTGAGGTTTTCATCTGCATTAAGTTCTCAGGGCTGGGATATGTTTTGGGAAGGGCATGTTCTGTACTCAAGTAATGATATCAGTCCAGTGATGGGCCTCAGTCCACAGCCATGTTTTCTTCTCCAGAGGCTTTGTTTTCCACATGCTAGATTCCATTTTTCTATCTTTCTAACTTAAGACACCTTTTTGTTTGTTTGTTTTTCCTTGACACCAAATCCTATGTTGGGAGAAATTCAGTGGTCATCAGTGAGATGAAGACCATAGATTGGGGTCTGGCATCCAGGGTGGCCAACACAAGACACCAACCTTCTTGGACAGTACAGAGCTGAGTAAGATCTGGCCATAAAATGTTTTCTTTTACTAGAAGTCAGCTTGACAGCCTGCCTGGGAGCCAAGAAAGACAGATGCGGTTGGATTGGAAGTTTGGATGCTCCACATCGTGTTTTCCATCCTTTTTCAGCCTACCCGAGCTGACATACATAAATATGAGTTTTATGAGAACTTTATTCTCATGCTCTTTTCTCTTCGCAAGGTCATTCCCAGCATATTAACTAGCTTTTAGCCTCTGAAATGCCAAGCTGTGAAAATGTTGAGAAGAACAGGACTGTCCCTTGCTACTGTACGCGGTATCCGCTGGGGCAAGATCTTAACAATCTGGCATCCAGGAGCCACAGTTTTATGGAATGACTACGCCCTGATTGCCAAGGGACCAGAACAAATTGAAATGAACTGAGGGAGCTTTCAAGATATTTGAGATGAATCTTCATGGAGGTGAGTGCATTTTTATGTCCTTTTCCTAAAAGTCATAGGCAAAATGTCAACAGTCGTGGGACTGTTTGCTCAGCCGTTTTGTTTGAAAGCTGGTAAACTGAGATGTATTTCAGTGCTGTTGTTTAAAGATAAATGTTGTTAAAGAAACCCAGAGACAACTGGTTTATTATGAGCTCTCCTAGTGTTTTTGTCCTGCCTCCTTTGAAGTCTGCATGTTCTGCCTCGTTATTGTTTGACATTATCTGAAGAGAACACCATGAGTGATGCATTGGCTTTACTTAACGAAGTGCAACAGAGAAACCAGCATTTGGGCAAAATAACTTTTATATTTCTTTACTGCTTGGCTGTGAGGGAGACGCTACATTAATTTCACAGCAAGGAAGGAAAATGTTCTCTTCTCAACATGTTTTAGATGGTCTAAATAAAAGGTTTATGGATTATCCAATATCAGAAGTGCTCAAAGATTGTGTTCTTTTTTTTTTTTTTTTTGGTGCTACTTGTAAAATTCAAGCTCATAAAAAGATGTGTTCTTTTAATTTGCTTTTGTTATTGTTGAAATTCACCCAATGTTAGAGGGTTTGCGCTAATAGGAGTCCAGCCAGATAAATGCATGTGGAGTTGTTTTGAAGGGCTAACCAGTCTTAAATTACCTGTGCTGTTCCACCGTGTGCCCCGGGGGAAGGTCATTGCAATCTGCACAACGTGCAGCAGCTTGAGACAAAGAAATATAGAACGTATTATATAGAGACTGAAAGGATGTGCTATCACCCTTCCCGGGGGGCTGTTTTGTGGCAGTTTCGCAGTTTTGCTGCCTCCCTCACAGTTTCAGAGGGGAAAAATTGGGTGAGGAGCAACAGGACCTGAAGGTCTGGGTGAAGATCTGAACCTTCAGCTCACCAAAATCCTTACTACAGGACACCAAGGCCTGCTCCCCGCTGGCTTGGCAGCTCGAGCATCACACGTGCCCACCAGCCCGAGGGGCAGAGTGAGGATTCGTGCTGCATGGGTGCTGTGCTGCTGTGCGGGGCTGGCCATGTGCTGGCTCCGCTCCTTGTCTGCTGTTCATCTGCCGGCGTGCCCTAATCAATAGGCACCATCCTTGCTCGTAGCACCGACAAGTCGGAGCAGAGCCTGCTCGCTCACTGCTCGCCATGCTCTTGCTTGGCACGGGGTTTGCACAGCAACTTTCCCACGCTGTCTCCTTCCAAACGCCGCCCGTGGAAAGCAAACGGGATCCACAGGGCCCTGCCCTCGCCAGGAACAGCCTCTCTGCAACGGGGATCTGCTGCAAGGGTTGTAAGGGAGACACGGCTCCGGAGGAGGGCTCGGGTGGAGGAGATAAACGCTTCTTCTGCAGCGATATCTCCTCTGGGACGGCGGCCAAGCAGTGCCGAGGAAGTTGTTAATTTTATGCTGTGCACCTAATCGAGAGCTCTCCAACCTAGGAGTTCGTGTCCTCCGAGCCCAGATAGAGAACGGCTTATGGAGGATGAGGAGAGATAATCCTTCTAATTGTCTTTTAATAATTGCTAGCGTTTCATCTCTATCTCAAATATTTGACTGAGCCCTCGGGGCTCTGAGTTTCAAGAGGCAACAGGTTCTGTCAGGAAGGATGCGCAGTCCCTGCTCCATGGGAGAGCTCCATGGGAGAGCTCGGGATTTGCCTCCTTGCTTTGTGCCTTCTGCTCTAGGCTGCCTGCTCCTGCTCCAGCAGCTGCAGCATCACAGGCACACGGTGAAGTACCCAAAAACTGAGCCCCAGCTCTTCTCTTTTTTCCCCTCCCGCTCATGCACCAGGCAGGGGGATCAGCTGGACCTAAAGATCCTGCTGAAGGAAAGAGCCAGGAGATTACTGCAGAGGTGGATAGAGGAGGTAGATAATGCCAAATTAACCCAGTGCCTTTCTTTTATAAGGTAACCAACCTTGCCAACAAGGCAGATGCCGTCATTCTTCACCAAGAGGTTGAAATAAAGACAGAAAAGTGAAGCTGTATAAGAAATGGGAATTTTGAAGTGAGGAAAGCACCGACAAACAGGAAGATCGTGACGGATTACGATGGGATGAGAACAAACGTGCCAGAAGCAATTACTGGTGGAATTCCTCCAGGTCTGGACTCGGAATGGACCTTATTTAATGCTTTGCTCCCAGATGTGGCACAGGACGTCAGATGTTCAGTTCCTGGGCACTGTCTGCTACCAAAAAGTCTGTTTCCCATGGGGAGAAGATGTCTGGCTGTCCGGGAGCGTGCTGCTGTGAATCTTCCTGCAATATCCAAGTCACCGGGTGGCAAGGAGGAAATGATGCATCTCCTCCTTTAAAGTCACTGAGGGAGCTGCGTGGCCACTGATTCATAAATCCCACCCAGTCTTCAGGCAGTGCTGTTTCCTGGTGGCATACACACACGTACCTGTGGCTACATGCAGGACTGAGAAGGGCCCAGCACTCACTGGGATGCCATACCAGCAGCAAAACGGGCAGTGAAGAAATAGAAAGAACGTGCCCTGTATTTTTCCATACCAACACTTGCACATGTTCACGGTTGTGCTTCTAAAGTCCCATTTTGGCCAGTGTACACATGTGCACATGTGTATATGTATGTATAGATATCCAAAATGTGGGGAGGGGAAGGGGGAGTGGGGAAGCAGATGCCTAATTTCAAATACAGACATTAAAATACACTAAATTTACATGCCTGTGTTACAGGACATTATAATTTCAAGGATAATAGTCTGGAGACATCACTGTGATGTTATTTTTGTAGTTAAATTGTGGACATTAGTGCAATTTGTGTTACTAAAATGGCCTATAGTTCCAGTTCACCCCAGAGACAAATCATAGCATCACAGACTCACAGAATGGTTTAGGGTTGGAAGGGACCTTAAAGATCATCTGATTCCAGCCCCCTGCCATGGGCAGGGACACCTCCCACCAGCCCAGGCTGCCCAAAGCCCCATCCAGCCTGGCCTTGAGCACCTCCAGGGATGGGGCAGCCACAGCTTCTCTGGGCAGCCTGTGCCAGGGCCTCACCACCCTCACAGTGAAGAATTTCTTCCTAATGTCTTATCTAAATCTATCCTCTTTTTGTTTAAGACCATTTCCCCTTTTTCTATCATCTGCCTGAGAAAAGAGTCCCTCTCCATCCTTTCTATAAGCCCCTTTTAAGTATCAGAAGGCTGCAATAAGGTTTCCCTGGAGCCTTCCCGGCTCTCTCAGCCCTAAAACTCACGGCAGGAGGCAGGAAAACTAAAGCCTATAGCAGAGGATGGTTTCGATCCATCGACCTCTGGGTTATGGGCCCAGCACGCTTCCGCTGCGCCACTCTGCTCACTGCCAGCATTTTATAGTTGATGCACGAAAGTGATGGAAATCAGCACCCAGGAGGAGCTGCTGTGACAGGGGAAATCCTGCCTGCTGCAAAACTAAGCGTGGCTGGGGTTTCTTCTCGAAGTGCGTACGCAGCTTGGAAAAACAGAGCTGCGGTGATTGAACTGGGGGAGATGGGAATGAGAAGGATCTTCACAGGGTGGGTTATTACACCCCGGCAGACCCGGGCTTTCCCCAGAATTGCAGTCAGATTGCAGCCACTCCTGTGTTTCCCTGGAGACTTTTGCTGGTCACAGACCTGCTGGTTCATCCTTGGAAGCTTTTGATGAGAAAGGTCACGATGGGTACCCTCTTCTGCGTTCCTAACAGAGCTGCCACCCTGGAAGGTCTGCTGTGAAGTTAGCATCGTGGACACAAGGACACAAAATAAACTCGTGTAGTAGATTTGAACTGTTTGCTTACGTATTTTCAGTCCTGCTTCCAACAAGATAGGCCTTGTCTTGGTCACTACATCATTTTGTGAGAAAACTCTAATACTATATTTGGTTAAGTTACCTCTTCTCAAATAGCCAGGTTTTAATTTGAAATGTTTTACCCCAGATATTGGCTTTCATATGACTTAGTGAAAAAAATGTTAAACGGAATTATTGAACTATTAAAAAGGAAAAAAAATAGAGTAAACTGCATGTTTTATGTCTCTGGGGAAGTGGTGGAAACACCAGAGTTAGGTATTGGTGGGAAGGAGAAAGAAGAAAGGGGAGAAGTTGAGTTTCCATAAATCAAATAAAAAAAAATCTGCCCACATTTTATCAAATTTTGGAAAAAAAAATAGGGTAAACTAACATTTTCCCCCTCCTACTGTCTTTACTGGCAATGCTTGAACTTTTTTGGCTGACAATATGAAACAGGGGTAAGTAGAAAAGCACATGAAACAGCCCGGGGCAGCACAGAAACATTTCGGCCCCGAGAGGCAGACGTGTGCGGGGCTGTGTGAGAGCCGTGCCGGGGGAAACACGAAGCGTTTCAACTGAAATGCAGAAAGATGCCAGGTAAAGAGTGAAAAATCACAATGAGAGACACTTTATAACTAAAACTCTTCTGGTGGGGTAATAACTGTACAAGGCAGTAGTGCACATCTTAGGCCTTTATCCTTAGATGTGCACTTACATTGTCCTGGGGAACTTTGTCCTGTTGATAACTTAAATCTCCCGTTTCTTCCAGCACACATTAAAGCCCCTTTCCCCAGAAGCTCAGTGGAATAAATGCCCATATATCTCCTTTCTCTGCTGCTGGAGGTCCTCAGCCTGCCTCCACACAACTCCTACGCAGACTGCGGAGAATATTTACAAGCCGTCTCTCTCACACGTGTCTTGGTGCATGAACAGCTCTCGTTTTATTTATTGTAGGAGGTTTCTATTTTGGGAGCTATTTAAGTTGGGGCCAATAGGCTTTGAGGTAGCTCAAGCTACATCATAGGCTTAATGCTATGGACAGTTTTGAAGTGTAACAGGTGATATGACAATGCAAAATGACTTTGAACTTTTCACTCTCAAAGACTAAAAGGAACCGAGGGCCTCAAGTAGCAGTATTTGACAACTACTAGATCAAAAATGTCCATTTAAGCAGTACCCTGCCTCTCACACTGAGCAGGGCCACACAGTTCAGAGCTGATTGTGAGGAAAAATTGACCATACAAGTGATTTCTTGGGACCCCAATAAGCAAGTGGGGGTCTTGAACTACTGCACCTATGAGTGTGTTTACTAGGAAGAGTGTTCCAGTGTGTAAGACATTAAACTTGTGTTCAAGAGACTCAATATTTTTTTTTCTGTACCACAGATTTCCAAAAAGCCCTAGGCAATTCAATTTTCCCATCTTCCAGTTTCCCAGCTGTAAAATTCCTTGTCTTGGTAGGTCACTGGGGCATATTTGGATACCATCACGATGGTGCCCCCATAGCTTGCAGAAAGTTATTGGGATGCCAAGAGGAAATGCCATCACGCTATGCCCCCTCCTAGGATGTGGTGTGATGGGCAGGAGCACCAGGGCTGTGTGCTGGTGGTGTTTGCAGACAGCAATTTCTTGGACTTATCATCCATCAAAATGGGCTTAGGCGACGTACACTCCTATGCATACACACGCTTCAACTAAAACTCCCAGAGATTAGGTGGAAAATTATTTTTCTATACCCAGTGGAGTCTGTGCCTCTTGACAGAAGCCAGCAGTTATTGCCTCTGAGCATGGCTGCTGTGATACGATCTCCTCCCACAGGAACTCCGTGCAGACTCGCACACACTTTACACAGGACACCGAGCCGGTGTCAGACGTAATGATTTATGGTCACTGTTCAGCCAGCCTGAACCCCTTGAGCGGATGGGTGACCTTGAGTTACTGGAGTTTGGACTCTCTTGCCAATTCCTTGAACTGTCCCCCAGATAAAGTTTATTGTGAGTGTCTGTCTTGCCCAATCCGAAGGCAGAAAAATGTGTTTAGCTAACTAGCTGCAAGATATCCTCCGCATTTTTTTCATTGCTCGACTGAAGCAAAATATGACCTTAAAAGCATCAGTAAATAATGCAGCTTTCATGTAAACACATCAGATACACATCTGTGATTTCTTTGTTCTTTACTGATAATAGAGAAGTTGTAGCAGGGAGGCATGCACATACCTTCCACTGTGTGGGCTCCTTTCCACCCCTTCAACAGTGGCCCTTACCGACCAAGAAGTCTTTCAGGGAGCTTCCTGTGAAGAAAGGAGATAGGCCAAGGGGGTCTGGAGGAGCTGGGTGCTCTTCTTGGTTTTGCCAGCAATTTCTCCTCCCTAAAAGCAGTCATTCCTACCCAGGGATGCTGAGAGATGCTTCCTCCACAGGGATTTTGGGTGGGGAGCCTGGAAATCTTGTCTTCCTTACATGTGTTGTTGTGTGGACTGCCAGCCTGCTCTGAACTTGCCCTGCACCTCCTCACAGCCCTGCTTTGGGATTTGGCAGGGTGGGGAACATGTAACTCAAATCTTCTGCAGCAGGCTCCTGAAGGAAAAATGTCTGGGAACATCAATCCACTGCTAAAGAGCTGGTGTGTGATTGTAGACCCATAATATGGCCTAGATGAAAGGAAAAATGCCAATG
Organism: Anas platyrhynchos; assembly: GCF_047663525.1. Taxonomy (NCBI): domain Eukaryota; kingdom Metazoa; phylum Chordata; class Aves; order Anseriformes; family Anatidae; genus Anas; species Anas platyrhynchos. The sequence goes on along the minus strand of NC_092588.1, from coordinate 21,623,923 downwards.
GGTTGCCTTCCTCAGTAAAAATAAATCAGTAAAATTTGAAATAATAAGTAAACACTTTAGTACAACAACTCACTAAGTATTTCAGTTTTCCATATTTCAGAGAACTGCTTAGCACACACTGTTCTGGCTATAAACTACAGATGAGCCAAATCTAGCATCATTCACCTTTCGTCTTCAGCTGAAAGCTCTGTCATCTGTGCTGTTTCAAAACCAGCAAATAAATTTGGACAGAGATCTGTGAAATTAAAAATAGGTCTCAGTTTATGAGGACCTGCCACAGACAGAGCGATGTAACTTGATTCATTGATGAGATTTATCTGGATTTAGAGCAAGTAAGAAACGTATACTTTGAAAATGAGTAGACATACTTGGTGTTTGGGATTTGCCTTAATATGAAGGGTTGTGCTCAGTCTCAGCAGGACTGCTGGAGGAATAAGCAATGAGAGAAGGGGAGGAGCAATGATATCTCAGTGATATCACATGAGGAAACAGGCCCCCAAGCCAAAGGCAACCCTGCACTAACAGAAGCTGTAATAAGTGCGAAATTCATGACTAGCTATGTCCTGGTCCTCAGGTAATCACTGTGTATTGAACGAAGCAGGAGAAATGTGATTTTCTGCAGGATGATCCCAAATGAGATAGTAATGGTGGAATATTAGCCAAAGGCTCTGCGTCCTGGGTAAGCGGGGTGGGGTAGGAGCAGGGGTTAGGCAAGAATCCTAAACTGGCACTTCATATATGTCTTAATTTTCACCCTAGAACTAAATATTAGATCCAAGAGGGCTTCAGCTGTTGATAAACCAGAGGCTGCATCCCACCAAAGCTCGGGCTTTCAGGCAGCCCATACTGCGGGGACGGACAGCGGGCGGCCTTCACTACGTGACCTCAGGGCCTGTCCTTGTGGTGCCACCACACGGGTTCATAACCACGGCCATCCTGACCCCTGATCTGCAGAGCTGCCCCGACTGCTTGGTGTTTGGGCCTTGTTTTGTGACCCTGCAGGGTGTTTGGGCTTAATTTTGTGACCTTGCAGCTGGCACCGCGTGCTGTGGGGCGGTGTAACAAGCACGCCGGCTGTGGAGAGCGCGTCCACGAATGCGAAACTCAAACAACCTCTTGACCCACGATCCACCCAGGGTTCAATCCACTCCGCTCCATCAGATAGAAACCGCTGGCAGCTATGCAAATAGTCCATCCTGCCTGTCTTGTTGGCCTTCCCTCCGCCTGGCCTAATTAGTGTGGTGTGTAAATAGAGGAATGAGGTCAAACACAGGGCTGCATTTGCCTTGAAATGGCTCCAGAGAGGCCGCTCGATGCCGTGGTGCCCAAAGAGCTGCTGTGGGAGGGCAGCCACAACATCAGGCCATCCAGAGGCCGGGTGAGCAGGAGTGGGGTGGGAGAGCTGTCAGCCCCTGGAACTGAGGGTTAAAGTGAATAAAATACCATCTTTATCCACCGATCTGTATAACAATCAGTATTTCCCCTTGTTCGGGCTCTGGACTTGTGCTCACACATTCCTCTGCTTCAGATGCATTTCCAGGGCAAATTACAGCAGCATCTGACATGGCAGGGGCTTTTTAGCACTGCGCTGGGCGCCAGGTAATTTTTTTTTTAAGTATTAAGTCAAGACAGTCTGCTAGGGAGGCAGGCAAGCCCAGTCAAGTTGTTGCATACTCTCTCTGTGGTATGAAGCCAAACTGTGAAGTTTTCCAAGTATTTTAATGAGTGTGTTTCAGACTTTTTTATTAACTTTTAATGCCTTTTACTCCTGGCAGTTCTAACTGCTACGCTACAGGAAAGGCCGTGCCTCCCTCCAGTGCCGTTCCGGATAAATAGGCCTTAACCACAAATTAACACGTTTATCTTGTACTGCTTCTGCAGCTACAGGCTCCACGGTCTGTCTGAGAGTTGCTGTTTGTAGTTTTGCTCTGTAAAGCCCCAGCTGGGTGAGGATCTAGCAGAAAGAGCTTCGTCCTAGGTGACTGGGCACTGGGGACAGCTTGGGGAGAAATGCAGGGATGGCAGCATTGTTTGCAGGGCTGGCATGAAGGGGTTTCATGCCAAACAAAACTGGGAGAGGAGCACACACAGAAACCTGCGTTGGCAGCTGGGCCTCCCCACGGCCCTGGGGACCATGCGGGGTGGCTGCAGCACAGGCAGGGCTGAGCCTCCATGGGGGGCTGGCAAGCAGGGACATGGGCCAAGTGCTGGTGCTCTGGCAGGGAGCAACGGAGCCACTCCTCAGCAGAGCTCTCACCATCACTGGTGGTTTTCCACAGCCCAGGGAGGAGGGCTGAGGTGGGCAGAGCGTGGCCTTTCCCCCGAGGTGTTGTTGTAGCCTCAGCCCCGAGAGTGATGGTGGAGGTGCTGCACCCCCGGGGCTCTACACTGTTTCTAAATAAATCTCTCTTCCTTCCTTTGCCAGCTTGCTTCTGGATTAAGAGGTGGGAGGGAGGATTCAGCAGTCTTGAAGGTGGATGATGTCCATAAAATGTTGACTTGCTCCTTCCAGAAACCTCTTTCCAGATCCCCTTTGGCAGCAAACTTCAAAATCGGGATTGGCATCTGTATTTCTCTATAAAAGAGCCTGTTCCAACCCAGGCCTTTGATCACTCCCTTTTTACCTAGAAAGCAATAAGGATATAACACCTACCTCCTCAGCATGCCCCCCAGCCAGACCTCTCAACGTTATTTCAACACGTTCTTCTGACAGAGACAGGCCAGGCTGGAACCACACGCATCCTGTGAGGCTCCTGTTATTTTGCCAGATGTAGGAGATTTCCAATCATGAAAAATACGGACACACACAAGTGGAGCTGACAGACCACCTCTTCATTGTCTTCTGTTGGCTTGGTGCTGATATCCTCTGCCTGGCTTCTCTCTGCAGGATGCCTCAGGTTTGGCTAAGAAACCTGGCTGCAATGAAGCAAAAAGCCATGCAAAAAAAGCTGCTTTCTCAGTTACACAGTGAGAAAGTAATCCAGAAGGTAATTCTGGATTTTTACAGCAAAGTTCTCCCATTTGGCTGTATGCTGTGGTACAGATAAAATAATGCAAATCTTGCAGATGTAATTAGCAGTATGAAGTTGTGCCTATCTGCTACAAACCTTTTACACACTGGAGGACAAATAAGCCAGACTGGCATGAGACACCCTTTTCCTGCAATCACTTTATCTGCCTAGGGTTTATACCCAAGGAAATCACCTGCTTACCTGAGGTTGTTGCACAGCCCATGAGTCTGATTTAAGAACACCTACTGCAGTTTCAGTCTCTTTGTAGGTATGCCTTAGACATAAAGTCTTCTCTTGGTACTCTGCTCATGACAAACGCCAAACAAAATGGGCAAAATGTTCTGCAAAATGTTTGCTCTGCGTTTTCTGCTAGAGTGGCACGAAAACGAGACACAATGAGCACAGACTGAAATAAAGGAAATTTTGTCTGCAAATGAAAAAAAAAAATTACTGCATTTTTCTTGAAATGTCAATCCTTCTTCCTGGATAGTCAATCCATGAGAGATGATGTAGGTGTACACCTAAGTATGGGCATCATCACGATTTCCTTTACTCACCAACTTACTTGCATGCAAAACTCCCGGTAGTTCCTCATACTGGAAATTGTTCAACCCAGCTCCGTAAACATTGCACTTGTGTGACTGAAGCTGTCTGCAGTTCTTCACCTCTGGCTTCAGGGTTTGAGGTGGAGCATTTTTATGGGTTCTCTCATTTCCTGCCCCATGTCCCAGTACCTCTGTGCTACAATGACAAAGCCTGGAGTGCTCCAAGCCCTGAGTGACATGCTGCTGCTGGGCCATTACATTATTTTATGCAGTGCTGAACTCTGAACACTCTCAGCTGCAGTGGGAACGTGAAATCCCCTGCAGACTCCTCAGCCATCCTGGGGCTCCTGAGATGGCAGCTTAGGGTCTTGTCTCCCACTGCAGCTCCTCCTGGTGTTCCTGCAGCGGTGAGGTGCCCACGGATTTACTGGGCTCATCTCCAGGCTGCCACCCACTGATGCAACAGCATCATTAGCAGGACATGCAAATGAGGTCACTGTGCTCTCTGTTTCATAAGATGCTGGTGTCTAATGAAATGGACGGAATTACAACATTTACATTAAGTTTTTTTTTCCCCCTCTGGTTAGCTACTTTTGAAATGTGAGCACAGGCAGGAGTTACAAAGCATTATAGCAGTACAGGAGTATGAGTTGCAGCACTTTATTTTAAGGGAGCCAAAACTAAAGAGAATAACCATTACACAGAGCATAGGAAATAAAACAGTAGAAATTAAAGGTATAACAACTTCGTGTCATTTCTTGAGTACTGATCCTGGTGGGGGAGCTGAGACCAAAATGCCGAAACAGTATCACCTAGCTAAATATTTTACCAAATTAAAATGTTTTTAAAAAAATGTATCCCAGGCTTTCATTTCTAGGTTACCCTTGTCTTTATTTGTATATATTTATGTGATCAGAATCTTCTGAATTTATTTTCATTAGTTAATCAATCACACCTACTTAATTCAAACAGTGCAAACTCCTTGCTTCATTTTCTTTAATGATACTGCAGCTGCACGACTCTTGCAATCCCCGTTGTGCCAACCCACCAGTCATCCAGGCAAAGACCATGCAAATTTGTTTCCACATTTAACTAAATCCAACGAGCAGAGTCAGGGTAATGGTTTTCCACGTGACATAGGGCTGGATGTGTGTCTTTGTAATAGCAGATGCATTGTTGTGATGTTTAATGTAACTTAAAACTGCTTTACAAAACTCCCGTGATGACACTCGGGTTTGCCATGTAACCTGTCCAGGGACTGGAGAAGCCTCGGGGCTGGAGGTTTGGGCAACCTGGGCTGGTGGGACTGGGTGGGCTTTAAGGTCCCTTCCCACCCAAACCATTCCGTGATGCTATGATTCTGTGTTTGAAACTGCAAGGACAGTCATGACAAATACGTCTCGGTGTGTTTTTCCTCTTCCTGTGTAGGTCATTTGGTTTCCAGTCAGATACCTCTCCCAATTTCTCTTTTTAAAAATAATTTTCAAGGCAGACATGGTTTCAGAAATTCCTGCTGCGTGCCACTGCTTTGTTGTGCTCTGCCAGCAGCAGGCTCCCTGAATTCAGGCAAATTAGGGAGGGTGCCTGGGAAGGCCATACTCTTCTGTGCATTTCTCCAAACTGATCTTTTAGAGAGCTTTTAGACTTTCCTGCAAAGGATTTCAAGCTGACTAGATGCAGCCTTGACTTGCCCTCAGGCTGCTCTCCCTCAGCAATTGCTTTTTGTTATGTTCTCCGTCCTAAGAGATTTCTCTTGAACTTCTGAAGAGGTTTGCTAAAGCGTCTCTAATTTCTTTTCCCATTTCCTTCAGCATGCCTGCATGTGGTCTTTCGTTTTTACTGCCTTTATGGATCCCAAGCTATATATTAACCATTCCTGATCTTATCTCCCAGTTTCTTAATTCTTCATCATCTGCGCTCAGTAATCAGATAATTGGTTAAGAAAATATCTGTTCTCCTGCAGCCGGAGATGCAACATGTTAATATTTTCTTTGCCCTTATCATTTCTCTCCGATTACTCTTTAACATTATGAAAGAAAATGCCTTCTCTGTCCTCCTCCTTCCTTTTTTTTCCCCACTTTCTTTTTCAGATGACCCAGGCCGATCTAAATTTAGTGAAGTACATCAGCGAGTGTGTTCAGCTGTGACTCAAGCACCTTATTGCTCCACTGCCTTCTAAAGGTGAAGCGCCTCAGCAGGTGCTGCTTGCACAAGTCCCCCGTGCTCGCACCCTTGAGTGAAGCCAGCAACAGCTAAACATGAACCAGACGCAGAGGCTGGGCTCTAGAAGTGATCTTGGCTCAGACCCTAGCCCTGTTGCACAGTAAGGAGCTTTTTGATTCATTCTTAAGAAAAACAATGCCCCTTTGTGTTTCTGTTGCTGTTTTTTTGTTGTTGTTGTTGTTTGTTTTGTTGTGTGTGTTTTTTTTTTGTTTTGTTTGTTTGTTTTTTGCAATGCTCACTTGCTCAAGCTGTTGCTTGATCCACACCTCAGCTCTCAGCTGCTGACGGTTGCTAGACCCTGCAATTAGAGCTTGGCTGAGAGAAAACCCCGAAGTGTTTGGCCCTGTTTCTCAATGGGCTGTGTTGAGATCAGCTCCTGGTTCAGCCCAGCGCACACAGCTGGGACACTTGCTGCTCCGGCAGGGAGCACCGGGGCTTTTGAACTCCCGCAGAAAGAGGATGGACACATTTTAATGAGATTTGCATGATCATTTCCTGGCCTATCTTGGTCCCAGGTCTTGGAGACCTATCAGGTGCTGACAGTGACTGGTCCTTTCCCCCCCTGGACTAAAATGGATTGGACTAACATCCAATCTAAACCTCCCCGGGTGCAACTTGAGACTGTTTCCTTGCATCTTATCCCTTGTCACAGACAAGAGTCTGACGCCTTGCTGCATCCTCCTTTCAGGTAGCTGTAGAGAGCAATGAGGTCTACCTTCAGGTTCCTCCAAACTAAACAACCAGAGTTTCCTCAGCTGCTCCTCTGAAGGCTTGTTTTCTAAAAGAGAAAAGGTTTATGCAGCCATGCACGAGTACGTGGCTGTGTGTGCCTGGAAGCCGCTGGCTGCCTCCTTCAGATGCCACACTTATCATCAATTCCCCATTCACTTCACAAAAACAAGGGAGCAGAGAGAGGAAAGAGATTCAATAAATTCCCAAACTACGGGAAAAGCGGCCACAGGAGTTGTAATTTATCACCCACCAGATGGGGCATACGTGGGGCAGTGGTTTTCAAATGTCCTTGCCACAAAAAAAAAGCCTCCAGCTGGCACGTATTTATTCCTGGAAGCCAATTCAGCCCTCAACAACACAAACCCCACAGGAGATCAGGTTTTCTGTCCGCTTGGGGCTGCTTTTAGGTTTGTAAGCTGGCTGGGTTTTGGCTGTGGTGGATTTTCCCAAGGAAGGGACGTGTCTGGTGCCACCTGCAGCGGCCGTGTGAGAGGTGCTCAAGGGGAAGGTGCTACAACCCGACACTCCTCACAGGCACGGCAGCTGAGATCTAGCTGATCTGGATTATTCACACAAGCATCACTCACGAATTCGCACGTTCAGCACGGCTGAAGAGTACTGCGGCTGAAGAGGAGGCCGTGTGTACAGCGTCCACATTACTCAGCCCTGGCTGTTTGATGGATCATGGCTGATAACCGGCCGCAGAGCCATGACCCGAAGCCTGGGCATGTTGCTGCTGGGGCCACTCATCCCTCAGCTGCTGGGAAGGCGAGCGCTGGACGATAAAAGCCGTGAGGGAAGATGCGGGGTCCTGGCTTCACAATGAGGTGGCGCTGCCACGGCAGGAGCTCCAAGGGCAAGGATGGTGCGGGCAGAGAGGCTAAAACCTGGGAAAGAGCCGAGAGGAGCTTTTTATAACGTCTCACGAGGCGGATTTTATTGCCCCGTGGGAGATAAGGCATGGGCCCGGCGTCTGGGCGTCACGGCCTCGTCACTCCCACGTCACGGGGCCGGCAGCTGGATGGAGCTGGGATGCTGGCTCCTTCCACGGCGGTGGGAGAAGCCTGCGATGAGTGTTTGTGCTCAGTTGACAGCAGCTCAGCTCAGATCTTCACCACCCTTTTACCTTGAGCTGTTTACTCATCCTGAAGAGTTGTGCTAACGCAGCCCGCTGCCAAAACCCGGCTCCTCCTCCCCTTCCCGGTGAGGAGAAAAACCCCTTCCAGCCCTTGGTCTCACCCTGACGTTCCCCAAAACAACGAATCTGTTCACAGCTGCCACTTCCACGCTCCTGAACGTGGTGTTGGGGCTGTGAGGGGACAGGGCTGGGCCACAGGGCTCCAACACAGGCTCCAGGAGAGGGATGTGGGGCTGGGAGCCAGCCCCAAGCAGAGCCAGAAGGCCAGCCGAAGGGGCCACGGGGCCAGATCCCGGCCTTTCTGCAGCTCAAGGACCTGATGTGAGAGCCCCCTGGGGCGGCACTGGTTGTGCAATGGCCCTGCAGAGCAATCCCTGACCACAGATATGTTGGAGCCAGCACAGGAGCTTGATTTACACCGCCCGTGGATCCGACCCAGCTTACTCAACCGGCTCTGAAATACGCAGTCGCTGCGCTGCCGGTAATAAAAGTGACAAGTACCAATGTCTTTCACAGGGAGAGATTAAACGAGGCTGGTGACGGATTTTACAGCTTTCAAATTGCTTCTGTGCACTCGTAAAGAAGTGCCAGGTATAACATTAATTGTTTAGGGCTTTTTTGTTGTTGTTTTACACCATCATAAAATTACAACTTGCTACGTAGAAGTCCTTTCCTCCGGGTTGCCCTGGTGTTCGGGCTGGGCTCCTGGGGGAAAGGGAAGACAGGTTGGAAAGATTTAGCTCCAAATTATTTACAAAACCTGTCTGAAAAGAGCCAACATTTTACTAAGGGTGTCTGAATCACGAGGAAATGAATTAAAACCTAATGGGACCTTTTTCACACTGAAATAAAAACATCCTTTAAAAATCTAGCCTATGATTTGGGGGTAAAAATAAATAAATATTTTGGAAGTGTCCTTTGTAGCTTATTTTATCTCCCAGCGGGACATTTATTGGAAAGGGGAAAGGTAAATTTCTCTTTGACTCTCTGCTTCATTCTGCCTTTCTCAGAGTGCATTTATGAAGACCACGAGGTTTTTAATGGGATATTAGGGACAGGTGCAGCTGAGATAGGTTAGGATGTTCATTTGTTTATGGGTCCTGAGGCATGATTCACACAGCAGCACCAGAGGAAGGGGAGGAGTGGACTACGGAGATGTTAACCAGCACCAGCTTCGGAGTAGAAAGCAAACCTGATAATCCTGTACTGCGTGCTGTGTGGGTGCCTGGCGACAGGGGATGCTCCTGGTGCGCTGCCCGGAGCTCCTCCTCACATAACTGTCCTCTGCAGCCCGGCTGGCTGCAGGCGTTGGAGGTGGTGTGTGGCAGAGGAGGCTCGGGAGGATTTCCAGGACAAGGTTCTGTGAAGAACCACAGATTTTCCTTCTCAGAGTTTTATTTGCCATCTCCTGAGAAAGCCAACCTGTGCAAACCACTCATCCTCAAATACCAGAGGCCCTGGGCAAGTGTCCTCCTTCAAGCGAGTGTAGTGAGAAACTCCAAGGCCAGATTAAACATCTCGCCAAGGAGGACCTCAAACACCACCTCTACCTGTGCTGCCCAGAGGGCCGGCCGTGCCCCGCTGTAGTTTCAGATGCAGTTGCACACACAGAGCGAGATTTTATTTCAGTGTCTGCCACGACTTCGTTTAGCCATTGAAAGAAACAGGCTGGGACACGTCGGGTGTCTGCTCAGGCTTTGTAGGAGGCTTTCATCCTGCGCTGCTCAAATAAGAAAAGCCATGAGATCACTGCTTGCTACACACTTGACGTGATTTCCCAAGGCTTGCCTCTCTGGTAAGTACTCTGGTAATTTGGGTAGTGTTGACAGAAGCGCTGAATATTATCCAAAGCACTTAGTGATTTCTTTTTTTTTTTTTTTTTTTCCTGCTGGCTCCAATAGAAAAGCAGCAAGAAGTTCACCCCTCCTTCCTGACAGGGACACCGCTATGCTGCTGGTGGCTCACTGCAATCCACCTGAATGTCCCGAGAGCCTTCCTTCACTCCACGCTGCCCTATTGCTCCTCTCCCAGCTCTAAGGATGGGCTGGGACAGGGACAAACAGACTTCTGGACGGGGTCACGTAGCTCTGGCTGCCAGCTCCAGCTGAGTTGTGCTGAACTCTACTGTTTCTTCAGCCATCACAGTTTCAGTAGCCTAGCAATAGACCAAGCCCATGTCCCTAGTTCTTGGGTCAGCTCCACCTTTGCATCTTTTAGGTTAATATTTTTGAGTCTTTTAGGTTAATTTTTTTGAGTCTTATATTTGAAGCATAGCCTTAGGTTGTATTTCAATATGATATTCCAAGAGTGGAGTGGTGAGATTGTCTGAAAAACACACAGACAAATTATTTTTTCCGTTGTGACAAGGCTGAAGGGAGCCTTTTCATTAACAAATTTGTACTTCTGAGACTCTGTAGCTTGCTCTCAAAGACAGTTCTGTATTCAACTTCCCTGTACATCTTTTTATGTAGGGAATGATTGTAATTGTCCTCTCTTTATAAAGTCAGAAGCTGAAGTAATGGGAGGAAAATGACTTGGCCCATTGTTTTATGAGAACAACAAAGTCTCAAAGATGGGAGGAAGTTTTTTTTTTTTTTTTTTCCTTGTAGCTCCCATCCAGCGCTGTTTGCCAAAAAGAGTACCGGGGACAGTGCTAATCCCCAAAACCTTCACTTTACCCTGGCAAGGAAGCACCAGCAGCAGTCCCCAGCAGCACAGCTCTTACCAAGACGTGGGCATGTTTCACAGTGAGGTGGGTCTCACTGGCTTCTGTTCGACGAGGTGTGATGCTAACGAGCACACACGTGCCTCTGAAGGACCCAGGGACCTGCTGCTTTAAAAGGAAGCTCAGGCTGAGGTGAGGCCGAGGTGCATCTGAGTACGTCTGTCCTGGGATTTTGTTTAAATTAAGTCATCGCGGAAGTTGGCAAAAAGCAGCCACAGGGGGTGGAGTTGCATAAGAACCTATCTGTGTGTTTGCCTGGGTGTGGGGACTCGTGTTTGCTCTTTATTCCTCCGGATTGAAAAGATTTCATAAATTATGCATGTCACCTGAAGTAACCGATCCTTTACAATCTCCGTTCCTCCACCACAACATACTCCTCAGGAAGGCGTTACTCCCTCATGTTGATCTTTTCCCAGCCTGAAGGAGAGTCTGTGCTTCAGTGCCTATCCAGGGGATGCTCCTCATCCTTCATAACCCTTGTTATCCCTGGCAGGGGAGGAATCCACCGAGCTGTGGTTTATTTTCCACAAAGCCCTGCCATCAATAGCTGGGCTGCAGGCAAGCAACACACGGGTTGCTTTGTCCCAGCCAGTCTTGGCTGAGCCAAGTTCTGTGTGTCAGGACTGAATCACTGGTGTTTTGTTAAATGTAGATAGCTTCTTTTTAAAAAATTGTGTATTTTTTTTTGTTTCTTTTTTTCTACTACAACTGCAAGTACATAATTAAGCCTATGTGAGCATCACCCTATTCAGTGAAATAGAACAAGTAACGCAGCAGAAGACACCGTATGGTACTCTCCAAGTGCCCTGAAGTCTTGATAACTCCAAAGTTAGGAGTTGCCAACACAGAAGTTGCCCCAGCAAGTCGTCTGGAAGGGCTCACAAGCCCCACGGGGACTCCCCATGGAGCTGCACCCCCAAACCCTCAACACGCTCTTTGCCTTGCTCCTCCTGGGGACCTCTCCCTGTATCTCGCTTCTCACCTGCTAGGATGCCGTCCTTTGTGTACCACCCAGAATATGTTAAAGCTAGTTTGCTCCCTATTGTCCTTGTGCTGACACTGCCCTTCAATTTCAATTGTTCTGTTTGCTTCCTGCTGGTTACCTCCTGGAGGAATAGCTCCTCACAGCCTCTCCTCTCTGTGCACCTCCTCTGGCAGCAGAAGCCTTTTTGCAGTGGTACAGAAGTTCTTCTCTAGTTTCTCGTCCCACCCAAAATGTCTAGTTCTGCCATCTGAAACAGCATTCGTGGTCTTACTTACATCTGGGAAGCGTCATCCTGCAGAGACACTCTGCTCCTGGGGGCGTATTTCCCTTTGGTAATGTTGGGATCTCTGGGCAATCCAGCACCAGGAGAAGGTAGGAAACAGTTCATGCCCATAAATATGAGAATTGGACAAAGTATTGTATTTTTTATCTATTCTTACTGTCACATGCAGCAGAAACATTCTGGCTAACAATTTCTGAATCTGCAAGCCTCAGACTGATAAATATTTTTACAAATTTCTAAACAGGTAAAGTCTGGAGAAGGACAGTTCAACCCTAGGTGTATGGTGTGGAGAGTTTTGTGTGTCCTTACCCAGGTAGTAGCGGGTGATGTGTGGCAGTCAGACCTATGGTTGTATGAAGCCACCTGCTCTATTCGGCTGCCCAGGAAAGCTCCTGGAGCTGCTGGGAGCACCGAACTGCTGGCAGCGTGCTGGGAGGAGGGAGAGGCCCCTACGTGCCCCGTTCAGCTGCTCTACCCTGGGCAGAGCGTGAAGGACTGCAAAAACCAGCGACAGTCACTGCATGCTCGGTTAGGAGCCATGGGAGGGACCTCACTGTGTTTGGTGACTCGGTACTATGGTGACAAAAGCTCCACAAACACTTCACGGAGCCGGGTCACGCGTTCATTGCTCCTCCTGACGCAGCGCGGTGCTGCTGGTGAGTGACCTGTGGCGGCGAATTCCTTCAACAGAGCCTTCATCGTCTACTCTGGAGCCCCCAAATTCACCCCGAAGTAGTGCCAGCCTCCTGTGCAGAACCCAAATAGCAGGTGGAGTCATCCTACTTTTTAATTCGCAGTGGGTCGGTCACTGTAAGCTTCGTTCACTGGTGGCACGATGCCCCTTCACAACACAGTGTGCTCCCAAAGGCACATTTAGTCTGTGCTGCAGCAGGAAGGTGTCTCCCAAACCGTCCCTTCCATAGCTTCATCCCTTCAGCATCCATTAGAAAAGCACTCGGTACACCGGCTATTCCCCCAGCCTTTCCAAATTCCTCGTATCGCGTTTGTTCCTGAGTCACCTCTCTTGACGCCACTCGGTGTGTTTACAGCGGCTCTGGCGGCCGCGCTGATAGAGCAGAAAGCAGCAGCCACCGAATGGGAAGATTAAATCCCTTCTGCTCACGGAAAGCGTTTACGAAAGCGAAGGGTGAGGGAGAACTCTCCCTGGTAGTGCTTCTCACTCCTCTTCTGCCATGACGAGGCAGCGTGATCGCCACCATGAAGATCATGATGAAAGCGTGGCTCCTGCCTGCGGCCGGGCCGAAGCAATGCCAGGAATGTAAGAAGCAGAGAGCAGGGTTACGCCACTGGTGTGACTGGTCTGCAGAGCCCCAGGGCTCCAACACCGCACGCAGGTCCTGCTCTATCTGATGGGGAGGTGATGGGAAAGCTTAAGAGGCTGAAACAACACCGGGCTGTCTGGTCTGGGGAAGAGGAGGCCGAGAGGCCACCTCACTGCCCTCTGCAGCCTCCTGAGGAGGGGAGCTTCAGACTGGACATCAGGAGAAGTTTCCTGTGGTCCCTGCAGCTTCTCCATCCAGCCCCACCACCGGGGTGGTGGCAAGGGCGAGGGAATTGGCCTTAGGACAGCAGCCGTGGTCCACAGAGCACAGATGTCTGCATGGGGGCTGCTTGGAGCCTGCTTGGAGCCGGTGAGGAGCAGTACAGACCTTGCTGTAGTGTCAGCCACTTGTCAGGCTTAATGAGCACATATTAGCCCATACGCTGCTGAGCAAAGAGGCTCCCTCTTAATGAAGATCAGGGCAAATAACAGCGTACAAATAGTGTCTGATGGCTCAACGTAATGTGGAGTCCTTTAAGATCAAGGAAAATGGTCTCTAATTATGCTTGGACTTCTTCTTCCTCAAATGACATCAATCAGAATCAAGTCATTTCAGCCAGGGAAGACATTTATAAATAATAATAATAATAATAATAATAATAATAATAATAATAATAATAATAATAATAATAATAATAATAATAATAATAATAATAATACATTATTTTTATTAAAAATAAAAATAAAATACTTTGTCATTTTAGTGAAATAAGGTTACAGTGAATGACTGTGTGTGTGATATGAATAAATAGAGATTTATGAATAAATAGAGATTTACAATGACATATGTGTACATAACTAGCAGTACTCATCATCCATCTCTCATGGTTAAGATTCTAAGTCTACAGGAGAGCAGGAAAGAGGATGTGGCTTCTCCAGTCACACAATAGCTTGCTTGTCAAGTGTGAGATGTGTAAGTTTGCACAAATGCAAAAGCCTGTTCACAAACAGGAACAAAATATGAAAAGAATCAGCAAATGATTTTGTTCCTAAGACAGAGGGGTTACCTGCTGTGAAGAAGAAATATCAAACACCCGCAAAGTCTCTGGAGACGGGGCTGTTTTTCACAAAGTCCTTTTATTCAATAAACTCATCAGCACCTGGATTCACGCTAAGGGCAGAGCTGAGGGCTGAGCACATAAGCTGTGTAAGTGTCTCTAAGCCCGCTGATGTATGTTTTCCCCCTTTCACGTTTATACCACGCCCGGTGAGCTTCTCAGGTCTGCTATGAGCCTCTGCTGCTGGGGAGCAGCGTGTGAAAGCCCTGCAGACCGATCCTTTGGCAGTGCCTGAGGCATGCTGGCCACTTGTTAGTGTTTAACTTTTAGACAGACACACATTTCTCCTCAAATCTTTTTTTTCCCTTTTCCCTCCTTTTTATCTCCCATGACATTCTTGTTTTTTGAGAAAGAATCAAAACTTTCCTCTCAGTGGAAAAAAATAAAATAAAATAAAAAGGGGGCAGCTGCTTCTCTCAGCCTTTCCCTCGGCTTGTCTTCTCTCCCGCTGTTTACTTTACTTCTTTACCTTGCAAACAGCTCACCGTCTCTGAGCTCGGGCTAAGCCCAGCCCTTTTGTGCCCTGCAGTCATCGCTGCATCTTTAGGGGAAAGCTGATTCCCAGGAATGCTGTGCATGCACATACCTATCTGGGCGCTGCACCCACACCTGCCCACCCGCTAACCCAGCGCCTGCTGGCCCTTGCAGCTGCATTCCAGCCAGCAGAGCTATTGCTCGCTAATTGTTACCTGTCAAGCGGGTAAACGAAGCTCTTGGGCCAAGTCCAGACAAGCAGAGATTTCCACAAAACCCTACACCCGCAAACCTTTCACCTCTTTGCAGCCCCACCGATGGTTTTCGCCAGGACTGATCTGGCATTTTCGACGGATGGAGAAAAAAAAATGAAAGAAGTGGTGCATTTGGCTATTATTTGTTGTGACGAAGCTTTCCTGTGCGTGTTGGTACCTGCAGGAGAGCGGAGGATTACCAAAAAGGGGAGAGAGCAGCAGGCAGACCAATAAACACGGCGCTGCAAACGTCTCCAAAATCACACGATCCCAAATCGGTGTGGGGACGGTGAGGGATGAATCTGTAAAAAGTCTGGAGGCTGGAAAAATCAGCGTGCAAAGTAGCCTGAGGCCGTGTGGGAGGGCTGGAACCTGGCGTTTCCTGCTCCTTTCGCCCAGTTCAGACTTGCTCTGTGGAGCGTGGCAGGAGCAGCTCACGTAGCGGGAGGCTCTCAGCACACAGGCAGAGGCAGCAGCCTGTTGCTGTCGCCCCAGCGAGCCTGTGAAGACAGCTGGATTTCACTTTATCAGTTTTCCTGAGGAAAAAAAGGCTCGGACCAGGCTGCTGCACCGCCACAAAGCTCGGTCCCCCCGGCTAATTTCACAGAACAGCCTTTCCCCTTGCAGAAACACTCACAGAGAGGCAGCCTGCTCGTATGGTAACACCTGAAATATTTCTTATAATTCCACATCAAAATGTAGAAATAAGTGAATTCTGCCACTTCTTCTTCTGTACCGCGATTCGGTCTCACCACCGCTCACCCCATGTCACGATGAGTTCCCCAGCTGTCACAGACACCCTAAAAAACAAAGAGGGGAGAGGGAATGGCACAAGCCAGTTGGTTTTGGTACTAACAGAAGCATGAGCTCCCCAGCACGATGGTAATCTCTCTCCACAAGGGCTGTGGGCAGCCTCCATGGTGAGCCTGGTCCTGACCCGCCTCTCACCTCAGCTTCACCCCAGCTAAACCAGACTTCTGTGGATCTGCCAGGTGTCACCTCAGACTACGGGTGAGTTTTATTTTGGAAGTGTCAGGCACAGATTCCTACAGGAATCAGAGACTCTTGTGCACTTTCTTCTCTATAGTTCCTTCCTTCTTTTTCTTCTCTCTGCTGCAAAGAAAGCAGTGTAGGACACAGGATGTCCTGGAAGGTGATGAAAGAAGCAGCGGTCTCCAGCAGGTCACCAGGCCTTCCCAGACCCGCCTGTTGAGGACTGTGAGTGGCAGCTGGTGGAAGAGCTCACTAAATTTCTTTGTAGGAGGAACAAACACAAAAGAGAAGTCCCTGCCCTGGGGGAGAATCCTCTTAAGATTCCCCCCAAATGCTCCTCAAACAAATGGAGGTCCCTTTGCGAGCTCCAATCAGCTGATTGATTTGGGATTCCTCCATCTTTTCAGCTCACAGTGGGATTAAACAGAGGTTTTACCTCCTTCTAGTTCCTTGCCAGGCTCCAGCCTGGAGTATCCTTCAGCCTGCAGTGCTGTCACCAAATTCCCACTCTGCATCAGTCACCACATTGACCAGCTTCCACTCGGTATTTCAGTGCTACTGTCCAGTAGCACCTGAAACCTCCAAAGAGGACCTCCTCATTGTAATCAGCTCTTACTGGGGATACCATGGGCGACTCAGCTTTCTCTCAGCAGCTGGAGAAGAGGGTTAGTTGTCTGGAGGGTTGAAGAAACCAGACTCCAAGTGACTGCCCAAAAAGCTGACTCCACAACCCACCACCAGGACACTCCACTGCCCATGAGCATGGACTTCTTATTTTATCCCACTTCTGGCTCCAGCTTGTGCAAAACTGCATTACTCAGAGAGCTGGTAACGTGGAAAGAAAGCTTTTGAGCTTCTCTAATGATCGCAAGTGAAACTTGCTGGTATTGCTGCTCGATGCCTTTGCAAGGTTTAATATTGTTAATTTAATTGAGAGGGTGTGTAACAGTTTAAAGCTGTGTTTGCACTTGTTTCAGGTTTGAAAAACCAAATGTGGGGACACGAAGAAAACAGGTAACTCTGCAGAGTTACAAAACAGCCTTCTGAAATGAAAATATAAAAGAGGGATTCCCACATATGAACAGAAAACAACTGAGCAAAATAGGTGTACTCCTAATTAAAGAAAGCCCTGATTAGTGTCAGTGATGCATCAATGACACCAGTTCTTACCATTTTGTATGTCTCTCCTTTTTTCCAGATGCCATACGCTTGGATTTATATAACACAAGAGTATTTTAGAAAATCTCTGATTCTTATACCAGTGAAAAGCTTGAGAAAGAAATACTGGGGCACTGACAGACAAATGAAATATTTTTTAAATGTCATGGCTGTACAACACGATGCAAGGAAGGGGCTGCCGCTGCCTGAGTGCATTCACTTTGGAGTCTGGAGCAGGGTGTGAGGCTCAGGGCCTGTGGAGATTGTTCTGTCATCTGCTGCAAACCTGACATGAAAGAGGCAGAAAGTAAGATAACAAGGTCTGTGCACTTGTTAAAAAGGAAAAAAGGAGCTCAGGTCCCAAATGCCTGTATGTTTGCTGTGGCTCAGGACGCAGCAAATGCTTCTGTGGGTGTTAGGAGAGCCTGCTATGGTGCTGACACTGTTATCTTTCCATCACCACACTGCCTGCTGCCCACAGCCCTGGCTTTAATGCTCGTATCAAGGGCAGGAATTGACTGCATGGACCAAGGTGCTGGGTGTGAGACAGCTGGGAGGCGTGCACACCAGCTCCTAGCCACTAATTAGCCACTAATCCCGTGCACCAAGGTTCCCACACACCATGAAGGCTTCCTTTGGTGACTTTTCAATTAGCATCATAACACCCCGAGCTTTGTGTATATTTATCTTTTCTTCCAATTGTCAGGGCCAGCCAACATAAATTAAACCAATTTAGGAGTATCTGCCTGTCTATTATTTGGCAGCTATTAGCCTAAATTGACATAATCCTCTTCCCAGCTGAGAGTCAGACACATTTCATGTTAACCTGGGTTTGACTTTACTGGTGTTCTTCCACGGAAAATGCAAGAATCAGGCAGGCAGTGCTACAAAAATGGAATTCAGTTTTGCAGATCTAGGGGAAACCTGTGAGAAACTCCTGTGCCGGTGTGTGATGTCTAGCACGAGGAGACTGCAGGGATAGGGGGGGCAAGGCCAGCACCTCCATCTCAGGCTGGACAGGAGCTGTACACAGCAAATCTTGGGGGAATTTTAAGGGAGGAGCAGGCATGTGGCATGGGGAGAAGAGCCTGCAAAGAAATCCTCGTGTTTGACTCCTCTCCTAGAAGTGGAGACCAGGGCCAGGGCACCTGTTGCAGCCCTTGGCGCTGTGCAGGCTGCAGGATTCACCCGCAGGCCCGTGGGGCCTGATCCACAGCTCCCCCAAAATAAAGAGGTGCTCAGGGGACTCCGTCTGCCACACAATCAGACCTGAAACAAGCAATGTAGTGCTCTGAGGGAGAAATTCATGCTAGGGGCTTAGAGAGAGCTGAAATCTGAGGAGGCGACAGACCCACTGGGTGTATGACCAGTCAGGGAAGCGCAGGCCAAGCAGTTCCTGGACACAAAGGCCACGACCATGCATTTATGTACCCCAAAATCCCTTTCCTTCACACTGCCACCATTCACATGTGTTGGGTGATGGAATTTGGCTGTTTTGTCCCATGGAGGACATCCTCCACCTCCCAGCCCACCAGCCAGGGGCTGCTGCTGGTGCAATTCCCTGCATTTACGGGCAATCTCTGAGCAGAGGCACTTCAAAGCGCTCACCCCAGGCCCCAAAGGCTCTCTCCATTATAGTGCGATCGGCTGTTTACACTGGGGTAATTGATGTCTGTATAATTGGCCTTGTTTACACTGAAGATTTTCAGATATCCTTCGACGCCCTTCCCCTCTCCCTGGAAGCTCTGGCACCCAGAAGGAGCAGCGCAGAGGGGAAATCCCCCCTGCCTGCCCCACAGCTTGCCAGGCTGGGTTCAGAGGGCCAAAGCGTCTAATTTAACCCCAGGCACCCGCTGTCTGCAGCTAACAGAATCTGAGCCCTGGCCAGCTGTGAAGTCACTTCCAAAGGGTGATGCAGTGCAAAGGACAACTCAAAATGACTGACTTTTTTCATAGTACTGTCTGAAAACCATGCAAAACTCCCTCCATATGCACATTTCTCGAAGGAAAGTTGGCCATTTCACCCGTGGCTTAGAAAACACCTTCTTGACCAGACAGCTGCTCTCTCAATAGACTTTCATGAGGAGGTTCCTTCTGGAGGTTCCTTCAGGAGGTTCCCTGGGACTGCCATGGTGCTGATGCTGTGAGGTTGTCCTGCACTTGCAGGCATCCACCACCACTCCAGCGGCTGGAGGAGGCTGAGAGGCTCACGAAACAGATGCTGCAGAGCTGCTGGTGATGCCTTCTCCGTGAAGCCAAGAGACATCACGTGAGCCAGCCACGTGTGAGACACCAGGAGAAGAACTGGGCCGGGCAAATGCTCTAATTAATTCCCCTTGCTTACACCTGGAAGGCTTTCATTCATCTCAAACACAAAAGACTGCTTCTCATGCACTTTCTCAATTGTTTTAACTCAACACTAAAGCCGACTTACTGCCAAAAGAGGTGGGCCTGCCCTACAGCCCCCGTCCCCTTCCCCGTGTCATGTCCAGCACTCCCACAGTTTGGCAATGGAGTTTAATGGGGCCAAACCAGCCTGAGAACTAGTTCTACTAAAACCAGAGACAAAACACTTTTCTGGAAGAGGAAAGAGCAAGGCTGCTGCTGTGACACAAGAGGGCAGAAATGCATGACCTAGAGTAAGGAGGGAAAGCTCTTTTGGGCAGCCACGTATTCTTCCAGTGGGCTGAGCCAAGCCATGGTGACTCAAATGCTTTTATCTGTTAGGACCCTCACAAAAATGTGCTTTGTTCAACTTCACTGCAAGATGAAGGGTTGAAGTATGCTGTTATCAAGCCGTTCTCACACCTCACCTCTTACAGACAAGGTCTCAGGAGAGCCAGGGTGACGGGACGTCCTGCGAGAGGCTGCTTTTCCCCAGGTTGCTGCCTGCTCTTTGCGGTGACCTTGGGGCTATCAGGGAAATCCCCAGCAGGGGATTACTTCCTGCTGCACCGCGCTGCGGTGCCAAGCTCAGTGCTCACCACCTGCACTTCATACGGGAGACAAATAATACTGAGAAAGATTTTATCACGAGTTATAAAACCCTGGTGAGGATGGACTCCACTTGAGGTGTTCCGAGGCGAGAGCTGTCCTTGAAGCCAGCTACGACGCTGCATCATCAGGTGTCGTGCGTAAATACCGATGCCAGCTTGGAGTTATCAGTGCAATATTTAACTACAGCCTGCGCTGCACAGGAGCTAAACCAAGCGGCTCTGATAAGACAAGATGAAGGGTTTGAAATCCTACATTTCAAATGCAGCTTGTCTGTTTTGTGAGCACAATTCATTCAGAATTGTTCTCCCCCTTAAACTCTACTTTCATCTCTGCAGGTGATTTAAGCTAAAACAGGGCAAGGCTAGACCACGAAAGGCATCTTGCACTTGGGCACTGCCTTTGAGCCCATGGAGGGCTGCGGTGAGGTGGCAGGTTTAATGAGAAGTTGGTCATGATGGTGTTTCAGGGGCTAAAAATCCATAAGGCACTCAGCTTTCTGGCACTAGTTTGTCAAAACATGCAACGCCTGCCTGTAGAGTTTAAAAATAAATGTATGCTGTACTGGGGAACTCACTGGTTTCAGTGGGAACGCAGGAGTACTTTCCAGGAGTCGGGCTGAAGCATTCAGCACACTACTTGTCTGCTTCTGGCAGCAGCTGGAGATCTGGGCAAGGGGTAATAAATTCCTGGCTCTGCAGAGATTCCCCACATAACCTTTGGCAAGTCAGTTGCTGAAAAACCTCACGCATAAAACGGAGAGGTGCTGCACCTACCTCCCTGCGTCTGCACCTCCTCCGAAAGCCCCACAGGTTGGGAACTGGCTCTGGCAGCGGGTACCTGGGCGGTGAGAGCTTGAGCAACTGCATGAGAGCAAAATAGTCTTTGCTCGGGGCCAGGGGCCGGCAGGGTGTCAGTTTGGCTTCCCTCTCCTCCAGGTTTCCTGAGCTTTTGTGTCCTCCTGCACCTCCTTCGCTCTGGAATGACACAGCCCAGCTCTATGATTTCACCTCCCACCCCAGGCAGCTTAACCATGGTGTTAATTAGGAGTGATTTATACCCCCACTGATGGTAAAAGAGGGTTTATCTTCCCCCCTCCCCAAGAAGTCCTAGCACTCAGAGCAAAGTTTACAGTGAAATAAAGAGCAACACACATATCTCACCCCCACCCTACCCTGCAGGGCTATTGCTCATGTGTGGGAGCTGGAGAAAAAAAAGCAGCAGAGAAATGTCAATGTAAATGTGCCTGCTTTCCCCCTCACACCCAAACACCCCATATAAACAAACAGCCGTGGCCAGGCGCTCTGTTTTCTCGTCAAACAGAGGCAAGCAAATACTCAGCATCCCTGTGGCTGGAGCCACGTAAAACCTCTTTGCTGCGGAATACTTTCACTTCGCTTAGGAAGGAGCTGAAGTTTCCATCGGCTTGGGATAAGGGAAAAGAGAGAAAAACGCAAAGAAAACCCACAGATGTTGTAAATTGCTGGGCCTGGCGGTGGCAGGGCTGTCACTGCCTGTCCCGGGCTGTCAGCGATGTCCTCCCAGTGGCAGGGGAAGAGCAAAAATCTCCTTTTGCAGCAGAGAGCGAGCAGAGATAAAGCGGGCTTGTAGGCGCACGCAGGGCATGTGCATTGTATAAACACGGCCTGGCTGAGATGTGAGCCCGATAGCGCGGGCTGAGGCCACGGTTGCAGGGGAGACAGATATGGGGTCTTCCCCAAATCCTGGACTAAACGGTCCCGAAGCTCCTGAGCATTGAGGAGCCAAGCCTGGGCTAAAGGAAAGGCCAAGGGTTATGTCAGCAAGCCCTGATCCTATGTTGCCCCAAAAGGCTGATGGAGTGGTGTTGTGTACGGCCTTTATATTTATGAACAGGGTCGGTTGGGGTGCTTTCTTCTGAAGCACTCCTCGTTTCAGAAGGGAACAGCCACAAATACTAGAGAGAGACGCCGCTACACCTGCCTGCAAAGGCACTAAGCGGGGCTGACAAAGCTTAAAGAGAAGCGCAGAGACACCCGGTCTCCTGACCTTTCCTCAGAACAAATCTCTTGGCTCCGACACTGGTTCCTTTTGTGCCACCAGACAATTCCCTTTATCCTCTGCCCTTCAAGTAGAATAACATTTGCCTGCTCCTGAGGGCAGCCACAAGGATAACTCAGCAACTGCCCGGGGGCTATCGGCCCCACCTCCTCCTCAGCAAGCCCTGAAAGCAGCTTTTTTCCATTCGCTGTGATTCTTTCAGTGCCGTGCTCTTTGATTACAGCACTGACTTATTTGGGGGGAAGAAAACGCGTTAATTTTAAGTGAATCCAAAGCTTTGTTTTGAATTTACTCCAGTTCCCGAGTGTGGGAAAAGTAAACCATCAGTTGTTTATGTGCCATCCCTCCCCGTGTGCCTGCTGGAACACTTGCACCTATTTTAAGAGAGTGTCAGAGCAAAAGAGACTTCATCGCTTTCAGAATGCCGCTTCTTGCGGTGCGCCGTCAGACCTGCGGAGCGTCTGCATGTTTTTTAAGCTCTCAGCTGATGCAGAGACACACGGAGCTCCCAGGGAAGTGATCAACATGTGAAAACCTATTTCAGATTCCTTTCGAGTGATGCTGGGTAAATCATGATTCAAGAGCTGACTGACGAGAGCTGGGAGCGGGAGCCTCAGTGGCCAAGGCGTTCTCTGCCGTTCCCAGTCCCCAGTGAGAGCCCTTCTGCCCCAGCCCACTGCAGACCGTAACACTAATTTTGGGGAAAAAAACGTTGGTTTAGAAACTACTACTACTGAGGACTAAAAACAAAAACAACAAAAAACACCACAAACGAGTGTCCCGGTAATTAAACAAAAGGATATGTAGGTATTAAAACAATTTGCTTCTGAAATTCTGTTCACAACTTAAGCAAACTAGCATTATCTCACCTCTATTACAAAATAGCTGAATTTAAGGATTCAAGCTCAAAATGTGCCCATGGATTTGCAGATTTGTTGTATGATGATGCAAAGGTGCTGTTGCTTAACAGGGGATGCTGGACAAACCCTCAGAAAGACGCACTCTTAATACAGAGATCAGCTTATTTAGGTTCTGCCTCACAGTGACATCACATAACCTTCATTTCAGTTTAATTAAGGTATTTCCAGAGTCCCGGATCCCACAACACATTCAGTTGTCTTTCAGAGATGCTTTCTCACTCTTTTTCACACTACAGTTTTTCACTAAAAGCAAAATTACAGTCATTAGGTGACCTAACTGTATTTTCCCCTTGTTTCAAAAGGCTCGGGTGAATCACTAAAAAAATACTATCAGAGAGATCAAAGCATCTGCAGAGAAGTTATCCGTGTGTATTAAACTCTACTGAATCAATTCCAAAACTGTGAGTAATCTTTACGAAATGGATTGGTGTTTTAACGTCTATTAATCAAGTGTGAACCTAATATTCTGATCTGTTGTCAGATTTAGCTGCCTTCTAGGCTGTCTCGGGGTCTCAGTCCCCAAAGGACTGCCAGGCTCTGAGCTATTTGCATCACTAAAAGTGACTTCTCCTCTTTTAAGTTGAAACCACATCGCCTCAGATGGGAGCTGCTGATATAATGGATATTCACATTACAGCTCCGACATCTTTCAGAATCACGAACCCTACACTCGTAGAGAGCAAACCCCAAAATAAATAACCCCCATCCTTTTTTCTTACGGGTTTCCACCTTACTTTGAGGGCTCTGAAAGAAATGCAAATTGGTGTTTCAAATAGAAAGTGCCACAAAAAAAAAAAAAAAGAGCTCCACGCCCTGCCTTGTGGCCAGGAAATGCTTGATATTCCACGGTCCTCTCTGCTGCTGACTTACGAGATGTGGAGGGAGGCATCGGGAAGCTGCAGCTTGCTCCAGGGATCCCAGCTGACCTGTGTGGGCAGCACAACCGGCAGTTTCCTGGCAGCAGGTACTCGCCACGAATCACAGTATCCCGATAGCAATTTCATAGTTTTCTTGTGAAACATTAAAAGCAAAGTGTTATTAGGATCTTGGTTACTAGAAGTGCTTTCCTAAAAGTTAATAGTGTAACATAATTCATTATTAGAGCATAGGAATGATCCATTTGGGATCCAGGAGGGCTAAATTCTATTTATTTGATGTACGTGAGGCTTCACTGAAATCAGCTGAAGATCAAGGTCTGTGCAAATCCCAATAAACATAAGTTCAGACAGAAGACGACTACAAAGGAAGGGCTATGGGAAGGACTAACAGCAAACGGGTGGCAGAATTCGTAGGTAGGTGGTTGGCTTTGAACTTACTGTGCCAGAGTGCGTTTTGTAATAACAGCCATCAGCGACACAGAAATATAGAAATAAAAATAGGTGGTAATCCTTGCCCACTCGAAACCCTTGTTTCCAAACATCTCAGCTCTCCCCGAACACTGTTTTGACATAAATACCTCCCTAACGTCTTCCATCGCAGAGACTTTTAATAGTTTTCTGAAGGAGATTTCAGTTGCTTCGTGCAATTAGTAAGCCTAGTTAAGCCTTATTTGTACACTCCGTTTCCTTTGCCCAGCGCTGGCAAGTCCAAACAACGTTGATGCTATGGAGCAAATAACGTAAACACGAGGTAAAGCTCTAGACAGCTGGATTCTACACCGAATCCTTAGAACAACGCCACAAAAAACCTAGCAGCTGCTGTGCAAAGCAGCAAACAGCACGAAAAACAGTGATCTGCTATTTTAGGTTGTCCCCGGACACCCCAAAGACGGGTCCTGGATGTTCAATAATGCATCGCACGACCGTTTTATTTTTGCTCTACGCAGCCTTTCTTCTATGGGAAGCAAGACTGGTCTGGCCAGAAATAACATTAGATGATTTTTTCAGTGACTAACAGATTAGTTTATAATAATCTTGTAACTCGTGAAGAATGAGCATCGGGCTGGATTAGGCAGGACTTGTTTGACCTGCTCGGCTAGAGGTGGACTCCGGCGCTCACAATTGGATTCTGGTCTGCAGCCCGAAGCACAAGGCTCGCCCAGAAAATGATGAGCCCAACGCCTGCAACCTGGTTAAAAGAATTTCCAGGGTCTGTTTTTCCATCTAAGCAAGCCCCAGCTGAATAACAGTTGTCATCCCCAACAACCTCAGCTGTGCGTTCCCTGCTGCATTTTCCCCTTCTGTCCCTACCTCCGACCTTGGACCGCTTCTGCAGGTTTTGAGCAGCAGAGTTCAGCCTCCTGGCGACCTCGTCCTACGAGAACTTCTCCTGAGGGAGGGCTGCTAAAGATGGTTTTGTAGCTGACCCGGTACTGGAACAACAAACTCCATTTCAGTTTGAGTTGCAGTCTGGGTTTGGTCCAAGACTGCAGATTGCATCAAATGCCGTTTTCTTTCCTGCAAAATCACACATCAGCAGCATTTCTACCTGGGGAGGTTGGCATTTCCGAAAGTGCTCATCACTGATCTTCCCCCCAATTTTTGCTATATGTTTCATACAGGAAAAAAAAAAAATCCACTTCCAAATGCTCCTCATAGTTAAAATATTAAAAAAGAGAAAGTGGATACCTGAGTTGGGCTTAATCCTATTGACAGTGCTCAAATAGGCAACCTTTTCAGGCTTCTTTCAGCATAACAAATATTTGTGAAAGAAATGCTATCGTTTCTGCATTTAGCAGGGAGGTTTCTTTAACTTAAACTCTTCCAGCATTCCCTCTACTTCTCCAGAACAACTCTCTGTATCTCACAGTGCCTGAGAGGCTCAACTTGTTTCAAGACTACAGAGTAATTCTGTATTCAGAACGACTGCTTTATTTGTAATGAATAAGTTACTCTGTTTCTCTTGTTTTATGAAGCCTCACGGCTTCCCCAGAATGCGTTACACAAAGCAATTTATGCAAGCGTTGTTATAAATAACGGCCTACAGAATGAAAAGTTTAAAACCAGTATTTGCTATTCAAAATTCAGGCCACATTAGCAACTTCTGATTGGAGCCGCAGATTGCATGATAATGTTTCTTTCCGGTGACTGATGAACGGAGGAAGAGAAAGGCTAACTAATATCTTGTGCTCAATCAAAGCGTCATTAATCTAGCTGAAGCATTTCTCTAATTCTGCTTAGTTAGAAATACGATGGAAATCTTCACGGAGCTACGCTTAAGCTGACTTAAACTGATATCTCCTGAACTGGCTTAATTTGGTTATTTACTGTGAATACAGATAAGGCCGGAGATACAGTAACAGTTATTTGTGCCTGGTTGTGATCCTGTAACATCAAAGACTTCAGAGAGTCAAGCTTGACTTCAGCTGCAGGTGAAAGACTAGGATCAGGCCCTAGGATGCAATACTACATGCTTAGAGACACATGCAGAAGTGTAGATTTTGTTATATAGATATTTATTGCTATGAATATCCCTTCTAGTACATTCCCATCAGGTGAAATCAAACGTAGAAAACCCTTCTCCTAGGACAGTATAAATTCAGTGGCTTTTCAGCAAGTTGACTTTGTTGCGGATATATTGGTGTATGTTCTCTATATGTGGCAGAGACGAAGTTGGATGCTTAGGATAGGAAGGTGTCTCAAGGAACAAACGGGGTTAAGTGTGGTAGCAGGAAAAACGAGTAGGGTCCTGAGCAAGAAAAGTGAGTAGGGTCCCGACCTTCCCCCAGTGGAGGAATGGGGACTGAGGGCAGGTGAAGCAGATGGAAGTCTCTCTGCTACATTTCCGCTCCCTTTTCTCAAAGTAACCCTTGGGTTTGAGGTCCTTGTCCTCTCCTTTCCCCAGTGGGTCAGTGCTGCTGCCCGCACAGCCTGGTCCTAGGGCAGCACCGAGCTCTCCAGGCAAGGTGCGCAGGAGGGTGGGTGACTGTCAGCTCGACGGCCGGGTCCTCTCCAAACACTTCTCCGCCATGCAGAACACCTCCTTCTGGCTTTCCTTGTCTCTCCAGGCTGACTTTCCTCTTTTCTGCAGGCTGACAACGTAGACCCCTCAGGTCCCCCCTCCCTCAGATCCTCACAGCACCCCTCCTCTCCCCTCCGCACCACACCACGCCCTCCGCACTCCCACACCCCCAACACCCAACCCGGCCGGCCCCACCCTTAACTCCACATCCAAAAAAAAAAAAAAAGAAAACAGAAAACACAAACAAACAAAAACCCAACACCGAGCCGTCCCCCGACGGCGGCGGGGAGGCGCTGCGAGCCCCAGCACCGCGTGAGGCGGCAGCGGCTGCCTCGTGAGGGAGCCTCGACGGCCGCTTCGCCCCTCTAAGAGCTTCTAAGAGCCTCCAACGGCTTTTAACGGCTTCTAACGGCTTTTAACGGCCGCCCTCCCGCCGCCATCTTCCCTCCCTCCCTCTCCCCTCAGCGGCTGCCCGGCGGCGCGCGCTACCTGGCGCGCGGCGGCACCTTTACCTGGGCGCGCCTCCGCCAATGGCAGCGCACCTGCCCGGCCGCCCCGCCCAATCAGCTCGCGGCTCGGCTCCGCTCCCCCCCGCGCGCCTTTACCCCCCGCAGCCCCGGCGCCGCTCGGCCCAAGTCACCTGCGCGCGCCCGGCCCGGCCGCTCGCCACCTGCGCGGGCGGGGGGGGGGGGGGGGCGGAGGAGGAGGAGGTGGTGGAGGGGGGGGGGGGCTGCGCTTTCTCGCTCTCTCCAGCGGTCCTGCCTCGGTTGGCAGCCGGGCCAAGCTAGGTTAAGGAAGGGGAGGGGGGGGGGGGAGCTAAAAGTAAGCTGTTAAAAAAAAAAAAAAAAAAGAAAGCAGAATTACCTGTAGCTCTGGTTCTGCCGTCCCGCTGCTTCTCACACCGCCGCACACGCCTTTACCTGCACAGACCTGAAAGTCCAGTTCCACCGGGGGAGACCGAGGAAAAAAGGGGGAGCGAGTTCATTGGATCAAACATGTCACAAGAGACGGACAAGTAAGTGATGGCAGCAGGCACGCTGCGCCCCGCCGCCCGCCCCGTGCCCTCCTGCCCCGCCGCAGCCACGGGCCGGCAGCGAGCCGCGGCCGGACCCCCCCCCCCACCTCCTCACGAGAAGGGGGTCCTCGGGGCTTTATTCCTTTATTTTTATTTTTCAAATAGTTTTTGGGCTTCCCCACCGCCCGCCTCCAGCTGCCCCGGGCCGCCCCGACGGCGTGGGGAAGGCCCCGCGGCCCTGCTTCGCTGCCACCTTCCTCCTCCTCATCCTCATCCTGCTTCTCCTCATCCTCTTCTTCTCCTCCTTCCTCCCGTCGGGACTCCCAAAAAAATTCTGGGGCAGCACACGGGCAGCCGCCTCCTTCCCCCGGCCGCCCTCGGGCTCACGCAGCGCTCGGTGCGGAAAACCCCCAAATTCACCTTTTTTCCTTTTTATTTTTAATTTTTTTATTTTTTCGCTCCCTGGGGGTGTGTGGGGGAGAAGGCAGCGTCCAGGGAGCCCTCCGAGCAGCCTGGCAGTAGGCGCAGGGACGCGGCCGCCAGGGCCATTTTGGGTGCCCGGGCTGCGGGGCGAGGAAGATGGAGGGCGGGCGGGCGGCGGGGGGGAGCGGGCTCCGCTCCGGGTCCGCAGCCG
This sequence comes from Anas platyrhynchos, assembly GCF_047663525.1. NCBI lineage: Eukaryota > Metazoa > Chordata > Aves > Anseriformes > Anatidae > Anas > Anas platyrhynchos. The sequence goes on along the minus strand of NC_092588.1, from coordinate 21,595,499 downwards.
GCTCCCCTCAGCTTCCCCCGGGGCTTTTGTGGAAAAAAAGGTGGAGAGGAGGAGCCTACCCGGGATGGGGACCCCGGAGAAGGGCTGAGAGGCTTGGTGGCGAGGCGGCTGTCAGCAAGAAAGGGAGAAAACGCCAGGGTTGGGTGCCGTGATAGGGGCGCTCCGTGAGGATCCTCCGCCGAAGGGTGGGGAGTCTGTCTGAGGAGAAAGATTGTTTTTAATAAAACCATTCCTCCTGGCCTTCTCAAGCCTCGTCCGACAGTGGTAGCTGAATGTGGAAATGGTAGGGTTGTGGTAGGAGTCGGGCTCCCAGCCCTCGCTTTGTGCCCGTCTTTGTGGCAGTGGGATCAGGAGCCAGTGCCACGGGGGACCCGGTGAGCGCCAGCCCTGAAATGAAGGGGATTGTGGCAGGAGCTGAGCTCCCAGCCCTCGCTTTGTCCCCATCTCTGTGGGAATGGGCACCAGGGCCTCAGGAGGCCCCGATCAGCGCCATCTAAGCGCCATCGGGCCGTGATTTAAGTGCGAGGAAGGGAATGAGGAGAGAGCCCCGAGGGATGCTGGCGAGGCGGGGAGGAGCAGAAAGAGCAGTGACTGGGCTGGGAGGGGAGCCAGGTTAACTCTGAAGGACCCGAAGGGCAAGCAGCCCATCCAGAAGCTACGCCAGAAGGAGAAAAGGGGCCCACGAGGTGCTCCCCGGCCAGCCATGGCTCAGAAGGGCACTCCAAGCACAGCTCCAAGGAGCGAGAGGGGAATTGGAGGGGGAAGGGAGCAACTTTGTGCCACGGCCAGCTTCGAAGTAGAAAAATAGTGCACTTGGAAACCTATCTTCTACATAAGACTATAGGAACTTGGGCAAAAGTGCTTCTCCTCCAGGTTTGGGATGCTGCTAAGCCACGGGACCATCCTTCCTTTCACCCTGTGGCATAAGGGTGAGCTGCAGGGACCGGGGCATTCATGCCCTTTGTCCCTGCTCTGTGTGGTGCTGCTGCTATTACCACCGAGGGAGAGCACGCAGTACCCTGGAGCAGTGGTAATTCCCCTGCTGCAGGTATGCCTGGGATCTGCTGCTGGTCGGAGGTGTTGAGAAAATCCAGAGGGGGTAGGTAAGGGTTTGAAAAGGAAGTCAAAAGTAAATCCCCTGGGCTCTGTATACACAAGTGTAACGTGAGAAGACAAATACGTTTGTTTTCAGAAAAGATGGAATGAGAAGTTAGACTAGGGGGTTGCATGGGAAGGCTTTTTCTTTTTTTTTAAGGCTCTAATTATATCCAATGAAAGCCTAATCTGGGGAGTACAAAGTTATTCTCTCCCCACGTGGTCTTCCTTTTACTTAAAAACAAACCTTCCCTACAGGCAGGACTGGGTAGGGAGGCTCGTTATTTCGAGGTCAGTTAATTTGTCAGTGTCATTGGACGTGTTTTTGAGGGACTTGTGCTGGCAGAGTGCTGATGCAGACAAGTGAGCAGCAGGGGGGGTGCTGGAAGCACGGAGGGGCTGCTTTGGGTGCCACCTGCGCCATCACCTTTAAGCCTGGAGGGTGGTCGGGAGGTGAAAATGCTAAAGATCAGCTCCTTTGCTTCTTATGCTAAGTGAGGAGCTTGGAAGGGGAGATTATCCCTAAGACACCCTGCATATCTCCCCGTCTCTGCCTTTAGTTTTCGTGCTTAAGCCGGGTCTTGCCTGCTTTCTTCCCCGAGCTCCTATCGGCCAGAAGAGATAAGACATGATTTCACATGCATTTTTCAGAGGTGGTACCGACCTCAGCAGGCCGTGGCCACTTGTTCCTGCCTCCCTGCCACCCCCTCGGTTGTGTCAATAGAGCTGTTTGTGCCTTGGGAGAGCTGGGCAAGAGGAGTATGGGGCCGAGAGTAGCCTGGTTATTTTTGGCACCCACTTTTCCTCAGTCTGGCTTCATCACGCCATCCAAAGATGTAGGCTGGAAAGTTGCTCTTACTGTAATTTTTAGAAATAATTTATCACCACACAACTGCGGATTCATGGCTAGTGAAGCTAATGGGTGACCTCAATACCTGAGAGTCTTAACGAGGCATTAGAGGCCAGCCCCGTGGCGTGTGGGATGTGACACAAGTGTCCCCACGCTCCCACTGTTGTGTCAGCCCCAAATCCCACACGGGCTGGGGCTGAAGTTGTGTGAGGAAGCTCAGCTCGGCCGGGCAGGCTCCAACCACCTCCGTACGCACGAGAGCGGCTGAGGACACTGGGCAGACGGGGCCGGGGCATGCTGAGGCTGACCACATGAAGGAGGGCACCCGGCACGTCCGTGTGGGTAAATCAGTGAGGGGAGAGCAAGCCTGGATGTGGGAATGGGTTCAGGCCTGCTCCCGTGTGTCAGCGGAGGCACGTTCCCATCCAGCTTGCCCGTGGCTGAAGTCCATCGTGGGCTCTTCACAGGGTAATTTGGCCCCGATTTTGTATTTCTTCCTGAATATGTACGTGTAGATGCTGCCTTCATAACATTTAGCTCAAGCATCCTGTGCTCTAACAGCAAAGGGCATTTATGGTTTGCAGTGCGAGTCTTTGAATTATCCTTAATTCTTTCTCTGAGGGCCGAACCTGTTCCCACCAACTGATGGGCAACAGCAATTAGGTTGCAGACTGCTCCACTCTTTATTTATTTTTTCACTTCTGAGGGTCTGGATAGACAATCCATTGAGTTTTCCAGTGTTACACATCCAGGAATGAGTGGAGAAATGGGAATTGGAGGTGTTCAGTGCTTGCACTTTTCAGGTGTCAAACTTGCTCCAGAAAAAATGTCCACATTCCCCCGAAAATGCCCATCTCTGTACAAGGAAGGTGGAAAGTCGGCTTGCAGAACCTCCCAGAACTTGCAACAGTAATTTAGCTGAGCAGAGTAAGGGTATGAAATGGTTACGTCCCGCTGTAACAGCGGGGTGGCTCTAGTGGTGAGACCAGAAGATCAAAGCAGAAGAGGAGGGAGGGTTTTTTCCCAGGTCACTTACCTGCTTGAGGTGATCACATAACCTCCTCCTTGTGAAGGAACAGCAGAGACATCCTGCGTGTTTTGCAGGGACACATGAAGGGGAAGTGATATTATTACACTGACACTTTTTGTCAAAAAGTTTCACAAATATTAATCCAGCGCAGACTGTGATAGTTACCGCAAGTAATTTCTTCTGTGATTATGAAGCAGCCTATTAAGTTGCCTTTTTTTTTTTTTTTTTGTACACACACACCACACGCACACAAAATAGCATTTTTAAATGCTGATTAGGAATTCATCACGGGATGAATCTTCATTAGCTTTCTAATCAGTGATTGGGACAGTAGCAGCTAATTGAAAGAAAAGGACTAATTAGTTCAGATGCCCTGGTATGCGGGGACACGGTCCTGTTCTTTAATAGCACTAACTTTGTGAAGAAGAGAGCGGCTGCTTATGAAATATTTAACCAACGAAACCATATTAAGTGCATGTGAACTGTGAAGAAGTCAAATATTGCAACATAGCTGTAAGTTAGAAACGTCTTTAACCTTGAGGGTTACACATATCCCTGGATTTGTTGATTTTCCTAATAGTTTGAGGTAGCGGCATTTTGAATATTCCTATATTTTAGTTCTGTAAAGTATGCTTTTGCTTTTATGCTCGTTTTTCTTTGGTGTTCTGGGTAATCTCGACTCCCAGGATTGCTCAGTCCTGGAATACATGCTCCCCTTCTGCCTGTGTAAAGCATTTCTGGATGCTGAAAACCCAGCCATCTGCTATTAGCGCAGCACCGATTGCATTCCCATTAACCCACGCGGAGTAATGAATGAGCCAGGGCTGCAGGGTCAGCGGGCAGGTTAACCTGCGGCAGGCCGAGGAAGCTTTGTCATGACCTGTTTTAATTTTAAAGCCTCCTGCTGCTGCTTCAAGGCAGCTGAAACAACTTTGGGCACTGTGCGTGCTGGAAGTACGCTTCTGAGCAACCCAGAGCATGGCCTGATCCGAAGCTACTCAGCTACTGCTAGTTTAGATCAACTCCGTTAGCTGTAGGGGCGTGAGCTCCAGAGAATCCTCATTTTTTGAGGAGATGTCGCTGTTTCTTCTGCCAATATGCTGAAACCTACTTTTTTTTTTTCTTTTTTTTTTTTTGAGGTTGCTCTCTGCTTGGCTTAAAAAAAAAAAAAGGCAACAGTCTTAGTGCAGTAATAAAAATGATTGTCTGGTAGAAATAATATTGAAGTAAGAGTCAAACAAAACAGTCTGAAATCACAGATCCAAAGTCTGTCTGGAGATGAGTAATTGCCTGCTTGTGAGAGTCCTCAGTAGGCATTTACTAGCCTTTGTTACAGAGCTCTTTTTTTTTTTGTACCTCCACTTTGACACGCTTAATAATATTTTTGTCAATGTTAATGAATCACCGATTTATTTTAATCTTGTTAATCACTATTCCACGGTTAAGTTATTTTGGGTCTGAGTAAAAACAAATAAAACTTGGAGTACACATGTAATTGTTGAACTAGTCTGTTTTGCCATTCTGTTTGTGCTCTCAATGTATTTTACTTCCTCTCGGAGTGTTTTGGAAAGGTAGAATAATTTCTTTTAATCATTTAACATGTTTGATCTTGTTTGGATTTGTCTTGCACTCAAAAAGAATAATTGCCCCAAAGTTGCGAGAGTCCCAAATCTGCATTCATTAGCAGGCAAAATTACTTGGCCTCTTTAATGGGATTTTTTTGCTTGGTATGGGCAGCTGGCTGGGCCAGAGGACATCGTATCTTCTGCTTTCCTGGTGGTCTAAGTGCTTTGATTTTTTTTTTTTCCTTCACTCCCAAGTCATTTGTGTATTTATATGCCCATTGGATTGGGCTAAGTGCATTTTGGAGGAATTCATGCTTCTGGGGAAGATGTGATTGTCAGCTATGAAAGATAAAGACACCAAGATGCACGGGCCATAATTTTCCTGGTCGTTAAGCATTCACGTTCCTTTGGAGTTTTAACAGAACACAACTGTCTGATTGAAACAAAAATGTTGCTGACTTTTTAATTATAACTTTGGCAATAAATCCTGAGGAGTCAAAACTTTTTTTAAAAAACTAAATAAAACTTGCAGTGAGACAACGGTGTATTTTTTTTTTTTTTAACTTCATGTCTAGGAAGAGCAGTAGGCTGAGGGTAGTAAATTGGGGCTAACCTTTGGATCTCACTTTCCAGCACTAGGAGAAGTAAGGCTAGGATTTACACTTCTTTCTGTAACGAGCACAAACAGGAATTTATGGTCTGTGATCTAAAGTTTAACTTGTAAAGCTTCCATGGGCTCTGTCCTCTAGCTGCTTTTTAAATGGTACTTAAATCTGTGCCCATGGATTCATGTGTATGTACATCAGTTGTAGGACAGATTGTATGAACATCTGTCATAAATCTGCTTTATAGCAGCCTTGTAGCTGCCCCCAGAGTTGTGCAAGTGTCAACTAAGCTTACAGAGGGCTTTAGAGCTATTGAAACACTTAGCAGTGACTGATCACGCTCTGCCCTCCTTAGCTGTGTCACAACTGAAGCGGGAGCCTTCTCCAGCACTTGGCTGTGGCTGGAGCATGCTCCTGTCCCTTTTGTCATAGCCAATGAAACACAGGTGCTGTTGGGGTTGTCCTTTCTTTGCATGGGAGGAAAACTAAGCAGGCAGGTCTCCTTCCCGTGGCACCCTGGGTCACAGCATCCTGTAGCCAGGTCTCTGAGCTGGACATCTAAGGGATGGGAAAGCCAGGCTGCAAGCAGAGTCCCTTTGGCTAATGTCTCGTAGAACTTGCGTTTCTCCCAGGCTTTCTAGATTGGAGACAGTTGCCCTGTGCACTTTCTTATCAGCCAACAAAAAGTGAGTTTCTGATAAATATCCCATGGCCTTGACGGGCTGGGCTGGGAGCCAGCACGACGTGAGTCTGTCTTGCCCTTTCCAGTTACTTGCTTGGCGCTAACGTGTGCGTGCCTTGTAACAGTTGTGTGGACCAAAGCCTCATGTCTCTGCTCCTGAAACAACCATTTGAAGGGGGTGCTGCACATGTGTGCCTGCTGCTCTGGTCTTGAAGGAGTAAGAACCTTCTCCAGGCTCAGGGCTGGGCCAAAACGGGCCAACTGGGCTTCCTCCCAGTTCTTTACTGCTGTGCATGGTGAGCTCCTGCCCAGCACCTCGCCTGCACAGGGAGGGGATGAAGAAGCCTGTAGAGACACGCAATGGAGCACTTCAATTCTTTATTTATTATTATTTTTCTTTGCATTTGTTCTTTTAACAATTTTGAATGTCCTAACAAGCACTCAGACCCAAGGAAATGCCTGGGCTGGGTGCACAGCTTGGCAAATCTGCTTTGTGTTTCGGGGGTGAATTTCCTGGGCCAGGCAAAAGTTGGGGGCAAGCAGGAATAAACTTTGTTCCCCAAACACCAGCTGGAACAGCATGCGATGCTGAGCGTATGGTAAAGGAGAGCAGGGTGACTGCACAGTTCCTCCAGGCGTATCATGTCTGGGTCCCTCCATGCACTCAGGTTAAAGGTATTTTTGTCTCCACACCCACAGCTCTTCTTGCACCAGCAGTTAGTAGTGGGAAGGGAGAGAGGGATACATCAGACCTGATTTATTCCAGCCAGGATCAATGGGATTCCTATTTCTGGGCCTCTCAGGATATTCCATGGTTTGTGTTGAATCAGTGGGTTGTACCCTCTGCAACACAGCTGCATCTGCATACTTTGAATTCAGTGGCAAATTGAAGAGGCTGCATGAACTTATCAAATCCAGTGGCAATCTCACGAGCACCTCAATGGGTAGAGAGACTCGAAGGCAGGAAATCTTTTCTTAATGAAAAGCAAACTCTGATCCCAAAGCTTCCTTCTTTCACCACTTTTCGTGAATGCCTTAATGGACATTTATGGCTCTGTGCAAGTTGGTTCACAAATTGCATCAAGTTGCATGAGAATTTGTCCCTGGTAGGATTTTGTAGCCCCAAGTGCTGGCTGGTGAAAGTCCATTATCTCAGATCTGAAGGACTCGAAAGGCCGGCCCTTTCCATTCACTTCATGTATTGACATTAAGATGGTTAAGTCCTGCCCAACCCGTGTTGCTTTACTACAGGAACTAAAATGAAACAGTGAGTACAGCTGTGGACATCTCTATTTATATGCTACATTTGTAGTATCTGGTTTTATAAAGTTCAGAAATACTTTTTCTTAAAATAAATTTAACAGCAGTGGTTTGCCAGATGCAGAGATCACCGGTATCAATCTGGAAATTGTAGATACTCCTCTTAGGAGCAAAGCACACAAATTGTGCCAGGCTGGTATAAACAAGAAAATCTCTACTAAATAGTTTTGGGGAAAAAAAGATTTTGTAAAATAAAGGCCATGCAAAGTCTGGTCTTGATACAAACACTCAGGTGTCAGGTAAATGTAGCCCCTAAGCTAGACCATACCTCAGAAAATGCCTTCATCCTTACACGCCTATAAACTAAAACACGTAACCACCTACTACTGTTTAACGTAAAACAAGAGAAAAATATTTGGCATTCATTAGGGGCTCATCGGATAGCTTGAAAGGGAGCCTGCAGCTTTTCCCTGCCGAGTATCCCCACTGGTTAAGCTGTCTCTACGCTGTGCAGCAGTGGCGTGATCTCGGCGTGTGTAGGCATGCCTCTCCTGGCTTTGAAGGTTAGTGCACGTCCCGAATGCGGTGAGGAGGAGGAGAAGACGAGGACGAGCAGTGGGTTAGCCCCATCAGCAGCGGGCACAGTCGGGGCTGGGCTTGTTCTCCACCGCCTGGCTTGTGCTGAAGCCTTGGGCATCTTTCAGAAGATGCACCTGAGGCTAGATGCCGGCCTTGCTATCCTCATTGAAGGAGATATTAAAAAATGTAAAATATTCATCTCCTTTGCTTAGGGGGGCTTGATCTTTGAGGAGCCCCTGCCCCTCTGTCACATTTCCCTGATGTTGAGGATCAGGAAGAGGAGAGGGGACGCGTGCACCCACAGCGGCCTCGGTTCCCAAGGGCCACCCTCTGTCCCACCCAAACGACCTTAATTAATAGAGGAGTTTTCTAAAAGCCAGCACGGTTGTTTTGGCTGACTGCTTTGGGTATAATCTTTGAAATGATTGACTATGTTAAATCATGATAATTAGGCCTGACCATTAACCTCCCACAGAGCTGATTACAGGGCTGGGGAGGGGGGGGGGAAGAGGAAGTTTTTTATTTTTCTTAGTGCTATTGTTTCGGGCTGTTTGCAGAGTAAACACAACGAGTGTGGCGGTTGATTATGCTGCAGACCGTCTCTGGCCAGAGGAGATTATTGAAGTTTTAAGCATGAAAACCGTGGTTTTAGCGCACGCATGCTCTGAGGAGATGCTGGGGAGGCTCTGGGCCCATGCCCCTATGGCTGCCCGGCCATCCCCGCTGTTCACTCGCAGCCTGGTTGTGCTGGAACCGGGTCTCCTTTACCTTAACCCTTCCCAACACCATCACACACGACACCTCTGAAGGCCAGCACTACTTTTATCACTTTCGGACTGCCTTTGCTGTTAGGGCAGGCCGGACGGGCTCCTCCCCTCCAGCATTTCTTCAGACAAGCGCAGCACAGCTGCTGAGGTGTTTTTAAAGGGCACCTCGCAATCTGCCTGTAGCCCTCATAAATCAGTTAGGACTCTAACTAACTAACTCTAATTAACTCTAACTAACACGAGAGTGTGGCCTAACAAAGGGTGGCTCTCGACAGTGAGCTAAGATCACTTCAGGAAGGCGAGGAGTTTTGTGCGCCTCACCGGGCAGCTGCCCGCCCCGAAACGCTGGCGGTGTGGCTGAAGGGGAGCTTTGTTGAGGAAAGGAGAATCCCTGCATGGAAAATGAGCTCCGAGCCAGAAAGGATTGGCTCTTCCAGGACGGGAACAGGCCCTCAGCCACCCCTGGCACAAACAATGGGGCCACCGCAGATCTGATTGGAGTCGCTAACAATGAGGTATTGAAAAGGAAAGCAGGCCTAGCAGTGCTGTCTTTCCCCTCGGTTCCTAATTTGTGCTTCAGCTTTTGTTTGTTCTCACAAACCTGCGATGACACAGATGTGAATACAAGGAGGGCAGAAATCTTTGGAAGAGGTAGCGAAAGGCCAGGCAGAAAGGAAGGCCCTCAGGAAAGGAGGGAAACTTCCGAAAATCCAAGTGTTTTAGGTGAAAGGAAGACATAACCCGAACTGAAATTGTTGGGTGTATTTTGTGAAGCTACGAAATGCCCTCTTCCCCCCCCAGAGTTCACAAAACTGTACTCCTTGTTCCACGTAGATGATTTTGTTTTTCATTAAATAAAGAAACCTGTAAACAGCGCCCTTGTACTGAAGAGATGCTAATCTCAGCTACCCCCTCCTCTTCCTCAAAGGCCAGAGAAAGCATTTGGCTTCAGCATGAAGTCCGTGTGCTGCGGGCTGGATCGTACAGACGTTCCCATCCCGTGGCCGAGAGGATGTGCCTGGTCCGGGCTGTGGATTCAGCAGGGCCTGTATCGAGCAGGCACCTCGGCTGTGTGGTTTTTGGATGACAATTCCTTGCAACAGCCCAATTTTGTCGTGCTGGCCCTGTAGGATGGAAGAACATAAAGAGGAGACTGAGAAACAGACAATTTATATGTGGAAAATAGCACAAAATATCTTCCAAAAGTCACGGGGAATAGTGTGGCTAGTCTCGCCAGTGAAGGCAGCGTGTTCAGTCGCTCCGTAGTCGTTGCAGCTTTGGGATTTGTGTGGTGTAATGTGTTAAAAGTTTCATCCGGAGCCGTGTAACCTGAGCCATAAACCTTGCCAGTGTTCTTGCAACGTGCAACGAGCACACCTCTCTCCGTTTCCCTGCCTACTCTGTTTTCCTGCTATCTTGTGTAATAGGAATGCTACTTCTTTTTTTTCCCCCTAGCTCTTTTATCCCTGCGATTATTAAACATTTTACCAAAGCAGGTGCCACTATCTTGATCAATGTTTCCATGATACTGGAAATTTCAGCCCCATCTGTGGCAAAGTAACCTCCCATGATATCCACTGGCACTGGGCAGTTTGCACCACTCCTGGGCTGGAGGAAACCGCTCCACTGCAAATCCCACCTCCTAATGGGCTTGTGTATATTTGCCATGGCTCTGTAACTACATGTGGTCAGTGATAAAGTGGGAACCGAGCCCAAATATGTTAACTTCTTGTGCTCCATGCGCTGGACCCATTGCTCATATCCTTGCTATTCACAACCTGTCTGAAGTTGCTGACAAATGGCATTCCAAAAGCAGAGAATAGCTCAATTATAGGATGTGCCCAGCTATTAAATACAGAACTGGACTCAGTTCAGGTGAACACTAGAGTACCATTGCATAAATTTCATTTTTTTTTCCCATTCATGTCTTTTTACTGTATATGATCTTAGATAAATGTATTTTTCCCCAATCAAGTGTACATCTGGCAAAAATATTGGTGCAAAGTTGTTCTTGTATTGTTGCTTCCTTTTTTTTTATAAATAGTTTAAAAATATTTAATAGATCTAACTTTATTAGTAAAAAAATATTTGAATTATAAGAAGATCTACACACATAATTTTTTGGTTAAGTTCTGAAGATGTCTAATATTGATAAATATGTCACCAAGTTTATTACAGAGATGCTTGATGTAATCATATGACTTTTGTTTAGCTATGTGATGTTCTTTAACATGCCTTGTGAATTACAAATAAAATAATCCCTGCTGGATCACAATTTTATTCTTCCTGTCTATGCAGTAACAAGCGACTTGTGGCCTTAGTGCCAAATGACACTTCATTCAACACCAGACGAGCGTACACCAGTGAGGATGAAGCCTGGAAGTCATATTTGGAGAACCCCCTAACAGCAGCTACCAAGGCTATGATGAGCATAAATGGTGATGAGGACAGTGCTGCTGCTCTTGGCCTGTTGTATGACTATTATAAAGTAGGTAACTCCGTCGTTATTCCACCCAGCTGCACTGGCAGGGGCCCAATCTGAACAGGCATCCAAAGAGCCATTTTTCAAAGACAGGAGTCACTATGTCTTGCTTTCTCTCTGCTACTTGCATCAAGCATCCTTTCCGTTTTAGGAAGCCTATCTGCATCTGTTTTCATGTATTTAGTTCTGGAAGGAAAAAAAAAAAAAAAAAACAAAAACAAAATCAAAATTGTCATCAGTGCAAGCATTATTTCTTTTTCAGCATTGTGTTCTTCCTCTTACCTAGGAAGAACCATGGATGAATAAGCCCCCTTTTTATTTGTGCTTCTTTACTTCCAATATTCCTTAATAAGTGGAAAAGGGGAGACCTTGTCCATCTGTAGGTTTGTCTGCATTTTGCTTCATTCCACACGTGTTTCAGTTTGTTCTTTGGCTGCAGTATCTCTCATCTGACAGTTTCCCATGTTATTTTTATTTGTCCAATGATTGCAGCAGGCTTTGTACAAACTCACAGTGAGGTCTAGCCCTTGCACTGGAAGTTTGCAGTATAATCAAAAGGTGGAGGACAGAAATGGAGCTGGACACAGATCTAATTCAATTTACAGGGGAGCCGTTGACAAACAATTTCAGTTTGTATCTGGTTTTATGCCCAGGGCTTTGCCTACCATTTTGATACTGCATTTCTTTCTCATATATTTCATAGCTGAAACGGGGCTTCTGCTGAAATTGGAGGAGAGCCCTACAGGGCGCAGAAATTTCACTCTGAAACCTAGGCTCACCACTTTGTGCTCTGGAAACAGAATCTGTGTTGCCTACCAAACACTAAAATATGAAATTGTTCATTTTTCTTAAACTACCTCAGTGCTCCTGAAGCCACCTCAGCTTGAACTGGACAGATGATCTTTGAAAGGCAGTAGAACAATGCCAGCTCCCCTCTTAATTCATAAGGAGGTGGAAATGGAAGTTAAAAATGAAAAACCTCTGCTGCTGGCATTTATTATTATAAATGCTTTTAGAGAATGGGCTTCTCTTCCTAGTCTCTGCTTCAATCATTAAATGTGTGTTGAGGAAAAAGGGTTTGTAGGCAAGATGCCATATACCAATCTTAGGATTAAATAATGCTTTATTTCTCTACTGATAATATTTCAAGAGATGTTCCATTCTTTTGTGTGTTGCTGTCAGTAGAGAAGCACTTTTCCCAATGAGAATGAGGAGAGATCCTATTCTCTGCTTCGCAGACTTACCACAGGGCCAGAGTCTGAAGTTAATTTCATAAAATTCGGGATGTGTATGACCATCTGGAGTGTTGGCTTCTGTCTTAGCAATACCCTGGTATCTAGCAGTTCATTAATCTGCTGGATTTTTTTATAAAAACAGAGAACAGCCCATTCCCTTCCCATAACTGTGTTCCAATAAACATATCTGTTCCTCATTCCAGGCAGTTGCAAGAGACTCGGGGGTTCAGATGGAATAAACTGTGTTAATCTCAAAGCCCTTTCCAGCATTCAATAATTACTTCTGTCAAAGTGGGAGAAAAGGATTATTCTTGATGCTCTCAAAGAGGAAGTTAAAACCTAATTTCAGCTCTGTGCTGTACCGTGGAAGTGCAGAGGAGGACTTCCAGTGCACAAGGCTCCCTTGAATTGTCCTTATTTATCATCTGGCTCATTTGTTCTGATGTGCCTGGTAATGGTGGTTTTTTGAAGGGCTTTTTCCAGTCAATAGGAATTAGCTGAATATAACTCCTTTTTTTCCTTCTCCTTTCTCTTGTACTGATATTTACCTAAACACAGACCTTCCTTCAGGGATAAAAACGTGATATTAACATGGGAATCAACGTGTGTGAGCTGTGGCTTGGATCCCACTTCTAAAATACATGAAAGAGCTTTGTTAACCAGCAGGACACTTAATAAGGAGAGAGGATGTCCTAAGAGCAGGAAAGGCTCTGGCTAGCACTCTTGGACTCTGCTGCTATCTTGCAGCTATAGCTGATGTTAACCTTGGCTACTGTAGTGCACTGTATTGTTTTTCTCTCTGAATTTATATGTTTTCCTGATGTTTTTATAAAGTATTTAGAGATAAGAAGCAAGACTTTAGCCTGTTCTTGCATCTATTCTTGCTCTTTAGTCCTGAGTTAGCTGCTGTGATGGAGTGGGTATACCTTCTCTTGTCAAAAACAGTAGAAGTGTTAGTTCCAAATTTACTGCTTCAGCAAGAAAAGAAAAACACAGTCACGGCAGCAGCTTTGCCCTCGGTGATTTCATTTCTATGCTGGTGTCAGGAATCCAGTATGTGGGAAGGCAAATCTGTAAGTCACTTTTGGTGTTGATTTTGAGGCTATTGGGGTCAGATTTGACTTCATTTTTACATCTTGTGGCTGCCAGTGCACTAAGCAAAGCAGAAGTCAGTGTCCTCTGATGACATACCAGGGTGCCCCGACCTCTCCCCGTGCTAGTGAAGAAAAGGATCTGCAAACGTCCCCTGGTAGGAGTTCTGCATCCTCCCGACTGCTCTCTAACAGGAGGGCTGTGCAGCTGGCTCTTGGGGTTGAACTGAAAACCCTGCTTCCTATGGGCTAAAAGGGTCTCCACGCAGTGCTCACCAAAGGTTCATGTCTTCATCCCCACCATTTGTTATCCTGTGAAAGGTGTGCATGTCTGAGCGTTTGGGAATATAAGCTTGGATTTTGTCAAGCCTAGACCTAGCTTGACATGCCAAAGATAAAGACACGACAAAGAGAGCTTTGATCCAAATTTGTGTGCCCAAGAACTAGGAAAAAGCACAATCTCTGCGTTTTTCCCTTTGAAAATTCTCTTCCTGTTCACAATCAGTCTCCCAGAGAAACACAGCTCCTGGCATTTGTGAATTAGACAAAACTGATCGATTTACATTTTTCTAGCAGTCTGAAGTTGCAAATACCTGCCAGTTGCATTTACCTGACCCCATGCCTGATGTTGTTCTCAGGTTCCCAGAGATAAAAGGCTGTTGTCTGTTAACAAAGTGAATGATAATCAAGAAGACCAAGATAAAAGGTACGGTATTACTCCAACTCATACACCCAGGTACTAACAGTGGTGATCGGTTGGGAACTGAAGAAGCTATGATAGCCTGAGGGTTTATGGTTTTCTTCCAAAAGATAAAAGAATGAAGAGCATTTGAGGAAGCAAAATTTGCTCCCTTTTCATTTATTAAAAAATAGAATGGGATTATTAAACATGCAATTTGAAATGTAGCAGAAAGTTTCATGGTTTCTGTTTTGTTTTGTTCTTTTGCTGCTGCTGAGATCAGTAAAACCAGAATATATTGATAGTTGGCTATTGACAGCTTTTCTTTCTTTCTTTTTTTTTTTTTTTAGGGCAAAGTCTAAGTAACTTGGACTCAGTAGCCTGATTTATATAGTTTAATTTAACATAACTTTATGTCCACCCATATGCAAATAACTGTTAAAATTACTCCATTGGCAAGCTTTTGTTACTGATCTCAGATTTCAGCCCCTCTCAGTAGTCTAAAAGTTACTCGATGAGTCAGAGGAAGCAGATTCCTGCCTTCATTAAGGCTTGTGCACCAGGGAAAGCCTGTAGTTACAGAGAAAGAACAAAGTTTTTGCATTTAGGGAGCTATCTCCATGAAAAATCCTAGTGGAGAGGAGCTGCATGAGGTTTATTTCAATGTAGCTAATACAGGACTGCCCTCTGGGGTGTTTACTGGCTGTGCTGTGACAAAGTTTAATAGGTAGTAGGTAGAAAGTCACTGTTTCAGAGCAGGACACCAGAGTGTTTTGAGGGACAGCTTTACATCTGCCAACTCCAAACAAATTCCAAAATCGAGTGTGATCAACAAAGCCGGCTGTCAGTGGGGAGCCGAGCGAGAGGAACCCTGGTATCAGAACAGATCTCCTGGGCTGAAGACAAAGCAGAAACCTACTGAAAGGTTTATAGGTTAACAATCTAATGTCAGCGCAGCTACTGTGAGCAATCTGATTGTTTTCTACAGCAGCCGCAGGTAGAGACGTGGGAATGCTGCTGGGGGTTGCCTTGCAGCCACGATCTCGTTACTGATCTACCCTGATACCATGGGATTCCTGAGCCTGTTCTTGCAGAGGAGCATTGGTACCAGGCTCACATCAGCAGTAGCAGCCCGTCAGCAGCCTGAAAGAGCATGTGTCAGCACATGAATTTTGCTGTTCCTCCTATTTCACATGCAAATTATTTACTGTTAGTGATTCATGCCTTGTGTTGCTCTCTGTGCTTACTTTGTGCCCAAAGGTTGTTGCACTGGTGGATTGACTTTGCATCCAAATTATAAGCCAAGACAAAAATAACCCCAGATGTGCAGAATTTTATCGTAACAAGTCCTACAAGTCCTTGGGACCTCTCTGCTTGCCTGGCAACGTCGTGTGCCCAGTATTTGTTAATGTACTACTTGTTATGGGGTTGAAAGTGCACACATCTCCTTCCCTGCCATCTCAGACCATTCAGCTATCTGAGGAGGAGATTTACTTTATGGGGACAGTCCATAATGCTTTTTGGTTTTGTCTCCCAGAAATTGTCTCAATACCACGGAAGCTCAGAGCAATTTGAGCGGGGGAGAGAACCGCGTGCAAGTCCTGAAGACGGTGCCCGTTAACCTGTCCTTGAACCAAGATCCGCTGGAGTCATCCAAAAGGGAATACAACACAAACGTGTCTGGCAGCTCGACGCCAATCACGGGGACTGGAGTGACTGTGGTAAAAGCAGAGGAGTTCACCCCTGTTTTTATGACCCCACAAGCACACTATGCAAGAGGAGAAAATGAGGAGCACCGAGGGGTTATCTTCGAGCCATACGAAGTGTCCAACATTGCTCCCCACACAAATTATCTCAAAGATGACCAGCGCAGTACTCCTGACAGTACCTACAGTGACACCTTCAAAGACGGAGGAACAGAAGTAAGTTTTTCATCTCCAATTAGCATCTCAGAACTCAATAAAAAGCTGTAAACAAGATAAGGAGATTTGAGCTTGTAAACAAGATAAGGAGATTTGAGCTGTCCACAAGAACCATTAGAAAAACAGTAATGCTATTTGCAACAAAGTCATCTTGTCATGATCCTGTCTGTCTGTGCTCTCGTTATAGGGGGACACCATGAGGTGTTTCAGAAAACATTTTTAAAGTTGCTTATTGCAAACTCGGATGGTAACAGTGATCTTTTGTCTTCAGGGATATTGAAGCAAGTAGAGGATGGTTGCCATTCTGAAAGATCTGTTGTCCATTAACTAGATCTGCCTTCAGACCTATTCAGAGCAGTAAGAGACAGCAGCCAAAAATTTCCCAGTAACTGGGAAATTCTTGATGTTCTCCTCAAAGTGCAAATGAGCAGTGCCAGTCTGTGCTGCTGGATAAACCTAATTTATTCAGGAGCTGTCTGTGGCACCAGGCACTGCTCTGCAACGTATGCAAGTGAGCTAAACTAGTAGAATGAATTGGCTGGAGGGGAATGGAGAAGTTAACAGGCAGGGAAAGAAGTACCTCTGTCTGCTTTTGCCTGCAGCAAAATAATGCATACAAGTCAGAACTGTAGAAAGGTAAAAATTATTTAAGGCTGACAGTGCCTCTGCAAGTAATTAGACATCTTAGGTGGTAAAGCTCTCCTCGGATTTTCTCCTCCTCTGTGAAATTGTACAAGTAACAAACAAAAGCACAAGACAAGCCACATTAAGGGTGGGTGGCTCTTACTGAATGTAGGAGAAATTTGTTGTGTTTTTGTATGCCTGTGGTAGAAAAGTAAGTTGTCCCCACACAAGCAATGTAGATCAAGCCGTCTGAAAGTGAAATCCATTTTAAGATCTAGAAACGTTTCTAGGTCAACTAAATTAATAATTAATGAGGGAATTCCAGCTTGCCATTGCAAAATCAGGAAAATCAAACCTGGGATTAGAAACACAGTTGTGCATCAGCAAATCACGGTATTTCAGCTATTTTTCTTTGTTACTGGTCAACGACTTTTTATGGAAGTCTGCTGATAATGTACACACAGCTTTCCCTGCGGAGCTGCAGCTGAGCAGTTCTACCACCATGCTGGTTCCTGAGGGGACCTGCTGCTGGAAGCTACCCGCACAGACAGTCTGTGCTGCTCAGAGTGCTGTGTCTAAAGTGCAAAGTTGTTCAGCCTGGTGGGTAAAATGGGAACTTACATCTGTTCTCTGTCCTTGCATCTCAAACTCTGTGTTATGGTATCTGTCATTTTAAATTTATTTAAAAAAAATATTTTAAAATTATTGATAATCTTTTAAAACAGAGTATGATACTTGCCACCTAGGCTTTCTCTGCAGCCTGTGGAGAAATAGGCAGCTCAAACCTAAGAGCAAAAGTGGGGGGAATGAATTTTCAGGTGGCATTCTCTCCTCTGTGTCTCCACCTCACCTCTGTACAGGCAAATGAGCTTTAACTAGGTCCCCATCTGTAGCTGCTTGAAATATAGGTGAGCTTAGTACTGCTGCTAGCAGCCTCCCAGCCCAAAATGTTCACGTATATGTGACCCAGGGGAGCTGGAGGAGCTTTCCCACCTCACTGCAGAAACACTTCGCCTGTCCCTTCATTTGTTCTCAACCACTGCATTTCTAAATACTGTAGTATTTAGAAACAAAAAGTATTTTAGAATACTTTTACTTAGAAAAAAAAAGTATTTCTAAATACTGTAGTGTTTGAAATAGTTTTAAGATGTTTACTGAGTGACTCAGTTCTGTTATACTGAAGGAGCGCCGAGTTTTTATAGATCCCTGTGGTAGTGGATGCCTCGGTTGATGTGTGTTGTGTGCTTTTGGTACAGTTTTAGGAATGTAAACATACCTTTCTCATCTCTTTTGTTTTCTTACTTAGCTGTGATTAATTTATGAGTCCTTTATAATGTAGGACAAAATTTTCAAGGATAGGTAAGTAAATTGAATGTTGGAAGGGACCTTAATGATCATCTAATTCCAACCCCCCTGCCATGGGCAGGAACACCTCCCATGAGACCCCATCAGAGGTTAGATTTCTTACAGTATTTAGCTTATATATTCTGATGTGCATTAATCCTTGACTTTTGATCTTCAGGAAATCCTCCTACCTGGTACACATTGCATTTGCACTTCACTAGTATCTTACTGGGTATTTATTGTGGCACAGTTGCACATCAGGTAGAATTAAAAATTGGTTAAAGATGACCTGACTTGAGGCTTCTGGAAATGAAACAGCTTTTTATTGATGAGTGGTGATCACAAAATAAATCCTGGAGATTAAATGTAATGATCCATCAGGGAATGAGAATCGCTAAAAATGTGTTTCAGGCAAAAGGCAAGCGAAGAAGAAAATGCAAGGCTTGTGTAATAGAGTACAAATGGGCTTGTATGCAGAGGCAGGCAGGGTAAAAATCCTTGCAATAAGACTTCATTTTTGAGAAATTCACCTCATTTTGATAGCTTTGATAGGTGTGTTTTCATCTTGTGAAGAGCGACTGTTGGTCTCATTCATCTAGTAAAGTGTGCATTTCACTCCAACAGAATGGTATATTGGAGGTGAAATACTTTCACAGACTCCCAGGCTGGCTGAGGCTGGCAGGGCCCTCTGGAGCCAGCTGGTGCCACCCGTGGCCAAGCAGGGACACCCAGAGCCAGGGTGCCCAGCACCACGTCCAGGCGGCTGCTGAAGGGCTCCAAGGAGGAGACCCCACAGCCTCTGGGCAGCCTGTGCCAGGGCTCCGTCACCCGCACAGCACAGAAGGGCTCCTGGTGCTCAGGGGGAGCCTCCTGGGGGCCAGCTTGTGCCCAGGGCCTCCCGTCCTGGCACTGGGCACCACTGCACACAGCCTGGCTCTGTCCTCCCTGCTCCCTCCCCTCAGGGATGTACAGACAGTGATGGGATCCCCTGGGCCTCCTCTTCTCCAGGCTGAGCAGTCCCAGCTCTCCTCAGGGTGCTTCAGACCCTTGATCAAAGCCTTAACCTACATCAATCTCTATCAATTCCAGCATAAAGACCATGGACACTCCACCTCAATTTTTAGGGCTTTTAGTTTTAAATGGCTGATGGTTTCTTCTGAAGCATCCTTAAACAAACACAATTTTGCTCTTATTGGTCTTTTAATTCTGTTTGTATCAAACTATGCATAATTGCTGTTTTCATTTTTCAGAAGTATCGCAGTGTGTCAGTGGGGGCTGAGGAATATATTTACGAACAAACAAGGTATGGCATAAACTTTGAAATGTTTTGGCTGGCATCACAAAAGAATGTATCTAGGAGGGGCTCCCACCCTCCCTCTTGTCACCCTGAGGCACCTGCAGGCCTCACTTGACACTGACCAGCATGGCTCTCCCCTTCTCCTCCTCTGTGTGGTAGCTTTCAAATCTGATGGGTTTGTATCTTCATCTATTATGTTTCCCCAGCACTGTTTTGGCTTGTAACTCCTCTTGACCCCCCTGGAGTTATGTGAGATTAAAGCTGTTAAGCGAAGCCCCCCCAGGTAACAGGGCAGAGCTTTGACAGCTGGGTCAGGGAAGATCTTTCCCATCTCTCAGGACAGCAGGATGCACAGCCCAAACGTTCAGGATGGCTGAACTGGCTCCACTCACCTTATGAAATTTGGCTTTATCAAATTTGGCTTTATCAAATTTGGCTTTATGAAATATGGCTTTATGTTTTTCCTTCCAGTTTTCCTACATACTCCTTGTCGGCTTTCCGGGAAACCCTCTGTCTTTTTATACCGCTTTTTGTCATTCTTCATGTTTACCTACAAAATTATACAAGTAAAACATTTCTTAAAAATCATGCAAAAAAAAAAAAAGATTTCAAGGATTTTTGAAAAAACTTTAGAAACTGAAATTCGAAAGGATTATTATCCTCTCTGCTAAGCACAGAAAAATGAATGCACAGAATGGGCAAAGAAAGCATAGTCGCTTAACTGCTGAAGATTGCTATCAGTAAAATTTGTAAGCTAATGCTTAGTTTTAATCTTGTGAATAGTTCTGTTTATATCTGAGAGATGACTCTCATTTTAGAAACACGAACATGCCTGCATTTTTTTTTCCTGGAGTAGGCATATGATTGCTTCTGGAGTGGAGGTTTCTTACAGCCTGGTCTTTTTTTTCTGAGCAATATTAAAAGAGTCATTAAGGTCTTTAATAAAAAGTGCTCACTTACACCGGATATTTAAAAAATTGGATTTTGAAGCAATGGTTATCAGGCATTAAGTCTTTTGTGCTGTGACCCAGGTCTGCTTTAGAAGTTAACCTCCAAATCTACACTAAGAAAAGCAAAATATGTCTTTCCTGGGAATTGTGTGGAAGTGGTAAGTGCTCGGAAATGAAAGGTTTGGATTGAAAAAGAGCAAGTGGTGAATGTGAAAGCAATTGAAGACCTGATACAAGATTCCTTAACTACATGGGGCTTTAGTACCCATGGTGAGATTCAGAATAGCATTATAATCATCTGAGTGACTGAACTAAGTGTTAAGGGTAATAGCAGTCCTCCTGTGTACTCCGATTGCCAGCTGGGAACAAGACGAAACTTCCCAAGTGGTACCACACGGAGACAGCAAAACTGGCCAGGTGCAGCATGTCTGGGCTTTACGTTCTGTGAAGTCTTTCTGAAACGCACACATTTCCATTTATAAGCTAGATTAAGCTTTTAGAAGCTCGTAGAAATTGCCTTCATTTTTGGTTAATGATAAACTGAAACTTCTTCCTTTGGACAGAAAGAGTGGACCAGAGCATTTTTACTTCCACCCTCTCTTCATGGATATTTAAAAAATATTATTATTATTCATGCATTTTAGTGCTTCCCCTCCACTGGATAGTTAAAAAAGTTTTCTCTTTCCCTTTTTTCCATATTGCTATGGCAGTGTTATGATGATCCAAAGTATTTGTTTGAACTGGAAAGTTAAGGTTGCACTTATTTTAGAGCAACGTATTCATTTTTTTGGTTCTTCTCCAGCACAATTTAAATACTGTGCTGAATTGGGACCTGTGTGAAAATGCTTCCCCCGTGTCCTTAGTTTGTGGGGACATCCTGCAAGTGCCTTGTTGCGTTAAAAAAGAATTGGCCACGTTCCTGATGTGGCCAAATGCAGTTTGAAGACAAGATTTATTCTGCAGGGCTAACATTATTTTCCATTTAAGAGAATGTGAGGAGCTGCGGGCACGGTTTTTATTGGATTATTATTCAAGCCCATCACTGGAGGAGGCGGCTGGAAGAGGCTCTGTGGGAACTGTGTTCAGCTAGCAGTTCACTTGTTAATCGGGCTTTAAACTTTTCATAGCTCGTGTCCTGCTCCTAAAGATAAAAAGATCTCCTGTGAGGGAGGGTTTTCTCTACAATCTCACTTCAGGCACAAGGGCAAGCCCTCCCTTTTCTCTAATTCTTATATTTTTTCCAGCGGAGGTTGCTTAATTGCAGAACCCAACTAAATCTAACTGTTTTCTTCTGGTTAATTTGGAGACTTGTAAAAACCTTGATAGCATGTTGTCTGCAAGGAAATTAACTTTCTGTCCCTCCTGTTCGTGTTGCTTCTCTGCCCTGTGCTGAGAGCAGCAGCTGCACTTTCTGTTCTCCATGTGCATCTTTTGCAGCAAGTTTTGTCCTGTTCTTCCTGACTTGTTTTTTTTTTTCTGTGGCACTACTAAGTTTAAATGTCTGTGGAGGCAGATGATTTCCCTGTAATACTGTAAATTATGCCGTGTTCCTTCCTAGCACGTGGTGCTCGCTGTGGGGTGCACAGCCTTGTTCTTTGTGATGCTTCTTTCCAAAGTAAGTAAAGCTGTGGCCTATGATCCAAGAGACTCACAGTCCAGATAGTTTTGTGCTCAATCTCCAGATCTAATGAACTTGAAAAAAGGAAAATTGTATTTTTCTGTGCTTGCGTGTCCTTTTCCTGGAAATTTATTTATTTTATTATTTGCTTCCTATGCCTTAACGCCATGTGTACGTACCGTATGCGACATGCAATGCATGGAAACAAAGAGAAAGAGAAAGTGATGTCGATTTTCCTGCCGTTTCTTTCCCTGTCTTTTCAACAGCACTTTTCAGTACACGCTAGAAGCTACCAAATCCCTGCGCCAAAAGCAAGGGGAGGGGCCCATGACCTATTTAAACAAAGGACAGTTCTACGCCATTACCCTGAGCGAGACGGGTGACAACAAATGCTTCCGGCATCCCATCAGCAAAGTCAGGGTATAGTCCAACTTCTTTCCTAGATGGGAACGGAGCTCTTCAGATAAGTGTAGTTGTGGTTGGTTGGTTTTTTATTTTCTTTTTTTATTTTCTTGTGGGAGAGGACGGAAAAAGGTTATGCTTATGCCTGGTGTAAAGGTGGGAGAGTGATGTTGCTGGTGGCCTCGAGTATGTTGGGGTTAATCAATGAGTTATAAGTTAATTGATTACATATGTATCTGCCTTAGTTTATGGTTTAACAGAATAATGATCGCACAGATATCGCTCTCAACATCGATGAACTTATCATTGCCCTGATAAAAATAAAATAAAATAGGAAAACTGCTACATCTGCTCTGCAAGTCCATCTTGTGCACTTCAGCAGGTGCTCTCCGGAGCATTTCAGATAAAATGTGAAGAACTGCACACCATCCTTTGTGACACCAATTTTAAAACTCTGTAAGTGTGAGATTTCACTCGATATTCACCTGGTATACCAAAATGGATGATTTGCATCTTGGATTCTGAAAGCAGAGCTGGAGCTGGGTGCTCAACAACATCTGCCTGGC
Organism: Anas platyrhynchos; assembly: GCF_047663525.1. NCBI lineage: Eukaryota > Metazoa > Chordata > Aves > Anseriformes > Anatidae > Anas > Anas platyrhynchos. Next base: position 21,572,856 of record NC_092588.1, on the reverse strand, counting down.
GAGCAGGCCTCCTGATTTCCCTGGCAATGTTTTGGAGTAAGCAAATCCTAATCCCTGTAACCTTGGAATGAACAATGAGCCTCAGAGTCGCTGCCCTGCCAAGTTCACCCTGAAGCTGAAAGGGCTGCATATGTATGAGGTTGCAAAAGTGTTTCCATCCAAAGAAATGAAGTACCTTCAAAATGTTGTGACTCTAGTCACACAACCCAACGAAAAGCAATGTCAGTGAAGCAGATGACAACCTATGTGCTTCTGTCATAAGTTTGGAGATGCTCTTCTTAAAGAGAAGCAATGATTTGTAAACCTGAACAGGGGTTAATTTTTGCCCTGGTTTCTGAAGAACACGAGGTTGATGACAGAGTTTCATTTTGGCTGAAGGTGATGTAAGACCTCCCTACTGGTGAAAAATCTCTGCACCTGACAACCACCCTTTGTAGTGCCAGGTCTAGTACAGCTGAAAAGGAATTGGGAGCTCACTGATCTGGATGAAAACCAATCCTCACAAGTGATTCACTGCATAGCCACATGAGTTTTGAAGCCGTGGCAGCTGAAGAGATGGAAACTGTAAAGCAGAGATGAGACCGTTTCTTCTAGTGGATGGATGGTTTAAAGAAGATCATGAAATCCCACACAACTTTCACGATAGTGTTGTGTTTGCCAGGTGCCCACCCAAGCAAGCGATGAATTTACTGCCAATTCCATTCAGACCTGACAGAGGGGCAAGAGGTTTTGAAGGTATTAACCCTCTACAAGTTCCACGTTAGTGGTTCCTAGAGGAAAAAGACTCAAATGAATGCTGCCCTTGATGGAAAAGCTACAGTCTGAGCTGCTGGTTCTGCTGAGTGTATGAGCTGAGCAGCTAGCACACACCTGCTGGCCAGCCAGCGTGCATGTCAATTCTGATCTAGTTCCTTGCTTATGAAATAATTTGTTTGTATTTTTTAAGAACCTGGTGACTCAGGGCTAAAGGAAGAATGGAAGCAAAAGATGTTCACAAGTTAATTTTTTTGTCCTCCATGATTTCTTTTCTTTGCAGGTTACCTAGCACAAGAATTTTTTATCGTTTTGTATTTTGTTTTTAATTTTGTTTGACTACAGAAGGGGGCTCCTGTGAAAAAGCCTCCATTACTCATGTGAAGTTTTGCATAAAATTTCAATCTGTTTCCTTTGAAACACGCGGTTTAAATGAGGGGAATCCAGAACTTAAACTGAAAAGCTCAGTAAATGTTCACACTGAATTTATCATTGAATGCATGCATGCAAGAGCCCTGTTCCTAAGAAGGGTATTTGGACTACACGCTAAAGCTGTATATTCATGGAAGAAGATAAAGAAAAGCATCAACATTGCCACCACTCATTAATTATGCTCTAATACTTCTATTTTACGGAATAAAAATTGTGTGAGTTTTTGGCTTTTGCAGCAAGTTACCTGTTACATTTTTTGTCAGGACCTATTATTATTCATGTAACCCACACAAATTGGGTTCTCCTCTTAACTCCCCAAAGCACGAAGATACCCCATGAGACTTCCCTCTGAAGTTCTTGTTCCTCCCTGGCATTGTCACCAGTAACCCATGCACGGCTGAACTGCTCTTTGAAAATGTCCTGCCTTTACCCAGGAAGCCGGAGCTTCATAACGACACCACCATTGCTCTAAAACTGCATTTCTCCTAGGAAATATTCCATTCTTGGGCTGGAATAAAAAACAACCATCTTTTACAATCCAAGTGCTGTGGGAGGGCAGTGAGTGGATCAGCATTAGAAGCGTATGGGAGAGTTTAACTTTTGTGGGTTTTGCCTATTAATTACCTACTAACTAATGCACCTTCTGCTGTTGATTTTCTTAGAGCGTGGTCATGGTTGTTTTTAGTGAGGATAAAAACAGAGACGAGCAGCTGAAATACTGGAAATACTGGCACTCCCGGCAACACACGGCAAAGCAGAGGGTCCTTGACATTGGTACGTATGAGAAGACGTTTTGGAGAAGATGGCAGAGTGTGTGGAAAGTCCTGGTACCTTGCAGAAGGATGCAGTGGGATGCATTGGCAATGTGTGCATGGCTTGCATGTGTGCATTGTATATATGGTCTAGGAAGCAGGGAGGAGACCATGCAGAAGGAATGGTCCAAAGTAATTGCAAAGAAAATCTACTTGCACATGTATTTGTTATTGTTCCCTCTTCTGCTGCTGGGAAATCAATGTCTTTGCCTCCTCAGCAGTGTCTGTTTCTTTTTGTTTCTCAAAGGTTGATCCATTCTTTGACCACGTATCAGTTCTGTTAGCTAGTCAGGAGGCTTTCCAGCCCAGGAAGATGTGAGTGTTTTGGGGCTGTGTCGCTGCACGAGCCCCAGTGTTGTGTAAGCCCATCCTGAGAGCTGAGATGCCATCACGATGGTGACAGCAAATGAGCTCCCAGGACTCCCACACCTCCCATTTTTTGAGTCTTGTCGGGTTTCGGAGAGAAACAAGGGAGAAACCCCGAGCCCTGGTGTGCTATCCTGAGGGACCTGCTCACTGCCATCCCACCTGAGGTATTTACAAGCCCATTTCAGTCCCAACTGCCCTATCTGCATGCTTGGGAGATTGGAGCAGAGGGAGAACACGTCCCTGCTGCCAAGGAGCCTGCAGTCGAAGCCTGTGGGAGTGTCTAGACATCAAGCACTTCTCCCCTCCCACGGGCAGTTTACACAGCAGCCATCTGCAGCCGATCCCAGTCAGACCAAAGCAGACAAAGTCTATCTTGTTTTCACCGCCTGAGGGAACCAAACCATTGAATGGTAGGAATGAGAGGGGGTGGTGGCGGTGGTGGGATCAGGCTGACTGCTGATAGCACCCAGGAGAGCACTGCAGGAATTTAGGGGTGACAACACCAGCACTGGGAAGCAGTCCCAAAGTGGCCCCAGCCCAAATGACTCCTCTCATGACACATTGAAAGAGTGAATGTGTCATGTCAGGGCTGTTTTTGAAGGCTGTTTTGAAGGGTTTCTAGTCCCTGAAAGCTTGCAGTACTCATGCCTCCGAAGGTATGTGCTGGGGAGCTCCTTGCATGGCAGTGCCAACACCCTCACCGTGTGATTCGATGAAGATTTCCCTTTAGGTTAAGAATTCAGCCCAAGATGCTTGAAGAGCTCCTGTGAAGGACTGGATGTCCACACCCCCTGTAGTTAGCAGGGAGAATTGGGTGTCCATGAGTGAGACAGCAAATGCCAGGATGCTCCCTGGGGAGTGTTTAAGCAGGCAGTGGGAGAGGCTTGCTAAGTGTGGGGGTGTGTATCAGACCTGTCCCATCTTCAGGGGGCGGTCTGGCAATATCTGCTGGTAGTTCTTTGGGATCTCACCCCCACTATCAACATATAGAGGGTTAAGTATGTATTAGGCTCCTTTAAAACTATCTGTGAATAGCCTTTTTGGCTTTTTGCTGCTATAGATTTTTGTGAAGAAGGAGGCACTTTGATTGTTTTTACCAGCAGAAATGAGAAATATTGCTGACACCCTGCTGTGTTGTGATACTGGGCCACTAGCTTTTTATTTTAATAAAATCGAATGAAGAATACAATATTGGATTACGTCAAATATTGATTTTTCGGAATCAGTACCATAAACTGACAACTACTGGAGCAGCTTCAAACGTGAACATAGAGAGTGTGTGCTTTAGATTGGTTAACTGTGCTCCAGAGTTTTACCCCTGCATTTTCTAGGAAAGTTTGTATTATTTATGTGCTCAATACAAATCCTACTACAATGGTATGTAATGCAAGAAAGTGATTAGCACCTAATGTTGAAATTTGCCATCGTTTAATATGGAGCTTACCCAACAAACTAGGAAATATTTCCCGTAGAGCTGTTTTCTTGCATACCAAAGAACCCCAAGTTTCTATTTCTGGTAACTCACAGCAGCAGAAGAGGAACAATAACAGTCCTGCTAACAACTTCCAAATATCCTTGGATGTAAATGCCTGTTTAATCTACAAAGGATCTCTCTTTAATTATGTGTAAATCGAGGGGAATGGAAAGGAATTCTGCTTTCCAGCAGCGCGTCTCACACACACAGTCCAGGAGATTTGTGTATGGCAATTAAGGAAGTGGGGGCATGTCTTGGGGGAAGGGAATGGGAAGGTTGGTGGGATGCTGGGATCTGACAGCCTTTTATGAGAAGAAAACACGTGTCTTTACAAGACATCTTGTTCATGTCTTTCCAAAGAGCACCTACACAGCACGCCCATATGCAGCAGTCAGTTACACGAGGCACTTTCTGGTGAATCATAAATTTAAGGGGTGGGTGGATGTGTGCACATGCATATTAAACCACTTCTGTGTCTTCTAATTCCTCTCATTTGCATTCCCACACTGAATTTAGAGAGTGAAGCCAATGACTTCAGTTAGAGAGGGGATCTGAGTTCATGGTGGGAATGGAAAGCCCGCCAGCAAACACCATGGTCAGCTGCTGCATCACCTTAAAGTGCCTCTGGATTCCTACCATAGCCCAAATCACTCAGGTGTCCCAGGAACACAGCTTCACTTGCTCAGTGAAATGCCAGCATCCCTGTGCTTCAGATGAGAGAAAATGTACTAGCTGCACATCTCTCGTGCTAAAGCATTCTTCTTGCAGGAGTGTTTTTGTTGAAAGTGCTTTTAATGCTCTTATTGCCAATAAATTACTTTTAGAGACCAAGAGGGTATTTTCAGGAAGGCAAAGGAAATGCATATCAAAACCATTCAGTTCTCTCATTTGTAGAATACAGAAACATCCTCTTTCTATAGCTGAATACAACACTAAGAATCAGCATGTTTCTGAAGTGCAGATTTGGGCAAAAGTTGAAATGACAGAGATTGCTGCATCATCTAACCTCAGTCCTTTGGCACCGAGTCCAGTTGCAGCCCTCAAGGGATGCTAAGGAGATACATAGGGCCTAGAGAAAGCTGCTGCATTTTCTTGAAGAATCTGGAAGTTCCTTTAATCAAGCAGCTATTACTTCCTTATAAACAGGGTGTTTCTCTTAATCTGCCATCAAAGAGAACAAAGTGTGTTAAACTGGCTGGTAAAGGGAGTGCAAAAGTGGGCCTGCCTTGCTTTTCGATTAGAAAGAGCCACAAATCATCTTCCTTACATGTTTTTCTCCCCTTTTTCTCCTCTTAATGTTTGTTGTTGTTGTTTTTCATGCTTTCATTGTCTTTGAAATTCAGACTTCCACCCTCTTGCTTTTGATTCCTTCTGTAATTTTAATTATTTGGTAATACCACATCAACTGTACGTGAGAATTACGTGAGAAGAGGGTGCTGATTTTGTATTCAATTTAACAATTGTTTACATTTTTATTATCTATTTTACTCTTGGATACACTTTGGAGAAAAGATCTCTGTGTTTTAATTATTTTATTAAATAGAGATCCAGCCCCCAGTGCAGTAATTCTGAAGAAAGTTTGAAACTATTGGGCAAGAAATGTAGCCTACTGATTATTTCCTCCACTGATAACTGTTAGCCTGTTAGAAAGCTTCTTTAGCTTTACCAAAATGTCATTTATTTATGTCAAGCTTTCAAGATTTTTTTTTAAATTTTTAAAAGGCTTTTAGTTAATTTTCCAATTTTGGCCATTCCTTGGCCAAGCTAATGAACCCACTCTTTTCCAGTGCAGTCACAGTGATTTCTTTTTTGAAAGCAAGCAGTATTTTGCAAGAACATCAGCTAGGAATGTATTAGACATGAACTCAAGTTGCAGTATAGTACCTCTTTGCAGTTAAGCTTACTGATAACTTCAGTAGTTCAAAACTTCATGAGATTTGTTGTTTGTTGTTTCTTACAGCTGATTACAAGGAGAGTTTTAACACCATTGGGAACATCGAAGAAATCGCGTTCAATGCTGTGTCCTTTACTTGGGATGTCAATGAGGAGGCGAAGGTGAGGAAAAGCCATGCAGATGGTATCACTTTATAAGTACCATCCTCAGCCACTGTTCCACTTCTCTCCTGTTTAATAAGAAGGGTAGATGGAGGTGAGGGAGCTCTGTCTCCTCAAATCCGTGGTGCTTCTCTGACACCAGGGATTCTGGCCATCCAGAAAAGCTCTGGTATGTCAGAGCTGTCAGGATGATGTCGTGGCCATGTCCGTGTCACTGTCAAATAAAGGTAGATGTGGTTCTGAGGAGAACCTGTGGAGCTGTCAGAACAGAGTTTCTTACTAGTGAGAAAAATTAAAAGTTATTTTTCTTACTTGTTAACTCAGTGTCAACCATAAGGCACATTTTCCCATTCTTTAAATTAGCATCTTCCTTTCTATACTTTTAACATCTCCATATTCTGTAATACTCATCTCAATATTGTGTAAGCTAGACTGTTTTTCCTTGTGTTTGTGCCATTTTTTTCTATAGTGTTACGCAGACTGTCCTTGCAAGGGGAAATGAGCCTGTTTTTGAGAACTGGCTTTAAATGGTCAGATACCCTCATACGTGGGGTTTTACATTCAGGGCTGTGACTGCAGTAGTGAAGTTATAAACCAGGACATCAGAGCACCTTAAGAAGTGCCTTATAGATAAAGGCATCAAAAGAGTAGCAGTGTTTTAGCTGCATGGACCCAGCGCAGGAGAAATGAAAAGCTGCAGGTAATTATGAGAAGAAGTTTGCCTCCAGAAAGCAAACAGAAATTAGTCGGTGTAAAATGAGTAGGGGTAATGAGGGACTGTCGGGCTTAAAAATAACAAACAGCCAACACTGTCCAGCAGAACAAACTCCTCGTACTGTTGTCACGTTGAATACAAAATGCCCAACATTCAAGGATATCTCAAATACGGATATCCCCTACTCTGTGATTCCTTTTCAAAATACAGCAGTAAGTTGTCCCCTGCAGTCACAACAGATGACTGCTGTGTGCACGTGGTCATTATGCACATTAAGCAGATGTGGCAGCTCATTTGGCATCTCCAGCATGATGGACTTTCACGAGGGCCTTCACAGAAGCACTAAGGAAACAGTTTGCACTATGACCACCAGAAATGCAGCACAGGAAGATTTTAAAACAATGACTTATTGTTGCTGGAGTTAAAAAAAAAAAGTCAGGGGTGAAATTTAAGAGAGTCACTTGTATTTCTGTGGGAAGCAGTGATTAAAATGTATGTTGGCTTATGCTGATTTATTTTGGGGGGTTGTTATCAGGTATCTGATCTTTTAGGACTGTGAACTGCAAATGTGTAGATAAAATTAAGAGCATTCATAACGTTATTTGGTATTGGGCTGTTAAGCATCGATCAGGTTGTACTGGTAAGCTTGTCACCCTGCGCTGAAGACTCTTCCCCCTACACATACGTGTACACGTACACACATGCTTGTTCTTGTTGGAGGCTTTAATAAAATAACCAGTTGCACACAGCGTGGGGATTCCCATAGGATCCCCCTGTGGTGTTTGAAAGCTGTGGACTCGGAGTCACGTCACCGAAGGCAGCTTTTTCTCCAGCAATTACCTCATCCGGGAGAGATGAAGATTTTCCAGCCCTAATTACAGACTCTCCTTTCTTAAGCATTTTGAGCGACGATCTTTAAACTGGCCCCATTGTTTCTGCTCAGTGTTGTTTTCCCTTTTCACCACAATTTCAAGATTAAAACTAACCTCACAGGCACAAAGACCTTTCTCATCTGAGTCAGACAAAAGCGGCACAGAGCAGTTTTTGCCAGGGCCTCCGAGACGTTATGTGATGAAGCGCTCTACTGGCCTGGGAAGAATTAAAAACAAAAAAAAACAACAAAAAACAACAGACCAGACCTTGGAACCGCACAGGGGAGCGATCTTTAAAAATCAAACAGGAGAACCAGAGCTCACCTAACCAAATATCCCCGTCTCTCTCGGGAGACTAAATCCTGCATCCAGGAAGACTTATCTCCAGCATCGGATTTCTCACTTGCATGCTCCACCTGGAGGGCACTTGATTCGAATCCAGATTTTTTTCTCCTCCCACACTCGAGCCGAGCCATTCCTTCCTCCTGGGAGCCCTGCAGGATGGGGGTACGACAGCCCGAGTGCGACACCCAGAAGCCACCCGTTAGCAGTCGTTCTGCTGAAGTTTCCTAAGGCAGCATCCCAGTTGGATCTCATGTGAAGGAAATGAGTGTTCAAAGGATACAGACAGAGGTGTCTCTGTCGCCTCGGGACCATGGGGGGAACCGGGGTGTTGCCTCCAGCTCCTTGTGCTCTTGTCCTCTGAAAGGAGCTGGAAGGAAAGAGGAGATCTTGTACAGCGCTGGTTGAACTGTGGAATAATACCTCCTTTGCTGTTTGGGGACTAGGGGAAACAGCACACAAGTCACTTTATTTCCTCAGGTGTACCAGAAGTCGGTGACGACAGTTCCCTTTGTCTTCCAGGAGAGCAGAATTGGGCCCTTTTGAGGGAGCGGAGACCTTTCTGTAGGATGACACGTTCATCTGGTGGGGCTCTGACCTATAGGTTACCCTGGGGCTTATGGTTCAGATCTGGGAAACTGGGAAAGGAAGGGTCTACAGCCACATCAAACTCGTGAGACAAAAACACCGAGCTGTGAGGAAGCAGTGGTAGGAAGTGCAGAACACTTTTTGTATGGTCCATCTTCATTTCACTCCCATATTTACTTCTATATATAAATACACAGCGTTTATGGGCACGGTGATTTGTTGGTTCCCTTTGGTTGAACCCGAATACCACGTTAGGTATTTTTAAAGGAATTCTTTAAAGGAAGGTGAGGAAACAAATAACAATTAACAAGAACTGGCTGACTTTTCAACCATCTTTTTAAAGTCTTTTTATGATACGCTAAATGGAAGCTGGTTGCCTTGCTGCTGCCCTACTGAAGATTTTGCTGCAGTATCTGGCTGCCTGACAAAGTTTTAGTGGAGGCTTTTGAACAGAAAGCTTCTTTTTTTTTGATAGACATACCTCTGCCTGCTTATTGCTGGCAGAATTTAGTTTGCAAGGAAGGTAATTAAGAAGCAGAATAACTCCTGGTGAAATGAGGATATTTTTGTAATAAATCATACCACCTCTTTGAGATATGCCTTCTCTATGATTAATACTTTGCTAATTTAAAATGGGTAGGATGATGTAACCTTTGAAACAAGGTTACAACGAAACAAGGTTTATTTGTCTGTTTTTTATGGGCAGTGCTTTTCAGCCTTAATTCTGAGTTGTGACTTCAGTGAACCATTCGGTGAAGAAAACTGTCACCTTGAAGCAGACCAAAATACCTATCAGTGATAGCAAGAAATGACTGATTTCTGCAAAGCCATGCAAATTGGACATGCAGCAAAGAGGCACGTTGGCAGATAAGCTATTCATGTGGGTGCTGGCACATGCTTTTTGGTGTGTACAGTAGTTGTGTGCCGTGCAGTTGTTGTGTATACTTGCGTGCAATCATTGTCCTACTATATTTAACTGAAATGTAGATCTTTAATCCAAAGCACGCTGAAGCCCCTGGGAACCTTTCCAGTTATTTAATGAGTTTTGGCATAGAGCATGCAGTAATAAGCTGTGTTTTCAATGAGTGAGTGATTTGCAGGATTAGGTTCTTAGACATCGTGGGCCAAAGCGAGCTGTGATTCCAGTGGGCACAGTTGTAAAATGAAGCTGATAAAACAGCACAGTCTCTAGCAGTGATTTGAATTGCGACAATCCGTATTTCTTTAACATTGGTTAGGGATATGCAGGATGAGTTTTGAACAGTACAAGCTTTATTTTGTTCTTAATTATTCATTTCCTTCTTTAGTTGCATCAAATTTCATTTCATTAGGGAGGAAATTAATATTTTTTCTACTCTCAAAATTTAAAGGTTGGAGGAAAAGCACTTTATTTTGGGGAATTAGTGCCAGCAATTATGTAGTATTATACTTGGCAGCTGCTTTAATAAGCCGTATCTGTGTGTATACGTGCATATATGTCTTTTATATATATAGATATGCACACATGCAAACATCTCTATATATTAGGGAAGAGTTAAGCAGTGATAGCAAATAATGGTGAAATTTCAGGGTATACAAATGGTTCAGTAAGTATGCATCTGGGATTTAAGGCAAATGGCATTTTTATGTAGTTGCCGGGGTGTGGTGTGGGTTGAGGAAGCTTCAAAAGAGTAATGTAAACATTTGCTAGAGACATTTGTATTGAAATAAAACAAAGGTCTTACCTTTGTATGGGATTTATAAGGTAACGGCTGGCAGGAGAAACTATAAAGCCACACTTTTTGTGCATGGGAGGAATGATGGGATTGATGTGAGTTATTAAAGAGACGAGTCATTTAACTCTTTGTTGCTACAGGCTGGAGGGATGAACCCTTTTAAAACAGGGCTATTAGGATTTTGGAAAGACCGGTCACCCAGGCACAGTTTCTGTGTATTGCCAGCATTCAGGAGAAAAATTGCCTTAAGTTTCTGATTCTAACACACTCTTCCCTCCCTTTTGCCCATGGCTCTCTCTGAGTCGATGGGAGACAGAAATGTAAATAGTAATAAAAGGCTTACACGAGAGGTTTCATAACTGGAGACCTTTAAAGTGCATAAGCTGAGAGACCGCAGCAGGAGTCGTGCTGGCTGGATTCAGTGATAAAAGGGGAAATGCATTTCGGAGCCTTGCTCTCTCTTTAGGCAGGTTACTGTGTTTGTGTCTTGTACCTCGCTAATTATGCTGCCGTGTTTAACAAACAGCCAGCAATTCACATAATAACAGCTACACCGTGGAGGAGCGCCTTCCCCGAAAGAGAGGGTGCTTCCTCCAGACGTGCTCTGTAACAACCAGAAGCGTTGTCCTTATCTTAGGCCACTGCTGAAACTTTCTCAGGCACCAAATGTTTCTCCAAATGAGTTTTTCATTGCCAGTGGCATGCCCGAGCTAGAGACTGGATGGGTGGAGCTCTATCATTAATTGCTCTAATCTGAGATATGCTGACATTGTAAAAAAAAGACATGGTTGTAATGACAACCCCGACTTGTTCCTGATAGCAAAACGGTGCTAAAATCCAGTTTGCGCAGGAAAAAAAAAAAATGTTTGTAAATGAATTCAGGTACAGCTGTAGTCACAACCATTAAAATAGTTCTAAGTCAAGTGTAGACGGGGCCCTGGGGAAAAAAAAAAAAACAACACAGTGATTTCTACTCCTGCTACTGTCAGTTTTACTTAACTCTTACGTTTTCTAGCCACGTAGCCCTGCTGTACAAGAGGCCAGAGGAAGAAGTCTCTTAATCCTGTGTGTCTTCCCAGCAAGGCCAGGTGGGATTTGTGTTTCCCCAGGTCCCGTGAGGCTGCTTTGCTGCCTGTGGCACCGAGGGCCTGTGCACAGGGAGGGAGGGTGGTGTAGGCCATGCAGGGCAGGCAGCGGGCATGGTGGCTGCTTCTGGGCAGGGCAGGGCCATAGACAAGGGTCCCCTGGGTCCCTGGTGCAAATCTTGAGCAAAAAACCTTAAAGGCAACTCAAGTAACACAAGTCATGCCCTCATCTCCTTCCCTCTGCGCCCTGCCCCCCCCTCCTTCTCCAAATCCAGTCAGTGCTGTGCTTCGAAGGAGGGCTAGTAGAAGATAGCAGAGGGAGAAAATTCTTCCCCCCAAAAATGATTTGTGTTAATTTGAATCCATCCATCTCTCCGTGAGGCACAAATATGACAGGAAAGATCGTACACTTCAGACGCATGAATCTACAGTCATTGCTCCTCAGAGAGATCCTGATGTATCGCGGTGTCAGGACGAGGATATTGAGTCTCACAGCATCAATCTATTATTCATGCTGAGTAATCTGTTATTACTGTACGGGGACTCCTGAAACCAGAAAGTCTGCCTTCCCCAGTTGCTCCTACTGTGCTCCGTGTGTCTGGAGGCAGTGGAAGAGCTGAAACACGGAGGATGTGGTTGGTGAAGGTGGGACAAAGTCCTTTTTTTTAACTTTTTCAGTTAAAAACAGACTGCTGGGGCGATGCAGAGCCTAGACATCCCCTCTCACGTTTTAACATACAGTTGAAAAATCCCTCTGCAGAAGGATGGGCTAAGGCACAGCGAGCCTGGGTTGCTTTGTGCCAGGCCTCATTCCACCGCTCTGTGTTCACACACACTTGAAAGCACTGCGCTGACACCGTCAAGGAGTCTTAAGGCGAACGAAAACCCAGGCCATCATATTTCAAAGGCATGTGCACCCCGATCCACGCTTACCTTTGGATCCAGAGGAGACCGAGTTGTAATTTGAAACAGAAATAGCACTATCGGTTTCAAAATCAGAGTTTCACCTAGGGCCCTTCCCCGCCTTCCTCCTCTCCCCGCAGTTAAAGTTCAACCATTTCATTTGTAAATGCAGCTCTGCGATACAATCAGGAGCAGAAATGCGGAGGTGCCATTAGCTCGGTCAGGCAAACAAGCTGCTCTGGCTCCATCGTAAAAAAAAAAACCCTGACTGCAAAGTAACTTCTGCCATTAGGGTAAAGTATCCCCCTACCAGCCGCACCACAGACCTTTATTCCCAGCTCGCCTTTCTCTGAGGGGTGTTTGTGCTCTATTCACTTGTGTTGGGTTTTAGCCCTGTTTGTGGATTGAGGGGGAGGGCTTCTTTCATTCCTGAATCTTCCCAGATCCCAGGGGCCCGAGGGCCTCAGATCTGCCCCGTGAGATGTGCATCAGCGAGGTGTGCATCGGCCGTGTTTGGGAGTCCCTGCAGAGCTCGGCCTTACTGTGCTCATCCTGCCGGAGCAGGGCTCAGGCAATACACACGGGCGTTTTTTTCTGTCCTTTTTCTTAGTTCACAGTGCTTGTTTTATTTCTGTGTGAGTTTTGTTTTCTAAACCAAGGAAAAGTGAAAAGTAGACCCAGGTTAATACACAACTGGCAAAAAGTCCTATGTAAAGCACGTATCCTCGCTGCGAAAAACAACTGCGTTTTTAGTACAGCATCATCTCATGTTCCACAAACACTGTCTTGACTGAAAAGATCCTAGTGATAATTCAGATCACGGTACAGCTTTCTTTGCACCCAAATGGACTCGGTGGTGGGAGAACCTTCTGCTAGGTGCTGTACGAACATGTCCTCGTCCCATAGTACGGGTGGTGGGTAGAAAACAGGAGGTGACCACTGGTTTTCTGCAGACATTAGTGTGTGTAGAAGGAAAGCATGAGACAGGTTTCTGAAGAGAAGATGAGCAGGGGTTGCCAGGAACTGAGGGCATGGCAAAGGTGGGCAGAAGCTTTAGAAATATTTGAGAAATTTCTTCCCTGTTTGACAGGCAGGGTGAGATGCACTTTGGAAAATGAAGAGAGACGGGGAAGGACCCTTAGAGTGAGGTCAGGGATGTCTGTTGATAGGTTGGAGGATGGAGTGCTGCTGATGACAGTGCAAAGAGAATTTGTGAAAAAAGGGGTAAGACTTTTGCTTGGCCACACTGAATTTGAGTAATGAGATGTCAGAAGCACAAGCCAGACCAAAAGATGGCTGGAAAGGACAACGCAAGGTTATCTGGCTATGTCTGTATTAACAAACAGCACAAACATACGGAGCAGGTTTGTAGGGTGGAACAAGTCAGGGCTAAAGACCTTACATCCACGTGAGACACATTTTGGAGGTTTTATCTGAGATTATCTTTAGTCAGTTCCCACGGCCTGAGCAACTGTGAGCAGCTGGAGCATGTGAGGTGTGCTCCTGGGACACATCTGCTCTGACTCCTCCAGAAAGAATCCAGCTGATGCATTCTGGCTCTCTGGTGTGAGCCAAAGCATGGTAAGTTGGGATAATCAGGTGATTCACCTCAAATGTGATCTCCTGATCTGAACTAAAGCATTGATACACACCTTAAAAGGCTGGCCTTCTTCCCAGCATGGAAGCATCTTTGCTGGACTTAGGAGAGAAGTGGAGAATAAATGTGTGAGTTGTCAGAATGGAGATAACTGGCTGAATTAAAATATTTTGGGGAGATACCTGCTTCTGTTTCCCCATTTGTTGTCATGTGTTTCCAGAAGTTTAATAGTTGTTTGCACCACATTTGTAAAGTCATCTCTCTGTCACATAGATTTTCATCACCGTGAATTGCTTGAGCACGGACTTCTCCTCGCAAAAAGGAGTGAAGGGGCTTCCTTTGATGATCCAGATAGATACGTACAGCTACAACAACCGCAGCAATAAACCCATCCACCGAGCCTACTGCCAGATCAAGGTTTTTTGTGATAAGGTAAGTGGAAAGCACGATTATCAGGGACAGAGGAGACACCTTGTTTGACAGTTTATTATTATTGCTGTATTCAGACCTAATGACTTTTTCCTGAAATAATCTATAAGTTGCACAGTAGAATTTGATCCAGCTGTATTATAAACCTGGCAGGTTATCACCCAATTATTTTACTGCTTTGCGGCCTCTTTGGCCCTTATTCCTTGGCTTGTGAGCAATGTAGTTGGACTGTGTAAGGACAGCTTGTTGTAGTTCATGGCACAGGAACATCAAAATAGTCACAGAATGCATGAAGGTAAAGATCTCTGCTTGGAAAGTACTGACCATAGGTTCATGCAAGTGCCAGTCTGATGGTTTATCCCTTCTGTCTCTAACAGCCAGGACAGGTAACACACAAATCTTGTGGAGAGGTCTCTGATGGCAAAAGGCACCTTTCCTTAAAAGTCTGCTAATCTGTCTTTTACTATACACTAGAAAAAAAACAAAACACAACAAATCACGTCCCAATAATACAGCTAATGGTTTCTTTTCTGTTTGATTGCAGTTATTTTGGGAGCGTCAGTAAAACTTAGGTGTTGCTGGGGCTTTCTTATTGAAAGGCAACTGCAAAAATATGTTAAGCATTCCCATTTTGTGATTCAGTAACTTTTGATTTTTGCTCACTTCTTCTTTTTTTTTTTTTTGCATAATTTGCATAATTTTCTTACTTGCAATGGTTTTCCTCACTCCTTTGTGGGAATCAGTAAGATTGGGCTGTAATTTTCATCATCAAAGCATAGAGCCTGCTTTAATAAGTCCGACAATGTCATGGGCAGCTGTATAGATCACCAGGTAGAAACAGTTGCTCAGAAATGTTATCTCTGTGATGATTCTTAGATGTGTAGCATCACCATGCTTCATTTGTGTTTAACACCTGGCAGCCAATGGACTTTATCCCTGCTGGGAAAGATCTTCCAGGGGAAGGTTGGTGCCTGGATTCTAGTCAAGGTTCAGGGATTCAGGAGCCTGCATCTATTTAAGTGACTTGAAAATTTATCTAAATTAGTCTTCCCATCTTACCGTTGGGAACAGAAAGGCAAAAGGCCATGCCCCAGGCAAGACGTAGCATTAACTTTTTAATGGAAAGGGCAAGAGTTCAACTGTTCCTGGTCTCGGTGCTGTTGCTCCTTCCCCTTTTTCAGTTAATTCCCTTGTTGCTGTCTTGACAACAAGATCTTGAGGGCTAATCAGTCAGTTGTATTACTGGAGCAAAAACTTTGAAAGTAATGAATGGAAATGTATGCACCAAGGTCTTCTTGCAGTCAAAGTGCTACGCTTTTAATTGTAACTTTGAATGTCAAATATTTAGAGATTTGAGGCTACAGGTGGATGTTAAAAGCTCCATAAATATCAAAGTAACAAGTCATTTTCATCTACTTGTTTTTGAAAAGCAATTAGAAAAATTTGAATTATTAAAAGAGAAAAAAAAAGGAAGGAAATTCAGAACACAAACTCATCAAGGGTGACCTGTAGCCACAACTGGTGGAGATTTTGAATAATACATGTTCATTGCATCTGTTGGCTTAATTGGTACTTCAAACATCCAGACGAGGAAGCAGGAAATGAATGCTAAGACTTTTAATCAAAACTGTCTCAAAGTAGAAGAGATCACAGGGGTAGTTAAAGCGTTCTGCATATCAAAACTATATTGAGAGCGGGAACTGGAGGGCTCCAGGGTATTGATAATGGGGTATGTATCTGTGTAATAGAAACGTATACATGCGTGCACACACACAGAGCTTTTTAACTTAATGCAGGGCTGAAGATGAATTAAAGGAATGAAAATGAATGAAAAATATCTAGGTCAATTCACTGACGGTGTTCATTGGCACTTGGAGAGGCTGAGGCCTGATTCAGCCCTCACTTGGTGCTGGTGTATCTGTACTGACGTCACTTACTCACTGTGCTTTTATAAGTAAATAAAAGATTGGAGAATCAAAGCTCGATTGCCAGCTCAGCATGGCAGTTGTGTTTCTGTCTGCACAGGAGCCGTGCAGAAACCGTCCCCACAATGCACTCAGCAGGAGGTAGGTGGTGGGGCTGGATGTGGTCATCTTCTCCAAGACAACAAAATAACTCCTGGCACCGGTTGATGCGGTGCTGCTAATGGAGGGTCCCTGGCTCTGTTTCTCCTCCAAGACTGTTCCCCGCCCTCTAGTGACAACGACAGGATTTACTGCCTGTTTGCTAAAGGCAACGAAGCCAAGACAATTTTTGCCCAACTCTTTCTTATGATTAATTAAAAAAAAAAAGTATTACGGGGCCATTTTAAAAAGCAGCAAACATAAAATCATTTTATACATTTTAGAAGGATGAATTGCATCGTTATGCCCCCATCTGACAACCATAAAGAGAAGCTGATGAGAAAACTGCCTAATTCATTACAATTATCTGGATTAGGGGAACTACACAGTAAATTCCTCCCACCTAAGTGCTGAAATGTATCTGAGTTTGAAACGTGGAAGAGAAAATGTTTCTGTTCCTGCTAGTGTTCTTACAAATGGTCTGTCTGCAGCCATGGTGCCTCTTTAGGACCAGTAGACGCGTTTATACATTAACCTAGTTAATTCACAGGTAAACGTGGCTAGTTTTTAAGAAAACCATTTGCTGATAAATTATGTCCTTCAGCTGAAACACAGCACACACGTTGTGGAAGGAGAATCTCTGAAGAAATAAAGCAGCATTTAGCCAAGGGGCACATACTACGTATATCTTAGTATTTACTTGAGCACTTACTGAATTTTAGTATCCTATTACATATAAACTAGGGAGCAACACAGACTCAGATCCAACGTGTGCTTTATGTAACATAAATGTATGGAGATAAGGACTGCGAAGGTTGTAAGCGTTTGTTTGCTCCCCATTCATTCTCCAGTCTTTTGTCCATGTTTATTTTCCTGTAGACAGTCTTCCAAGCAGCTGTTAGAGTGCACATCTTGTTTCCTCAGTGCCAATTCTCTCTGCCCTTGCTATCTTTTTGTCATGTGCAGATCTCTGATGCTACATTATGATAAGGGAATATAATTTTTATTCTTTAAGGAGGTTGTCAGGGAAACTTGCCACCCGGCCTATTTATATTTATGTACTGCGAGATGCTTTAGCCACCGTGTATGAAGGAACTGGGAATTCAGAGACATTCTGATTTTCTCTGTGCGATTAGCCTTGCTAAAAAGAAGCAGAAGCATTTGTCTGGCCAAATACCATAATATTGTTCCCAAATAAAATAAATCAATCCTGTTTTCCTTGCTCCGAAGTACACGTTGTTCTGAGTACACGCAGTGCCTGCCATCTTGTCTCCAGTTTGGACAGCGGTAGAGTAACTGGATTGTTAAAAGGCACGGTGCAATTCTAATTACCTGTAAGTCTGCAGCTACAGAGAGAAGGAGGATGAAGTCTCTGGGTCTGTCCTACCCCACGGGGAACACTTTGGCCTTCATTTAGAAGGAGGTGCACACATGAGCTTCGTAGTGGTGATGGGGGTGTTATGATGGCTTCATCTCCAGCCTGCTTTAAATTGTTGGTGTTCTCAGGACTTGGGTGCCATGGCTCAAGTGGGTGCAGACAGAGCAGTCACGCTTCCTTGGGGGCATAGTTACAGAGACCATCAAAGAAAATCTTTGCAGTCAGAGCTGTGAAACCAAAAGGCAGGGCTGTGGTCAGCCCTCCTGAGGACACGGGCAGGAGGACGTGTTCTTCCCTCTGTTAAAGAAGAGGAACCCTCAAAAACAATATTGATAAGGGCACAGCTCTGAATCTCTTGGAGCTGATGAAACGCCTGTGGCTGAGGTCTGTGAGCACTGTCTGGAGCCTGGATCTGAAGGCAATGTTTCTGTTAGATACCCTCATATTTTTTAAAAGGTGTCTCTTACTCCACCTCTTCCAGCCTCTGGAAAGCCATTGATAGACCACAGCCAGGAGCAAATCTTTTCTTGCCCTCTTTTCAAGCTTTGTTCATTGGCTCTTGTGTGAATTTTTCCTTCCTGAGTGAATATTTTTGGCTCCCCCCCTCTCCCCTCCCTCCACTTTCTTTTACAGAAACTTCTAATTTTAATTTGCAAAAGATCTCTAATTTTGCATGCTGACTGTCTGGGAGCATATGGATCTTTAATACACTTCACAAGATGACTGTATTCATATTTATAAAGTAAATTAGGAGTACTTCAAAGGAGGTGTTGCTGCTTTTTATGTCAATAACAACTTTTATTTTCTAAACTTATTGAGAGTGTATTTACATAACAGAAGCCTGCAACTTCCCAGGAGTTCCTAGGGCCTAATAGGGTAGTGCTGCCCTGCCTTCCAGTTTCTCCAGGGCTTTTTTTCCCTGTTTGAAATGCCTGTATGTTTCTGTACGAGCCTTTGCACTGCAAACAAGCTGTTGGAGTAGAGTTCTTCCACTGGCACACCTCAAAGGCCTTTACAAAGCCATCCTGCCCCTACACAAGGTGGGTGGTTGAGAGTTTAGGGAAGAGCTTAACATAGACGTGATCTAAGATGACAACAATCCTGCAGGTGCTTTACGTCAGTACACACACGAAGTATTTGGGCTGAGCCCTCCGTTGTGCTGGGTTCAGGATGCCCTGTGTGCCTGCTGTGACAGCAACAGGCCAGCCCAAGACCACACAGTACCCAAACCATCGGTCCCATCTCCTCCAAGCCAGCTGCAGTGATGCACACGAGTTTATTCCTCTTGCTGGCACGAGCCCTGGGGGCTGCTGGGTGTGCCAGCACAAGTTTGGGAGACAGATGCTTGATATGGAGCTGGCTGGCCTTGCACATTCCCCAACAACCTGGTGGAATTCAGCTGTGATGGGATAACTGGCCTCTGTTTTGGCATTTCTGATGTGCCTGTAGCTGTAGTTTCAGCTACATTGCAGGGATGGTGCTCGCGGTGATTCCTCTCAGGCTAATGTCTGTGGTTGTCTTTTTTCCATCAGGGAGCAGAAAGGAAAATCCGAGATGAAGAGAGGAAGCAGAACAGGAAGAAAGGCAAAGGCCAGGCCTCCCAAAGCTCATGTAATAACTGTGAGTAAGACGGGCCTCCCTGGTTTGGACTGTCACACCTAATGTGTCCCCTCTCATAACCACACTGCTTTGTGATCCTCCTAGCAGCTGAAGGGAAGCTGAGTGCAGTCCCTCTGCAAAAGAAGAGTGATATCACCTTCTTCAAAACAATGACTGACCTGGATTCCCAGCCAGTTCTCTTCATACCAGATGTTCATTTCGGAAACCTACAAAGAACTGGACAGGTAGGAAATGATAATGAGGTGAGCAGGTGCCCACCTGCTGTCCAGCTGCACGTGCTCCGAGGCAGGTTTTACAAAAACAAAGCACTGTTACTGGTGGCTGCTTGTTTCACCTCTCATTTTTGGTAGATGCAGTTCTTGGTGAGTCACTTAGCAAAGAGCTTGCAAGAGACAGATGCCTTTCTTATTTCTGGGTGCAAAAAGAGGGAGTTTTTACTTCATTAGTAACAGACTATTTGTGTTTGTCGTGTTTTTGTCATTCTTTTGCTAGTAAGAAAGAGTGGAACAAGCAGTCAAGAATTTTGAAATAGGTGGATTTGTGACTTGAGTCTTAGTCGTGTGGGGTTTTATTTTGAATGTGCTACATGGCTTGGAGTCGTGTGGGGTTTTATTTTGAATGTGCTACATGGCTTGGTGAGATGAAGTGCCACCTTGTGGTAAAAGAGATCTCCCTCGTTGTGATGGCTGAAAACAAAGACCAAGCTCCTCCTATAAAGTCAAGAGTAGGCTCCCAAATTCCACTGCCCACTTTCTGCAGGCACTACCTAGAGACCTGCTAATTCTTTAGAAGAAAACATTTGCGCTCTACAGCATAGTATAAGAAGGAAAAATCTATCATACTAATGCTAACGTCCAGTGTTGGCTTAGTGTTGAAGTCATGGAATCATTATCCCCAGTAAGTATGAGGAAGTCTCTGCTGACCTGACTTTTTAAAGACCTGCTTTATTGCATGGTGGTAAATTGCAAAGCTGAACTATAGGGTCAGCTCCGACAATTTCTCGAATATGAGCCTGTTATTTATTAGCCTCTCAGGGACTGCAATGAGACCTTTCTGCATGTGTTTATAAAGACAAATTGTTGATGATGAAATTTTACATGCATCTTGCTGCAAAATATTAAAGTAACGAAGATTAAATTACACCGAGTTGGAATCGTCATTTATTTTAAAGCCGGGAGGATTGTGGTGGAGCAAAGCACAAAGAGTGCAGACATTGCAATCACAGCTGTCACTGACTTACTCTCCCAAATTGGAAAGACGCCCCCTCACATATCAGTGCTGGGTACCTTCTGTCCTCATGGCTTTCAAATCAGAACGAGGATTCGTCTCAAAACAGGAGAAGGTGGAAGCATTCCTCAGTACATGTAATCCTGTAAATAATTTTCTAAACTAACTGGATACCCCAGTTTTGCTAGCTCTTAGGCAACGTTCAGCCCTCTCTTTTACTGCTGCCCAGGTTGCAGTATCAGCATTCTTGCTATCCTGAACTTTTTAAAATTGTGGTGTGTATCAATTGGTGTAAGAATGGTTTATTATGACAGTGTTTTGTAGCCACTTTCAGCTCCCGGACTTGAAATCAATTTCAGATAATGCAGAATTCAACTTCACACACACCTCTGAGCTAGATTCATTGTAATGTTCAGAAGTCAGAGCTCCCAGTGCCAGCCAGATGTGTGCTGCATCTTGCCAGAGCAAGCACTGGGAACCTTTCTGGGGTTTCTCTCTCTGCCCCAGCAGGCTCCAGTGCCATGCCTTCACCCCGAGCACGCTCAGCAGCTGAAGCCCTGGTGTGCTTGTTGGTTTGGAACCGCAGCGCAGGCATCTCGTAAAGGAATTTGGCTGCCTGTTGTGTAAAGCCTCTGGCAGTGGACTGTGATTTTATACCTCTGCTGCTGCCGTTAGCCACATCTCCTGCTGTTGTAAGCCTGCTCCCAGCGAATGGGAGCTAAACTGATTTACACGAAGCAATGATCTGGGCTTCTGCTCCTGCCTGCAGCCTGTGCAAGAAATATCATCTGTACCATTAGCAATTGCTTTTCCATTAGGCCCGTGGTTTAATATCGGTCCTGATTGTGTAATTAGATTTTCAGACAGTATTAAATACCTACAAAACTCTTGTGAGTGTTGTGGCTTAAATTACATTAAGGATAATTTAGCTAGGAGTGATCTGATTTAGAGAATTGTAAAATAATTGGAAAATGATACAAAACAGAGGAGAGGACAATGCCTGTCAAAATGCTTTGATATATTTCCACCAGATGATATCCAACAGCGGTTTTGCCAAGCTGCACTTTCTCCAGATCCAAATTAGAAGTAGAGATGTTTGTGTTTTATAGAAGGATTTTTAACAGATTAAAAACTGCAAACCACTTCTCTTTCCTCCCATTTGAAGTTATTCTGTTAAGCAGGTGCCTGAGTTTGGGGAATAATTTCTTTTTCTTTCATTTTAGGTTTACTATAATACAGATGATGAGAGAGAAGGGTAAGACATTTATTGTTTCACAATTTTTTTGTGGTTAGCAGTTCAAACTCATAGAAAGCAGGCATAAAGACCTGAAATCAGATAAAATTGGTCCCCTCTCTCTCCTTTCCCTTATGTTCTCCCATCCCTAATGATAGGTGAATAATATGTGGAACCGGTAGTGGGAAGGTTTATTTTATGGTATCTTTCTTTTCCTTCCTGTGAACTGGCTTCTTTTTATACTTATTTTTTTTTCTTCCATTTCCAAGTAAAATGGTTTGAAGAGCCATAAGGTTCAATATAGGGTCAGGACAATATATTTGATAATAAACTGTATTTTATATAAGAATTCTCAAATCATCTTAAAACAAAATGAATAATGAAGCATGGAAATTTGCCCTGCTGTTTCACAGCACACGGGTGTATGTGACAAATACAGGAGATGCAGAGAAAATGCCCCAGTACCTTAGGAGATAAAGAAAGAATTGGAGTTCTTGGGAAGAGAGGAAGGCTGGAAATGGGAGCACCCGCTGTCTGGCTTTGGAGGCACTGGAGAATTGCAGAAAGTCCCTAAAATAGTTAAGAGATGTCACAAAATATGGGCTTTAGAGTCAGCCAATATTAATTGTGATTTATGCAACCTCTATCCTTTTGTAAGGTACTCAAATCCCAAGTGAACACCCACAAACTGAGCTCACAAATGCCTGCAAAAGGTGGCCTGTGGCAGGCAGTGGCTGAGCACCAACAGCTAACAGCAACTTCAGAATATGAGACTTTTTGAAACTCGCTGGGTTGTGTGGCCTTGGATTTTGGAAATGTGGTCAGTGTTTCCTGAGGCTGTCTCTGACCCAAAAGAGGAGGTGAACCAATGTGTAAATACGGCTCCACCTCCTTTCTTAGTTGCTTCTTTCCCCTGAATTCCTGTGCCTAAATATTTAAGAAGTTAAGAGCCTTTGGTGTTTTTCCAAATAGCATGCAACATCGGAGTATATTTTCCTGTCACCTGTCCCAGCCAGTCAGTCCAGGCAACTTGAGAGGCTCTGAGAATTCAGATAAGCATCAAAAGCTAAATCTGTGCAGTTTCTGCAGTTACTTGAGTAGCTAGTGGAGTTTTTGCCAGAGTACAAATTGAGGCATAACTGCTGCTGTTTTCCCTTCTCTGTTGGGAGCACAGTTTTATCCGTGACGTGGCCCCTGTTGTGTGTTTTCTAGTGGCAGTGTCCTGGTCAAGAGGATGTTCCGGCCTGTGGAGGAGGAGTTTGGTCCATCCCCTCTGAAACAAATGAAAGAAGAAGGCCTGAAAAGAGGTAACAGTTGTTCTAGTTGGTTCCTACAAATGCCCTGCGACTTCTGCCCTCAAGCAGAGAACTTGTTTGGCTCAGACCAAGGCAGTTGTTTGATGCTAGTGCAAATATGGGGCAGATGGGAGAAGATACCATCACACCTGCCAGTGTACAAGGAGGCATTTTAGCGAATGCTAGTAATGCTAAAAATGCTAGAATGCTACAAAGCAGAAAATAAACACGAGAAAGAACTGGGGACTGTCTCAAGAAGGGATTAGGACACAAGTGTGTATAAAATGCAAAAAAGCTCGAAAGTTTCTTGGTGCTTGGCCAAGCTACATAGTTCATAAATGTTCTAGTAGCTAGTCTGTGGTTGTTTATTTTTAACTTTTGCTCCTCTTTTCTGTTCTGGCTGGGATCACAAACAAATATGCAAGATGCACTGGGTCAAATACAGAGACATTACACAGGCAAGCTCATGCTTGTACTCACTGCAGAGTTGAGATTAGCCTGAATAAAAACTCGGAACTTTCCTACCCAATTAGAAAATTAATGCATGGAGAGATATCCTGCAGCTGACCCAGCTGAATTGTTTGTTTCCTTTAACTGCTTTTTATTGTCTTTAGAGAGTACTGCCACAGTCACATTTTGTATGTGCTGCAAGAGAAGTCCAGCTCCCGTTTTCCAGTTCAGTGCAGGTTAACTTGAGTAACATTCAAGCAGTGGTTTAGGCAGAGCTGTCAAATTCACGTGAAGGTAAGGATGAGCATGTAGTGGCTTTGTCCACAAAATATGCTTTGTGTACAGTCACAATGCAGAGCTATACATGTGATAAAACACCACACTGCCACAGTTGGGCACTCTGGAGAATATTTGTCATTCCTTCAGTCTCCTGTGTTCTGTCACGTAAGCTTATTGGAGAACCCAGGGGTTGGACCAAGCCATGCAACTCAAACTCACACATGTTTTGAGGGTCACCCATTAGTTTATGAGACAACAAGGCAGCAACATGTAGAAGTGAGCTCAGCTGTTCTTATCTATACCACTTGTAAAACTCATTTGAGCTTGTTAGGAACACTTTCCATAATCCTAAATTTTCTCTGTTGGTGCAGATGGTGCGCTTGAAGCAGGGGAAGCATACAAGACTATAGGATGGAGATTGGTATCTCTGTAGAATGAATGTAAACATATTCTTCCTTTAATTAAGTCTCCAATTAGTAATGTGAGGTCAGCACTGACCACGGGATCGTATCTGTTTGACTCAAGGCCTTGACCAAATTCACATTATCAATGTGGGCTCCATCAAGCAGAAATGGACAGCCACAAGGGCTGCATAAAGATCTGTCTTTTGCAGCAGTTTCACCTGGGTTTCCCAGCTGGAAGCCTGGAGAGTTTCCTGCAGGGAGATATTGATTTGCTTTGATTATTCCTGTCCTTTACTGTGGTTAGTTGTTTTAATATCATCCAGGAATTTCAACCATTTCGAGGGGAAGATTTGAAAGAAAAATATGTTTTTCAACTGGTGACAAAACTATGCTAAATAATTAAATCCAGGAGAGGCACGGAGCCGGAGAAGCTGGAGGATGCTCTCTTCCTGCTCAGTGTTTCTCGCAACTTGGGCTGTGCTGGCTGGAGGCCAAGCCTCTTCCAGCGTAGCCTTTGCTCTGTTGAACTTCCTGCCATCAGGAGCCCTACATCTGGGGTTGTGCTGCTGGAGCACGGCTCCATTTGAACCTACCCACTTGACAATCCCGTCTTTGCCACGGGAGTCACCGGGTATTAAAATCTTCTGCTGTTTTTCCCAGGCTTAGCTGTAACAGATTTTTTTCTCCCAGATTTATTTGGTACATCAGCATCAATAACTTGAGAGCAGGTATAGATGGGGCTGTAATATTTGAGAAAGAGCAGGTCTGATATGAGGAAATATGCATAGCAGGCAACGTAATCCCAAGGTGGCTCATTATCAGAGCAACACAGGTAAGTAGCACCCAGTGAGGGGTCCAAGCCCAGCCAAAGAGCTGAAGTTTCACCTCTGGCTGCTGGAGCTAATTGTAATAAAGTATTAGAGGAAGAATAATCCCCCTTCACGAGAACAGGGATCCAAAGGGTTTGCAAACCCCCCGTCAAACAGGGTTCATATCCTCACACAGGTAGCTGCATCTTTTCGAATTTGTCTTTCATCTCCTTGGCCCCTAAGGGAAGTGCAAGTGCCCAACCATGTGAAGTATGTTAATCTGCACCAGCTGTGCTGTGTGGCTAGTCACTCGGCTGGGCTCGTGGCCTTTTTTCTGTGTTCTCACTAGCAGTTTTTAAGTCATTTTACCTCTCAGACTTCAGTGGGAGTTTCCTATTAATTATAAATCCAACAGCCCTGTTGCAAGCCAGGGAGATTGCCAATCCTGCAGTTTTCAGCCTGAACAAAACAGTATTTTGCTCTAGTTTTTGTCTCTTCAGAGAGTTAGGTTAAACTATTCTCAAGAATTTTGGATTCATAAGAACTCGAGTTTTGAGAACCATCCCCGTGGAGCACAGAATTCACCCGGTGGCTCTGGTAGCTGAAGAATTTGTGCCTGGGCAATCTGTGAAAAGTCCAAATGTAGTCAAGGAAAGCTTGGTCACAGCTACCAGCCCTGCTTTCCTTGGGCTTGAGGTTCTCCCTGCTGTTGTGCCAGCACAAAGGTCTGTGGGCTGCCTCAGCACCTGCAGCATGGACCTGGTTAGTCTGAAGGACTCAGAAAACAGGGTTATTTTTGCATTTGCATCTGCTCTTTGAGATAGTTCACCTGCAGGAGGATTCGCGGGGACAGGCCAGAATAACAGGGCACAAGGTGGTCAGTCCTTCTGAATTAAAGGTGCAAAAATCCCACCATTGACCCCGATGCCTGGTTTTGTAGACTAAGACAGGAGACTGATCTGGGCAGCCAAATTTTAAACCTTTTTTCAGCCATTTGAAAACATGGGCAAAGAAGCTACAATTCAGTGCAAATGGGACTGCTACAGCCTTAAACTGAGAATTAGCTTCCAAACAATTGCTTCTTTATGAAAAATGCCACCTACAAGTCATCTACTGTGAAATTAAATCATCCAATGAAGATCTCCTTTGGACTCTAAGGACGATCAGTTTCAAATTTACCTTTTCCCATCGTGGCACCAGTGCAGTCTGTCATGCAGACGTATCTAAGAGTAGACGTGTACCTAACATACAGTACTGCTAGTTGAAAAGGCAGTTTATTCAGGAAAAATCACTTTCACATCAGCTTATTTAACCTGCTATTTTACCTGAGTAATGTGAAATTACACCTAAACCACTTCTCCAGTATTCACGGTTATTCACTTTGTGTGTGTCTGCTTTGCTTTTGCCATGTAATCTCTGTCAGATTACCATTTCCTACCCTTTTTGTTGCCTTTTGTCTCAGAAGTTTAGCTACAACTGACTCTTTTTGTACCTGCCTGCTTTGCTCTTGCCGTGTAATTTTGCCTTTTCTGAATGTCTTTCCCAGTCTTTGGGATAAAGCCTGGAGAGGTGCAAGCCAAGACCCAGGTATAGAGACCCAGCTATATATATTTTTTTTTCCTGGAGCTTCTCCTATTTAAGTACATGAAGGTTTAAATTCCTGAAGATATAGATTTCTCACATTACATTAAATCAACTGCATTTTCTTTGTGTACTTTCAAAGCAACCACAGTGTGTCTTCCATCACTGCTGATATGAGATATTTTTTTAAAGTGAAAACCAGCTTCAGCACTTCGTTTTATCTGTCATGGATTAATATTTGTTTTTCTACTCTTTGTGGGGTGTTTCATCTGTTCGATTGACTGGACCTGCTCCAAGCTTGACTTTTTTCTCTTTCAGTGCTTTTGTATGTGAGGAAGGAGACGGATGAGGTGTTTGATGCTTTGATGCTGAAATCACCCACAGTAAAGGGGCTAATGGAAGCGGTAAGTATCCAGTGTCCTCACGTTGTTTATCCTCTTTGGTAAGAAAATGTTGAGACTTGAAATGTGTTGCTGAGATACAATATAGAGACGAAGTTACTCTCAAATATATTTAAAGCATTTCATAAGGGCTTTCTGGAGCACACCTCCGAAATGTTGGCGTGTTCTGAATTGAGTGCTGTCAGCGGGTTGCTGAGATAAAATAGACTTGCAGAGCTGACTTACTGGAGACCTGACCCTTGAGGAATGGCAGTAATTAACCAGTGCCAAGGAAGCAGTGAGATGAAGGACCCGCTTTCTGAAACACTTCTTTCTGAACTGATGGTTCAGAGCCTGTCAAATCTTTTCCTGCAGTGCTCACTGGTGTGTTCACAGCCAGCTTTTAAAGAAGAGGCCCAAGGATGCAGCGTTTCCATGTGAATTTCATATGGCTTTTGTGCAGTTGCTTTTTCAGTGAACAGTTCGTGAGGCAGTGCAGACAGCTCATTCATACCTCCCGTCTCAAATGCTTTCTCCAGCCCTCACTCCAGAGTGACCTACTCAGGCCTGCCTCTTTTCTGCTTCTTTGACTTGAGTATTTGTTATCTGTTATCTGTAACTCTATTTTCACATTTAATCCTGTTCATATGAGCTGATGGCTCGTAGATGTGTGAAATTTGGTGAGTGAAGAGTGAAGAAGCCAACGTGTGTCTCATTGCTTAGGTGGGGGGGACTAGCATGAGACTGACCTGTAGGGCACTGAGCTGATTTCCAGCCTTGGCCACATGTAGGAAAGAAGATGGGAATGGATGAAAGTGTCTCTAGAGAGCTCAGCTGGGTGCTAGAAGTATATGTAGCCATGCTCTCATAAAATTATCAGTGTCTTGTTGTGTGTATCAAACACTTAGAATGCAGCAAAGAGCTCTTTGGCCAGAAGCAGAAAGTAAAGCTAGCTGTGACTGCAGGCCAGTTGTTAGGCAGAACACTTACGTACAATAAAAGCTAGGCTTCACTTGAAGAGGCTGCAATCTGATTCATGATAAACATAATTTTATTTTGGCTTTGTGTGAAAAGTCAGTTATTATCCTTCCATAACCCTTCAAGCTAACATTCATATTTTATTTTCAGTGTTCAGAGCCTCTCCATGCCTGTTCTCCAGCTACTGCGTAACATAAAAACAGAGCTGGTCCAGAACTTTTCTGCATAGCTCCTTCAGCACAGGTTTCTGCATACCTCTCTCAGCACAGCTGCTGACTCAGTGGCATGTTTTCAGCATCAGAGAAATCTGATCTGTTGTAAAATGTCCCAGATCACTGAAAGGAACACAGTCAGGAAATTTTAATTCTCTTTGGTAGGATATAATGGGTAAGTGAATGCCAAGAAGCTGTCAAACTGCATTCTTTTAAATACTCTCTCTGCAGTCTTTACAGCAAATAATATAATTTGGAAATTGCACGCATCCTAAATGCTAACTTCTAAGTTCAGTATAAAGATCCTAGAAACCAAGGCTCTGAATTTTATAGATCCCCATTTCTGAAAGGCAACACCAATGATCCTGATTCATACCCTCCTTCTCTATTTGCATATTAAACATATTTTTTTGTTGGTTTATTTATCACTATTCCTGGTCTGTATCTTTCTCCTAGCTTCCCATGGTTAATGACACTGTTTTCTCAGATACTATGTGTATTTTATTGTCTCATATACTCACTTTCCAAATGAACAATCAGATTCCTTCTTTTGTTAGATTTATACATGTCTGCATGTCCTTCCAACCAAGATAGGGCAATGTACCAGACCACTCCAAAGAAATAAGTTGGCAGAGATGTTTTTATACATGCTTCGACCAGCCTTTACCATCTTCCTGACTCCAGCAGAGAAAGCATTTCTGGTGGCTTGTGCAATCAGATCTGTGCTACATACAGGCTTGCCATGCCAGGGGGGTGCAGTGCCACTCTGAAAGCCATCTCGTGGGCTCAGGCATCCTAAGGGAAGCAGAGAATTCTCTACTCAGGGAACTGGAAAATGGAGATGATGAAGGAAAATACTCTAAATAAAGAGATCTTTCATTACTGTATTATATCATGCTTGGGATCAGGTGAGAAATCCTGTTTTATATGGAGGCTGGCCAGCAGCGTTTTTCCCCCTGAGCTGGCATCAAAGCAGTTTCAGAAGAGGGTGTTAAGTGAGATGCCCTAGCAGATGCCAGCTGTCTGCTTTCTCAGATTCTGCAGCAGGACTTAGCACATTTGCACTGGAGACTCGTTTTCTGAGCCTGTGAGTAGGA
Source organism: Anas platyrhynchos (assembly GCF_047663525.1). NCBI lineage: Eukaryota > Metazoa > Chordata > Aves > Anseriformes > Anatidae > Anas > Anas platyrhynchos. The sequence continues at coordinate 21,543,708 of NC_092588.1, read as the reverse complement.
GGCTCTCCCATACCCCCACTGGGAGCCTCGCTTCAGCAGCTCGCCATTTAGTATAATTGGTCAAATCCTTAGGGGTTCCTGAGAAATGTGCTTATTCAGTCAGCTGGAAGTCTTTCCCAAAGCTCACTAATCCCTCCATGTTATATAAACCCCACACCTGTCACAGGCAGTGTGACAGGCAGGGCTTTCTCAGCTCTACCTCCCAGAGCTTGTGTAGGAAGTGGTGTCCCAGAGTCCCAAGCCACTCTGAGCAACATTTGGTGTGGGTGAGTGTTAGGTATCCCAAATATCTTAGGGAAGTTTTATGCTGGAATGTGCGGAACGCTGTGTATTAGCTGCTGTTAAACCTCCTTGGCACAGGACTCTTTCTCCATGCTTGTTTATTTGCGTGGAGTCAGCGAAAAGTGTCTTCAGCCCTCATCCTTACAGGATCGCTAGGCTTCAGAGTTAACGCCCCAGAGAAGGAGCTGCAGCATTTCCTCACGTTCACACAGTAGTTGTGATGTTTTCAGCAGTTTCAGGCTGCAGTTTTCCTGGTACTATTACAAAGGATTTTCTTCCACAGCCTGATGAAATGGAGCCATTTTTATTACTGCTGTACACGAAAGCTTAAAATTAGGTGTACAACAAAGCCACTGATACAAAAATCCAGTACCAGTTTGCACACCTGATATCATTCTACTCAGACTTCAGTAAGCAAAGCTAGAAGGTAAGAAAGGAAAGGAAAACATGGAAGTTTCTGTGGAAACTTCTCAAAGACAGATGAGATTTGCTGAATACTCTAACACCTGCCTGCCCCAGAGGAGTCACTGGCCTCAGGTCGGGCAGCTGCCCTCCATGGGCAGCACAGGAGGAGGCACTGAAGGAAAGGAGGTTTTGTGTCCTACACAGGGACAAGGCAAGTCTGGTCACCCTTGTTCTGCCTTGTTTGGAGGAAAACCTTGAATTTTGGAGTACTTCATTGGAACCTCCTTGTCGGATGCATTTCCACACCATGCACAGAGCTCCTTAGCTCTCTGCATGGAAGCCATGCCTGAGGTTCAACCTGTGGCTGTTTGAATCTGTCCTTGGTGCTGAGTTTTATCCATCACTTGCTTTTCATTTTCTGTTTCATCGTGACTGCTTTAATTTACTTTTCTACAATACGACTTCTTCTCAACAGAAGTCTGAGCACTTGGAGCACAAACACAAAGAAAGGATTTAACAGTGACTGAAGTTTGGCAGTCTTTAAGGATTTTTAATTGTGTATTCCACTTCTCTAATGTAGAAGATAAGAGTCAGCTACTTAGCTGCAACCTCATTTCACTTGGGAAGAGCAGGAAGTTTACTTTGTTTAGCAATAGATTACCACAGCACATTAATCACTGACAAAAAGAAATAATCTTTTTTTCCATAATTATTTTGCCTCTTGGGAAAATCTTCTTCAAAATTATGAGTGGTGAGACCCATTCCCTCAAAGAAGAGTTATAATTTGGAAAGGAAACTTGTCTCAGACTGAGGGCTCAGGGACATGAGCTCCACGAACACACCACGGGGTTGTTGCAGAATGGACATCCAAAGGAGTCACTCAACACCCTGCTGCAAAGCAGTACCAAAGCATTCCAGTGAAGTGCTTGTTGGTGCTGGTAGTTTGTCAGCTAAGTTCTCCCTTCAAAAATTTTTCTCTATTTTCTGCTTTATCATTTGAGTGGAAGTCAAGGGATTGATTATAGAAGTCCTTTACCTTGTTAACAGACTTGTCAGAGACATCTCGTCTTGTTATCTGTATATTCAGCCATGAGTATTGTCATCATTTTACTACCCCGGTGACTAAGCTGATCTCTCCATGAATACAGAAGCTTCCTAATCCTGTGTGTAGCATGCTTGTAGCCCTCTCGTAGGAAAAGGTACCTTGAAGATACTTTTCAGACAAAAGAAGTACCATGAAGGATCATGTTAGCTTAACAGATATTGAAATGCCATTGAGAAATAGAAATCCGCAGGTTTTTTTGTTGAACCATCAATCCATCAGGTCCTGTTGTATTTGCACTCATCTTTCTTCTACCCGGGGTAAGGATCCTTTGCTTTCGTGAGTCTAAAAAATCAGAACAAGAAGAGGCAGAAAGGATGCTGATCAGATTGAAATTCCTGGGTAGAATCCAAAGCTGGGGAGAGTGTTGACTCCTCAAGTGGAGCAGTAGGAGATGCTGAAGCAGTTTTGATGACTCACACCTAGGAAAATTACAGTCTCTGAGTTTCTGGATGGAAAGGTAGTATTTTTTTAATCAAGACTTTTAGGATTATTCCTCCCCAAATTGTCCTTAAATGAAGCTATAGTGTGATTGTGAGAGACCTTTCTGTATAGCTATCCTGTTGAAGTTTGCAGAGATAGTGTTTTAATGCCTTATGTACAGAGAGAGGTGATGACATCCTATTCCTCATTAGTCTTTAATAATATTTCTTTTGTTCTGATTTCAGATCTCTGAGAAATACGGGCTGCCAGTCGAAAAGATTGCAAAACTTTATAAGAAGAGCAAAAAGGGGTAAGTAAACCAACACTAGCCAGGAACTGTGGCAGGATCCTTTAGAAGTATTCAGAGATCCAAGCCATACCTGGGGCATCATTATGCTGGACGGTATAAACACTTTTAGGATACATGCCCACAACCCTAAAATCTTACTGTTTATGGAGACTGCAAGGGGTGTCAGAGGTAGGAAAATCCAGCCTGTGTCTGACCAGAATTCAGGCTGCGCTTGCTGCAGGGGTTTCAGACGAGTAAATTTAGTCACGAGCATCACAGCTGTGGTTTTAGAATAGCCAGGCTGCTGCTCCTTATCGTAAATCCGAATCTCTCCATTTTAACTTCCTTACGTCTCTTACCTTGTGCCTGCTTCCACAAGTGGCAGCCTCTAATCCAAAGGCTATAAGGGGCTGTGGGGCAGCTCTCAGAGCTGATTCTCGCTCTTGTCCCTGTACTGGCGTGTGCTGGAGTCTCTTCCTGCATCACTAGGAGGTTAGCTAAGTGCGTGCATGTGGTGGAGGGCATGGCTTTCCCTTTTGCTCTTCTGGTATGTGAAAATACTGATTTTTGCCTTTGTCACCAGTATCCTGGTAAACATGGATGACAACATTATTGAGCACTACTCCAATGAGGACACGTTCATCCTGCACATGGAGAGCATGCTTGAAGGCTTCAAGATCACGCTGACTGAGATCTAGCCTCAGGCAGAGCCCTTTTGTAAGGAACCACAGCATTTCATTCTCCTTGGAAAGCAGAAGATTCCCCAGGAACTTGACAGACATTGATCAGAGAAACTGTTACAAGACTGGTTTGCAAACATTGTCCATTCTGCACACCCACTGCATGTAGGCTTGGGTTTGTCAAGCACAAGGCCACTCGTTAACCTGGTCCCTTATTTATTGTTCCCCATTCTCCAGTGTACGAGCAGTTACCAGCCCCCAGATCTGTTACCAGGTGACCCACTGCAAATGTGAAATGCAGCATCTTCATCCACGCTTTAATGTGGATAAACTCATTCCAAAACACATTAAGGAACCGTGCTGGTCCAGTTTCAGAAAACTGGGATAAATCTCTTTAACAGAGTTCACTCCACCATTGCTAAAATAAAAAGGGTTAAGTGCTAAAGATGGGGAAAGTGGCTGACAAGAGTTCACTTGCTCAGACTGATCCGTATCTCTCTCTAGTGTATAGTCTTGCCAAATACCTCTGGTAGTTCTCAGCACGTAGCAATGAGGACTTGTAAGTAAGGCATTCAGCTACAAATGTCACTTGTAAGTAAATGGTAAAGAAACCATTTTAACCTTGTATATAATGTTTATAATATGCAATAATATATTTTAACTACCGTATGTGGGCACGTTTACTGCCACTATGTTTTTGTATGTATTGGGCTTAGGGTTTAACAGAATCTTTCCTAGAAGATTAGATGTCTGCGATCTGTTAAGGAGTGTGTGCTGAGAAGTTGATGGCTATGTCTGCATTCAAGCACTCCACCCTTGCCCACCCAGTTTGATACTGAAATGTTGGAGCAAACGGCGCTGCAGTGTTTGGAGTGCTCTGGCACAGCGGGGCCCACCTCAGGTGCCCAGGTCCTGGTTGTAGGTAACTGAGGGCCCCATCCAGCTGTCACGAAATCCTAGAGGTACCCGTCTGTCCGCTGCCTGGCGTGCCTGGAGGTGCAGGAGGGACTTCTGCTGGTGGAGTGGGGGCTCTCAAAATGGGCCCATCTCAAACCTGTGGAGGGAAAGGTGCTTTCCCCAGCAGCCTGCTCCTTAAAGCATTCCTCTAGACTGTAAGAAACAGGACTCCAAACTCTTCTTAAGGGAACTCGCTCTTGTATCTCCATTGAATAATTAAATTTTGATTCCTAGGACAGCTGGATGAGGTAGAAACCTGGGCTTTTTATGGAAACTGGAACAATTTTGCCGGTGGAGACCAAGAGTGGCCACAGCTGAGGTGTGGAGATAGATTTCTCTCACAAAGGCTGGATCTGAGCCCAGGCTGAGCTACAAGGTCATGCCATCGAATTCCACCTCTGTCTCAGGAATTGTGTGAGAGAGAAAGGCTGCAGGCTGATCACATCAGAAAAGGGATCCAAGGCCTGAATGTCCCCAGTGCATCCAAACCTGGCACCTGTCTCCCTCCTTTCCAGCTCCTTTGACTGTCTCAGAGCTCCTCACACAGCACACGGTCCTGGGGGTTTCAGTGGCGAGCAGTTCTATCCCCATGCACTGTACGAGGATCCCATGAGACAGACAGAAACGTGGGGCCTCTCCTATATGTAGTCTTTGTTTCCTTACTTTTTTCCTTCTAAAATCTGTTTTTCATTTAGGCACAGTATTTTTGTTTTTCATTAGCTGGTTAATGATGTAAAGAAACACCGCCTGGTTTAACAGAGCTCATTCTCTAGTGTTTGAGTTGTGTGGAGCTATTTACAGATGTAAATATGCAAAGGACTTGGAATAGTTGACCAGTCTCATTTGGTCACATTTTTTGCATGAATTGTCCTGCAAGCTCTTGCATGGTTTCTTAACTTCATTAGCAATAACATCTCATTGAAATCTGTTCTTCAAATAGAAATGCCAGGCACCTCTAAAAGGTTCTGTGGGACCAGAACCTGTGGAGGCTCCAGGCTGTTCGTGTCAGAGCTAGCATAACCACACTCCAGGTATATCTGCAAAACAAAGTCTTTGTTCCCTGTGTCTGTCTTCCTCTCACCTTCTCTGTTCATTTGCTTTGTGCTTTTCTTCCTTATCGTGCTGAGCTGTGCACTAATTCCACTGTATTTTTCCAAATACACGCTCAGCAAAGATGCTCTCGCTACCTCGCCCAAAAGCAGACATCCTGGGAATACAAGGGATTTAGGGAGATTTGATTTGTTTCTGCTTGCCTCAGGCTCAGATAAAAAGTCTACGCTGACAGCCCAGATAGCTTTCTTCCCAAAGCAAAATAGGGCAGTTTTAGCACGTGTGTAGGTATGTAGGTATCTGAGCCCTGGCTCTGCCCCTAACAAAGCTGCCATCCAAAAAGTCTCACTTACAGGCAATCTGGGCTGGGTTGTGGTGTGCTGCGTTACGAGAGCTTGGGGTTCACAGAGCAGGGCAGGGCTGTCCTGGCAGCACCAGCACGCAGGTTAATATTTCGCTCTTGTCTTACACAGGGGTGGATCTTTCTTTTGTAAGCTGAGCTAGGACCTGCTGGGTGCTGCAGCATCTTGCACTGAGGAACAGTGAAGGATCAGCAAGAGCTGCAATGCTCCAGCAAATACTGGGGCTTAAGGAGCTGAGCTGCCTTTCCAATGCCATTTTAGGAGCTTTAGGTCAGGCACTGTCCAGGGAAGGAAAGTTGTTTCCAAGATTAACTGAAAGCTTTTCTAAATATATCTGGAAGTGTACAAATTGCTGGTCAGTAGCAAGAGAGCTGATCCTCCTGCCTTTATTTTCATCTCACAGTCTCGGTGAAGGTAGCAGTGCTGAGGAAGTTGAGTAAGACTCACCCTGATAGTAAGAGTATTTTAAATCAACCACTAGATGCATCACGAGCACCAAAGACATTACAAAGAGCACATCACCCAGCACCCAGTTGGCTGTAGCTACAGCATCAGCTGCTGGAGGAGCACTGAACCCTGGGTACTGGTCACGGCAAGCTACAAGCTCTCGGGGCTCACCACCTCTGAGGACTTGTTGGTCAAAGTCAGGCTGCTGAGGCGATGGGGAAGGGCCAGTATTAGTAACGCAAGCTTCTGAAGCAGGGCCCTGCTTTGTGTCCTGCTTGATTCAAAGGTCACGAGGAGTACGAAGTTCTTATATATGTGTTGTTTAAATGTACATGTTGCTTTTGTTTCATGACAAAGATTGATTAGCACTGTATCTTCTAAATATTATGAGTTAAATGGAAGCAAGATTTGGCTGTGGTTCAGCAGGGGACAGAAGGATCTGTGTCCTCCTTTTGTCTCTTTGTGGCACTGCAATGTTTTTTTTTTTTTTCAAAGGAACAAAACTCTCACTTCCTTTCCTTCTTCAAGACAGCAGTCTTGAACCTTAGCTAGTGTAACCTCAAGGGTGGCTTGCTGCTCAGCTCATTTTCCATATGAAGAGTGAGAGCCGCGTTGTGTCTGCACATGTGTTAGTTTTGAAAGACGCTGACGGAGAGATGCAAAAGGCAGAGCAGGCTTCTAAGCTTTAACTTCTGTTCCTACCACAGATTCGGCACTATGACTGTCCATTTGATGGTTTATTATGCAAACCCAAACCTCAGCCTTAAGTTGCCTTCTACACAGTCAGGTGCTTATATCCCCACAATAAAGCGCATCCTTTCAGCGAAGCTTTGTTGGTGTGTGGGGATATCCTCATCAAGATATTCTGGAGGATTTTTATCACTGAACATTAAGAAAGAAAGAAAAGAAAATAGCTTCTCTCTTTATCTCTCTCTCTCTCTTTTTTATTTGTTCTCTCTGAGTGTCTTCTCTCATGAAGTCTTTGGTCAATGAATTCAGAGATCAAGTGTCTTTCTTGTCTATTTTCCTCTTTCAGTCTACGGATGGTTTAAATGTAAATGAATTCAACAATTAGTAAACACTGAACTCTCCAGCTGTCAGAGTTGCTGCATATTGATCGATGCGGGACTGGAAAGGAGTGTTTTATGGCTTTCAAATGTAAAGCTTACAAAATGTTTTATATGCTCTTCCATTTCCTATGAATTGAGACAAGATACAAACAAGAGTGTTTGTGCCAAAGGTTGTGACAAGCCCTCTCTGGCAAAAAAAAATATGAAACTTTATGTATAAATAGTGTGCTTTTATATTAAGAAAATAGCTCATGTAACTTAATAGTGTTGCAACTGGGAGAGGGGTTTGATAAACTGTAAATACAGTTATTTTATTTTTTGTACATTTTTAAGAAGGACAAAAATAAATATTCCTATGTATGAGATAATATTTCTGTTGCTCTGGTGTGTGTTACTGCAAAATGGGGATTGAGTTCCTATTTCTGAGCCCAGAAAACTTCCCAAAAAGAAGAAAAAGGGAATTCATGCTACCAAGAAAAGAAAGACAGTAACTGAAAAAAATAATCACCAAAACGTTTTTGTTTGTGATTTTTTTCTGTAAATATATTTACAGCTTTTACATTTTAGGTGGACCCAGAAGTGAGCAGCGTCTGGCAAAGGCAGAAATTTGGGCTGATTTTAGTGCCAGCAGAATATGGAACTGATAGGTTAATGTTGGTTTTCCATCAGCAAAAACGATGTGAGTTTATTAATCATCCTGTCTCTCTGTCCCTCCCTTTCTTTACCCCAGATTGTCAATCCATAGCAAAGAAGCCTTGGCTGAGGTATCCTAACATAGAAACCATAATTTAGTGGCTGTCTGATGAATAGGAAGGGGGAAGAAAACTAATCTGTTTACACTTACTAACGTTTCAGTCTTCCCTAAGCTCACACATTTCTTTCTCCCTCGCCACTTTTCCACCAAATGTTTAATTAGCATTGTGAAGCAGTCCAGCCTTAGAGGGAAGAACTGGGAAAACGTTTGGGCAGGAGGATTGTCATGTTTATCTGAGTTATTCAACTGCAAAACCTCTCAAGTGGAGGAGGAAACTCAGGCTGAGCTCACATGTTGCTGAGCAAGTGGGTGAGAGAGAGGATCTCTCTCTTGTCTTGATCCACCAGGTCTGTCTCTTTAGGCACAACAACTGGGAAAAGAGCTGAACTGAGAGGATTTAAGGTGGATCCTTCCTCCCTGGAAGGCTACAGCAAGTGTAGAAAAAGCACTCGAGCGTGCCTGGTGTCCTCAGAGCACCCATGGTTGGCATCAAGGTGCAACCAGACAAGATACAGGCACCTGCTTCATGTGATGGCCGGTCTTTGTGGCCTGTATTCATGCCACCAAGCTGAAGCACCTTCATCACAAGCCCAGTTCTGCTTAGGAAGCTAGACTACAGCCAGGGGAGGGAGACACAGAGGCGAACTAACTGGAGGCGAAGGAGAAGGGCTGCCTTTCTCCTGGTGGAGCACGATGCCAGCCTGCGCGTCTCTGAGGCTGGCATCACCTCAGTGAATGGTGTGGGCCCAGGCTTGGATGGGCATGGCCTGGTGGTTTTTTTTTCCATCGTAAGGCAGCTGGGGAGCACTTCCCCAAGTGTCCTGATCTCCTGACGCGTTGGGAACCCAATGGAAACACAAGGGCACCGTGGATGAGATCCTCGCCCCCCACCTGCACCCACCAGGCCCTATAAGCCCTAAGCTCTGAATATACCAGGCCGTGCCTCTTGCAGTCAAACACTTTCATTGACTATTTTGCTCCTCACCATTTGACTTTGTCTTTTGAAACAAGAGCCCAGGAGGTGAGAACACGCAAGCTGGGGACGCAGTGATGGGGCTGCCCTTCGTGCTGTGGGGTGGGGAAGTTCAGGGCCGATACCCTCCTGCCGAGGGCAAGTCTCACGTGGGATGAGCTGCTGTGTGAAAGCCAACCCCTGACATCTCCTCTCTTCCTTGGGGCAAGGAAATGTCCAGGCAGTGACAGAAGAAGTAAATTCACCTGAAATGCTTGGCCAGTGGAGAGCTGGCACCAAGAGCCAAGGTCTCCCACCCATCCCCACCCCCAGCAGAGCAAAACTCATCTGCCTGTGTCCAGCTCAATGAGTCTTCCCACAGCCACCACAGGTTTAAAACCAGAGCTTTCCCTGGCTGCTTGGTGTTTTCTGAGCGTTTTGAAAATAATTTGTCATCTGTTTGTTTTTCATACAGCAGGGCAGCGAGGAACTTGTCACTCCGCAGCTTGGAGAGCCTGCCTGCCTAAACAAGAGCAAAAGAGGTTTTTTTTTTCCAGACACACCACAAAGTGCAGAAACCCATCCCCTCCCATGGCTCTTCTGGTCCCCAGCACAGCTCCTGCTCCCCTCCAGCCCCCTGCAGCTCCACTTGAGCTCCAGCAGAAACAAAAACGTGCACAGGACCGTGTTTTTTAGATACAACACACACTGCATGGGGCTCTTCAGAGTAATCGCATTTCCTGGGTGCTGTCTGCGAGAGACATTTAATGGTGTTTTATCGGAAGTCGTTTTACTGAGTGGCTCTTGGAAAGCGAACGCTGCAGAAGCCGAGTGCTTAGAAGTGCTCTGCCTGCGGAGGCTGTGGAGAAGCGAGAAGTGCTTTTAAATGGATGGGAGCTGCTGCACCTTCAGCCTTTCCAAAGGTCAGCGTGATTCTGGTGCAGCTGAACGAGGGTCAGCACTTCGGCTCGCCAGGTCTTTAGGAAAAGCTGAGCCTCGCCTTGGAAAGGGCAACCAAACACCCCTCCTGGAGGCTTCGACTGAATCTTAGGGGGACTCAACAGGCAGAGCTGGGTTTTTCAGCACATTCCTAAGTCGTCAGCTCTGTGAGTTCTCAGCCTCCTAGACAGGGCCAGATTCAGGGCTCATAAGCAGGGCCTCGGGGCCCTGAGGTGGTGAGACGGGCAGTCCTGGGGTGCGACATGTGCCACAAATAGGTTGGGTTTTATCACTCTCAGCAGGAATCAGGCACTGGGCTCAGTTACCTTCCAACGGGCTTTAAACTACTTTTAGCATCCTGGTGCTAATCCCGTCTCCAAATTTAACCCAGGTAAAAAATTTGAAGAGCTTAATGGAGATGCATGGGGCTGCAATAGGAGCAGGAGACAGCCCCCTATGGAGCCTGCGGTCCTGCCCACTGCAACGTGCCAACACAGCGCCAATGCACGGCTTAAATCCTTGCTAAGCCCTCAAAATTGGCTTAGCTGGGCACAGCCCGGTGGCTGTCCTCTTACCCCCTGCCATCAGCGGGCTGGGGGCTGTGGCTGCGGGCTGGAGAAAGCTCAGGGTGTGAGGAGTAACAGCACGTGCTACGAAACTGGCTGCAGCAGGATATTTATTAGTAGGAAAGAACATTTAGGGGGGTTCAGTAGGGGGATTCGTGTGAACCTTCGGTATCCACCATACATTGGTTTTCATCAAGATTGTTCAAGGTTACATATTTATATAAGAAAACAAAATAATTCATATTTAGGTGCAATCAGTAATTCCAGTATGAAAAAGCACCATGTCACAAAACAGTTTACAATACAAAATTCTTCAAAATCTAACATTTAAAAACAATATTTGTTCAACAGTAATAACAATACAGTAAAAAAATTCTTATTTCCCTTCAAACAATACTGCTTATATATTTTGGCACTGAAAAAGAAACTATCACAAATGCGCCTTTTTAACCACACGATGCTGTTTTGTGAGTGTCTATAGAACAAGGAAAAACATGCTTTTGAAGTCAGTCATTTTGTCAGGTGCAGGCTGAACTGCTTTCTCCTTTAGAAAGAAAAAAATATATATATTTATATGAAAAAAAAATTAAATTGGTAAGCTGCAGCATGTCTTGCCTCTTGGCCCAGGATGGGAGAAGCATCTCTCTCAGAGTCTGTTGAGGCGGCCCTGCCTGAAGGGCTGGGTGCAATCCCTCTGCCCCTACCACACCTGACCAGAAATGCAGATCTGAGCCCCCCAGATGCCCCAAATTTGGATGGACCCCAAATTCTTACTACATTAAGCACCCCAATAGGATTCTGACCCCATACTTGCAGCTCAGGCTAATACTTCCTTCTTGGATAATGTGTCATTATGTTTCAATTTTAGTTAAATTTTTTTCAAGTCACTTGTGCAAAGTGTCTTAAAACGTGAACCCAGTACATTTACCCCAATAGAGCCAGCAGTGGCAAATAAAGCAGAGGGTCTCACGTCAGCCCGGCTGCAGCCTGCGGTGGTGGGGCTGGCCAAAGCATGTGATCTGGATGCTTGAGTCTGAGAGAGAGAGCACGACAGAAGAACAGACTTTTGGGGGAAGAACGAGCTCAGAACTGACCCCTATGGGAATGAGAAGGCGGGCACTACACTCCATGTCGAACAACGGCGCCTGTGTGCAGCTACGACGGCCCTTGGAAAGGCTGATCCTAGTGAACATGCAGTCCTTGGTGCTAGCTCTAAAAGCCGAACAAGAACAAAACAAAAAAATAAAATCGTTTTAAATAGTTTTTACATCTTACATCAAAGATGCCACTACGAGAACACAATAGTATCACACGTTAATTAGTACAGTCTTCAAAATGCAAATCGACGCTGGTAAGACTTCCATACATTCTGCATATCATATGTACAGAAGAGAAGAGCTTCTCGAGAGGAGAGGACAGTCAGAGAGAGAGAATTTCCTTTTTTTTTTCTTTTTTTCTTTTTTTCTGAGTTGCGTAATACGAATACATTATCAGCATAAGAAAACTTGACTCCAACACCAAGAATTCGAGGAAGGTCCTAGCTGGGAGCTCATAGCGTGCTGCTGAGGGGCACAAAACACAGACACAGCCCTCCGCCAGGCTCTGTCCCCTCTCGTGAGCTGGTCGTCTGCTCTCCTTGTGCAGGGTGGGTTTCGCACGTCGCTGTGGGTACGTGTTCCTACAGCACGCAGCGGCACAGAGACAGATCCCGAGAGCTGCCCACAGCCTTTCTGAAGGCAAAACCCCTCTGGAAGTCCTCTCGGGCGGGTGCTGCCTGGTGAGAACTGGCCGGAGACTCAGAATATCACCACAGGAGATCACAACAGAAGTGGGGAGAAAAATTAACACATCACAATAGCTACAGGCAAGCACACGCGGGACACTAACAATTCCAGACAGCCGTAAGAAAACTATGCAGACCAAATTCGTGTAATTCGTAGTTGTCCCTCTCCTTTCCGAGTTGCAAAAAGTCTTTCTTAGGATATGTAGGTTTGCTTACCAAGCATTCGTCTAGAGAGGTATCTCCTTTTGCCAAGACACAGAATATGCTGAACGCCATGCTGCTGCATTTAGTCTGCCCGTGGTGGCTTACTGAAAATTAGGTTTGGTTCCTCTACTTTACGCTGCGACGCAGAGACAGCCTGGGGAGCAGTGGTGAGAAAGCTCTGTGGTCATGGACTTCAGAGGGAATGGGGCACCTGGATCCCTTCAGCTTTCGGCCGTGGGTTATTTCAATTTGTTAGCCCGCACAGCATCAGAAGCATTTGCCCAAATTCACACAAACCAACCTATAACTAGTTAATTCTGCATGTATTCTGTCACCGACTGGGCCATATTTGTAAATCAAAGGTATGAAGTGCTTCTGCCAGAAGATGTTCGTAGAGGTCACCTCGGGTTCAAGAGCAAATTAGCACTGAATACACAGATACAAACTACAGGACTGTGTGGATGGAAATGAAGAGAGCAAGTGGGAGAAGTAAGGGTACTGAAATGCAACTCCGTCTCCTTGCAGGAAATATGCAGACAGAAATAATCCCTAACTTGCTTAAACACTTCATTTTTCCTAGGCACAGCGAGCCCACTGCCACCTCGCTCGTAATTGCTCTGGCAGATCTGCTCTTGGGTTCATTGAGACTTCTCCTAGCACGTGAGCTACACGGCGTGCAGGGCTGAATCTGAGAGGATCTAAAACAAATAAATCAAGAACACAACTAAAACATGGATGAGGAAATGAAACAGAAAATGCCACAGAAACATGATCCTGTAGGGCATTCAAATGGCTAACACAGCACAATGTCTTTAGTAAGCTTCCTCCGATCTGTATCAAATTGAAACTCTGTTTTTTTGGTTGTTGTGGTGGTTTTGTTTTCTTTTGTTTTCTTTCAGATACTAATAAAAAACTAGTTGGTTGCCCTGGAAATGGGAATAAGCTACTGACAGGAAATGAAAAGGTGCTGGTGGCAAGGAGCTCCGGGTTCTCTCCCAATTAATCTCCCCTTCGATTGCAGCCAATTAACAGCACAAACTGTGATTAGAATTTAAGAGGATTTCCTCAGGTGGGTCTACTAATCACCACCATCCTGTTCAGGGGAGGGAACGGGAGGCCAGCCCTGAGGAGAGAACCAGAGGTCGCACCCTTGGCGCGTGCCTTTGACAGGCGGCAGGAAGAGTTTGAGCCCACCATCACTCCACTTTGCCACAATGACCTCTCGGACCACAGCACCAGGATGCTGCAGGCAGCATCAGGCTGAATTGGAAGATGCTGTTCCTGCCTGGAAGAAATCAGGTCTGCATGGGATAAGCCACAGGAGCAGAGAGCAGTCACTGGTCGGGTTCAGACTGCGGCACGTCAGCAAACACATGCTCAATAATGGAGACCACATTGTTCCAGGGGTTCAGCACGTTCCCGAAATGTTTAACGCTGCCACTGCTGAAAACAGTAAATAAATAGTGGGGCTGGCAAGGTACACGCTGGAGGGCCGAGGGCTGGGAAGCAAATCAGAAGCTGTTCCACCTACGTGTGTCCAGCCTGGCTCCTCCAGATGTCACAGGCCTGGGGTTTTTTATTTGTTCACAGGGAGATGGTGGGGATGGCAGCTACAAGAGGGGAGGGAAGCCTTGGGGAGCCCAGCACCCTGAGCCCTGGGAAAGGGGAACGCCTTTGGGATCAGATCAGGGCAAGAGAGGAGGATCTGAGACATCTCTCAGCTGCGGAGCAAGCAAACACAGCAGAGAGGGTGGCCACCGCGTGCTTCAGATGAACATCTTTGTGGCCAGACCCCAAACCCCAGTTTTAGCATGTGGTGACCCAGGGCAACACAGCCCCAACTGGAAGGATGAAAAGGAGCTGCTCTGTAATTACTAACGGGGAGCTTCGCCGTGGGGATTCAGACCCTGGTCTGAAGGCAGCAATGTGCCTCGCTGTTTTTCATTCCTCTTGTCCTTCCACTCCGTTCACCACAACCCAAGCTCTTTCTTGCCTTGCTCGTTGTGCATTAGCCAGCATTTTACAGGTGATATCTTAATCCCAGCTATACATAATAAAATAAGATGACCTGTGGGAGCCATGAGGAAATCCAATCTGTGCATTCCTGGCCTTTCTGGCTGTTTCTGGTTAAGGTATGGAGAGCATATCTGAAAAGCTTTTTCCCTCATCCTGTGAAAATCCCCATCCCTGAAACAACGATTAGCTCACGTGGACATCTGAAACTAACAGCAGCAAAAGCCAGACTGGAGCAAGGGATGCTGCTGGGACACTCAGAGCAGAGGTGGTTTCTGCAGGGGATGAAGATGCTCATCATGCTTTGCCCACAGCTACACTTGGAGCCGAACCAGCAGCTCCCCGGGGAGCATATGGCATTTCCCAACTGGGACACGGTGAGCAGCTCTGCAAGGGAGAGCAGAGCCGCTTCTGCAGCTGCACGTTCGTGCTAAAGGTGTTTTAAAGAGCTTTTTGCCAGCAATGCTCTGCCTGGATGCGCAGAGCAGAGCTGCCCGGTTAGGAGATGCCATTTCCATGCTAGTCTTACGTGGTTCTGTGGGCCTGGCACGTCGCTGCCTCGTGTCTTATCTGCCTGGTGCACGAATCAAAAACTCCTCTTGGAGCCCTGCTCAGCTGCCTGCTGCTTGCCAAGCTCCTCCATGTCTCTGAGCATGGCTCTGCCCGTGGTACCAGGGAAACCGACTTCCCCCACTTCCAGGCTCCTACGTGAGATCACACCCAGCACGACAGAGCAATGAACACGTCCGAATATTTGTGCAAAAGACAGATAAAATGTCCTTCTCCACTGGTCTCACACCAGAGACCCCCTGGACACATGAAACTGAGAGAGAACCATGAGAAGGACAAAAAGAGGAGCTGGTGTGCCGGGTGTTCAGGACAGGTCTTGCCCAGCCCTCCTCAGCTCATTTTGCTTTGCGTCCCTGCACCAGGCCCCAAAAGCAAACTCTTTTGGAGAAAGCCTCCTTTATCCTGCTGTGATTCTGCATCTTCACGGGTGTTGCTAAAAATAAAAGAAGATTCTTTTATAACAGCTGGGACAGCTGTGCTCACTGCGGTGCAGGGGGCTCCCTCCCACTGCCGCGTGTCCCCAGGGACCTGCCACTTGTCACCGTGTCCCCCTGCTCACATGTACCGGGCATCATACGGCCACGGCCACGTTCTCATCTCGGCTTATGCCGCGGATTAGGGCTCAGCACCAGCTACCACAGCTCACCCAGTTTCCATGAGTCAGCCGAGCCCGGGTTCAGCTCATGGGGACAGGTATTAATCTTAGGGACCTGGGGATGTGTGAGCTTGTCTTGTGCCCCTGGGCACTGCTGCTGCATGCAGACCATTTCCAGGCACAGAATTTGCACACTTCTGGCTCTGTGTTTTAAGCAGCAGTGTCCTGAAAAGGCGGAGGTCATGCTTTCTAGCAGAGAACAACAAAGGACAAAATGCCACAGCAATAAGGTAAAAATCCTAAAAGCTCCCAGGAGGAACAGCACAGCCCCATTATCTCAGGAACACTCCCTGCTGTGAACTCGCAGGGCTCCGAATCACGTCGAAACATAGATCTTTTTTCAGCCCCTCTCAAGCCCTAAGTGCTCACAACGCACACACGCTGCTCTTACAAGGGTTGTGCTCCTCTTTCCCTTCCCAAAGCACTGCCAAACAAAGACGGCAAAGAGCCACAGCCACAGACATCACCCGGCATCTTCTGGCCCAGAATTTCGCGAGCTATGTGGATCAGGTCTGCGTGCTGGATGTGCTCATTAATTCATCTGGATAATAACTGAGTGGAGGTTACCTTTCCCACCAGCAAGTACTATTAGAGGAGGTATCTGCGAAATTGAGAGGTGACATGCAAGAGCATGTGCTGTCTGCCAGCCTTCCTGTACGGAAATATTTCTAATTGATCTCTTCAAAGTGCCTAACTTGCTGCATAATTTTATACCGGAGAGGTCGGTCATTTTGTTTTCAGAAGGTTTATGCAATGACTGCAAATGTTAATGGTAGCAAAGCAGAAAAACACAATCCTGCATTCAATGCTTCAGTTCTGCTGCTCTGAGGTCTGCAGATGCTCCCATAACCAGCCCCGCCAGGGCTCACTTTCAAAGCACACGCAGAGGCAGAGGCAGAAAGGGATAGTTAATAATTTAAAACAACACCAGTCATCAGCGGTAGGCAGGTAAAAGAGTAACCTTCGTTCATTCTGTAAATGTTTATACAACACTTTTATCTGCAGCTATGTCCTCTGCAGCTGGGGGCTAGCTCTTATTCTTCCAGATCTCATGAGCTGTGGAAAGAATTACATCTCCGCTGGCCTGGGGTCACGTCGCAGGTTGTGTTTTCCAACGCGTGTCGGGCAGCATTAACACGTGAAACCCCGAAACTACCGAGCAAAAACAAGCTGAAGTTAGGTGCTGGGCCAGAAATGCCTTGTAAAACTAAAAAGAGATGGAATGCAGATGCTTAAATAAAAGGCGACGTCTTAAAAGTCTTAGTCATGTGCAAAAAGTCTCAGTCACAACAGCAAAAGGAAGATGGGACCTGAGGAAGCCTTCACATCCATCCCCAATAAGTGCCATAAGTGCCAGCTTTTATAGGTCTGGGCTCTACGGGAGGGCAGGCACAGGTCCAAGCTGTGCACAGGATGCCTGCTGGAGGTTAGGGAGAAATAGCAAAGGGACTGGAAGAATCAGTGCAAAATTTGCCCGCATGCTCGTAAGAGCTGAGAGCACGAAGTATTGCGAGCTGTTCGCGTCTGTGCTCGGGCCTCTCCTGCTTTCTCACTCTCCCCCACACACCTCTGCTCAGGATTTTAATTAATTTCACAGGAATAAATCATCAGTTGGCTTTCTGTGATCATTTGAGACAAAAGTGTGCGCCTGAAGATTTTTATTATGTGCAATTAGCCACTCGTGATAGTTTTAGTACAACTGATTAACAATGTTATTTTTAATTTATTTTTATTTTATTTTAATAGGCTTTGCATATCAAACCTGGCAAAGCAAATGGTAATGAGAAATTAAGTCTAGGGATGTTTTTTTTTTTCTCTCTTAATTATCGTACACGCTAGCTAGTGTTCAACAAAAAAATTATTCACACTCGGCTCCTTTTTCATGACTTCTAATTAGTACTTAGTTAATCATCATCTGCGAAGCAGACTTACTTCACTCCTGTTTATTTTAAATTAAGGCTACCGGGGGATTAGCATCTACAAGGCCACTTGACGAAGCGCCAGCCTCGCCTGCCAGCCACAGGTCGTCCTGCCGAGCCCACCGCCCGCCCGGACACCTCGCCAGGGGGATCACCGAGCAGCCTGCAGCTAATGACAGATTAATGCCAATTTAGCCAGCGTAATGCCTCCAGCCACCAAAAGCCTTTCTGTCGCCGCAGCGCTCGTACGGGTACCGAGCAATCCCACGCCTGCACCCCAGCTTTGGACGCAGCGCCTCTGGCCAAAAGGACGGAGGTTTTTGGGTTTTTGCAGCGGCAGATTTCAGAAGTCCTGCGTCTAGGCGAAAAGATAAACATTCAACATTTCTCTGGGAGCTGATCTTTTTTTTTTTTTTTTTTTGTCCTTTTAATTTTTATATATATAAATATACCGTAAAGCGTACCATTTCCTTGTTTCAGTACAGACTTTTGAGCTTTACTAAAATAAAGGAAATATAAATGCTACAACGTTATGCTTAAAACAAGGTTTGATGACGGCCTTCCCCCTCGGAGCAGGCCCAGAAATTGCGTCAGCTACGTGGAGAGAGACAAAAACACCCCCAAAACTTCGTACTGCACAAGAGCATTCAAAAGAGCTGGTTTGCCTCAGTTTTAGCTGCTTGCAGGTGTGCATCATTTCCTTGGCTCAATGCCCACTCTCCTTCGTAGAAACTAGTTTATTACTAACCTGAAAACTTCACATTCAACACGTGTCTCC
This sequence comes from Anas platyrhynchos, assembly GCF_047663525.1. Classification (NCBI taxonomy): domain Eukaryota; kingdom Metazoa; phylum Chordata; class Aves; order Anseriformes; family Anatidae; genus Anas; species Anas platyrhynchos. The sequence continues at coordinate 21,525,508 of NC_092588.1, read as the reverse complement.
CTTAAATTCATCGTCAATACCCAGTTTTTCAACATCCGTGCCTGCTTTTGCTGACCCCAAATGGCAAGAGGTATCGTCAGTTGTGGATTTGGGGATCAGGACTGCAAACTGCTGGATTTTCAGATAAAGCCGTGCGAAACCAACCACTGTAAACCAAGGAAAAGCTGTTGATTTTTTTCCTTTTCTTTTCTTGAAAATGTTCACAGCATTGAAACAAGGAGGTGTAGGAGCAGGGGTGCGGATGGTGCAGCCCTCACCGGTTGCGTACGATCGTCATCCTCTCTCTGAGCTTCACTGGTGCCTCCTGGACAGGAGAGGAGGTCCCAGGCGAGTCCTGCCCCATCACAACCCTTTTGCTTCAATCTCTGCTACACTTTCAGATCCTCTGGGTGAATGCTCTGCTACTAAAGCAGCAACCTCAGACCTATCGGTATGTCTTGCTGCCAAGGGTTTTGTTGTTGGTTTTCTCTTTCTCAACGCATACTTTCCAAAACAGACACATTAAAAATGAAAAAAAAATAAAAAACCTATAAAACAATGATAACACCACAATATCTGTTTAAAACAGTACTGCCCATGCTCTGGACACATTGTTAAGAGCAATTCAGCATTCGTATAATTAATCCACGACAAAAGAAGCTATAAGATGCCACAAAAGAAGGCATAATTGGCCATACAGAGGCAACACTACCATGAATGTTGTTTGGCAAGGGGGAAAAAAAAAAAAAAAAAAAGCAGATACATAATTCATCCAAAGACTGGGTTCAGAACTGCCCGGCACTGCTGGGGTCGCACTGCAGGAGTCGGACTATTGACGGGTCGCTCTTGGCGCCTCGGATGAACTCTTCCAGAGAGAGCTTTCCTGGAAAAGAGACACGTTGGCTTAGCGCGGTGGGTCTGCAGAGCTGCTGAGCCTGCAGGCACGTGTGGTGGAAGGAAATTAGCAGGGGGCGAGGAAAATCCCTGGGGGTGCAATGGCAGATGGGATGCTGGTTTGGAGGAAGGATGGCTGGGGGTTGGTGGCCACAGAGCAGCACTTTCTGTGGGTGCCAGAAGGTGCTGTGGTTCCTGCTCCCTTTCCTTAAGGAAAATAAAAAGGTGTGGTGTCCCAAAATCTTCCTACAGGGAGGTAGGGATGAGCTAAGGCCAAACGTTCAAGCCCTGGTTACGGCTGAGGTGAGACCCTGGATAGACCTCCTTTCAAAGAAGAGGCCACAGACACATTGATTTTTCCCATGGTTCAACAATTTCCTGAGGTTTTATGGAGATAAGAGTTATTTGGGCAGAAGTTTGGGGTGGTTTTACTTGTTTGCCTTCAACAACAACCCTTCCGGGTGGGAGCAGACAACACAGACACGGGCTTTTAAAAACCTAAAATCCAGGCAAATCCATACCCTGCTCCTCAGTGGAAAATATTGTGTGTTTACTAAGAGATAACCATCTCCCACTGCGAAGTTAATGAACCGACAGGAAAAGAAACAGCATTTGAGAGGAAAGCAAAAGACCAGGCTGTGGGTTCCTGAGCGATGTTTCTGAGCACTGCACCCCTCTGAGCCCTGCTGGGTGGTGAGGAGGGACCACGGGCACCGTGGCTTGGCCCAGGGGGCTGGAGGAGGAGCGGTGAGTCCGAGGGGACACCCGGCACCTAGAGGGAGCCTACCGTCACGGTTGGTGTCCATCTGACGGAAGATCTTCTCTGTCCTCTTCTCCGGTGTTGACTCATCTTCCGGCATCTTCATGACAGAAGAAACCATCTTATAGATTGCCTGTGTGATAGGAGAGCGGCAAAGAGCTGGTAAGAAACACGTTATCTTAGTGTGGGGGTATGGTTATCTCCTGGTGGCCAAAAGAGGCAGAAAATCTCCCCAGAGCATCGTCTGGGATCTGCTCTGCAGACGCTGAGGGGAGTGGGTGGCAGCAGTACACGCAGCTGCCCTCTTCAGTGGGACACTCGTTTAGAAAATAACGTGTTGCCTTATTTAGTCACAGCTGAACACAATCTGGGCTTGTACTGAGCTTACATTTTCCATTATGAAAACAGTCTTTGGGTGAATTTATCACTTCAACTGCACTTAGGCACCAGCAGCTCCCGGGATGTGGGGAGCAGAAGGACCGCCGAGGACTCATCCCGTGTTGAAGCTCACCTCAGTTTCAGCCACCCGGGCTCCATCCTCACCTCTCCTGTCCTTCTCCCCACCCTGTGTGCACCCATCTGCCTTCTCCCTGCTCGGCTGGCACCCTGCCCGTGAGAGCAGTGACTCATCCCTGCCTTTGCCAAGCCTCACAGATAACAAAGGCTTGACCAACAACGAGGTGGCCTTCTCCTCGTGTGCCTCCACAGCTAAAAAAGCACCATTCATAATTCGTTCCACAGGGAGCAGATGTCCTGGTCCTGCACAGCACGGCTGCCACTCATGCTCACTCTTTGCACAGACAAATCCATTAGTCCTGCACCATCCCAGCTGCCCTACAAGAGAGGTAACTTTAACTTTAAAACATGAAAGAGTGATGACCACTTCTTTGCTTCGCCTTGCCCTGGAGGCTGGGTCCTTCTGCGGGACCCAGATGGCTCACTGTGGCTCCCCTTCCCCACTTTCCACCCATGAAAGCACTTTGCCTGGCACACCACAGTTTTTTGGCCCAGGGACAGCCCCAGGACCATGACAGCTTGGGCTCACCAGCTGGAGGATGCTGCTGAGCAGCACGGACACTTTACACACAGCCATTGCCTCGGCCATCCCACTGCCTTCTCCTCTGTCAGCAGAGCCAGCTCACCTTTCAGTCTGCCTGGCGTTTAAATAACATCAAGCATGACACCCCGAGAAAGGCATTTGTCTGTTTAATGAAATATTTATCACTTAGGCTCAGCACAGCTGAACATCTGCTCCCCCAGTTTTGTCACCAAGGCTGAGGCCACAGATTCCCTGGTTTTCCCTCTGCTGAGTCTGTAACTCTGGTGGTAGACCCTAATGGGAGAACATTTCAGCATGGACAATGGCTGGATGAATGGGACCATGGTGGGTACCCTTTTAATCGTCATTATTTTGAGTTGCAGTGCAGGGATGCCCAAAGGCTCCCAAGAGATTTAGGGTGCCAGAGTATGAGCCTCAGTAGATGCTGTCCATACAGTCTTGATCATCTGACAGCCAGGAGGACAGAAGAAGGGATGAACAAGCAGGCAAATGAACACTGGGGGCAGGGGAAGAGAAAAAGAGGAGGTGGCAGGCAGTGAGAAGTCGCACCCGCCTCATCCTGATCAGCATGCAAGGCTCACGGGGATCCAAGCGGTGAGGAGGCTCATAAACCTGCCACTGTGTAAGCATCTTAAGCTGTCTGGCTTTTGTCTGGGGGAGGAAGAGAGGTGGAGGGGTCATTGCCTCCCTCGGGGCGAGAGGATGGCAGAATCTCTATTGAAAGTGTGGGAGGAATGCCCCGGCCCTGGAGCGCAGCCGTGTTTACTCTGATCAAAGCAACCATAGTAAGAATATGCAGATTTTAAGGACAAAAATAAATAAATAAATAAATAAAGCTCTTCAAGATGACTTCATCCTACAGGGTCCTTTTCACAGAGGCATGTGAAGCGAATAACAGATGAGATATTCTAGGAAAGCCAGATGGGAATAACATAGTGAGCGTTCCTTTCATGCTGAAAATGGTTACTCTGGACAAATTCTTCTGCCCTTACTCAGAAGCTCAGTGGGAAGTTTTCCCAAAGTGAAAAACAGCTCAAACTGATTCGGGATCTTGGGATTTGCCCCGTGCTAATTCAGTGCAGCTACACAGGGCTCTTGATTGTGGGTTTGTAAAGGATGAGCTCTGAAGGAAGCTGGTTCCTTGCAGTGGTCTCATGGAGCTGGGCTGTGCTCACCTTGGGCCTGGGACCGAAAGGGCTGGGGCTCTGCTCCATGTGGAGCAAAGGCCTTGGCCTCACCATGTTGGGGTGGAAAGGCAGCGGGGGCACTAGGCAACCTGAAAAAAAAATTGCTTTCCTCTCAGCCCAAATGGGATTTTTGATGCTACCTCTACGGAGAGCCGTATCAGCTTCTGCTTCTTCCCATAGCAGCTTCTGTTTCTTGCTGTCTTACAAATAAGCTAGCCAGGCAAGTGAAATGGATGTCCTCTTGTCCCTATTAAAATAAAAGTGTTACTCTCATCTCTTGGCTAAGTGCTCTTGAGGTGCCTTATGATTCCATGGTGTGAAAAAATGTGCCCCTAGAACAAGGCTCCCGTCTTTTATTTGAAGGCTTGTTTCAAGACACTCTTGCCAAGTATGTCCCACTTCATCCAGGGGAGCAAACACAAACCTTCCAGCCGGCTATTCTTTGAGTGGTCTGGGCTATTTAGGTTATGGGTAAACATCTGAGGGATATGAAAAGCATTTCTAGAGCAGGAGGACCTGCGGTGAGGCCTGGCAGGAGGGCAGGCTACGAAACTCCTTCCCACAGTCCTTGCAGATGTGCTGTGCATGGTAGTAGCACCACAATGGCTTCAGGAAGTTGTTCTGGACCATTCGTAGTGCCATTGGTGGCACTAAGCAAGGAAATTCAAGTAGCCATCAGCATAACAGGGAAAATGGCTGCAGAGAAATGGCTGTAAAAGCACAAGGAAAAGCAGAGTGAGAAAGGAGAGGAGCGTGGCTTGCTTCTCTTCCCCATTATTTCAGGTGCAGTAAACTCTGGGCACCCTGGAAGTGTAATGGGGGTGGTGTTTTTTGCAGTGAAACTGTGACTTTTAGACTGATTGCATTTCTTTTAGCGTCCATTTTGATGTATTGTCTCATGCAAGAATCCAGATGAAAACAGTAAATCCTGCTATATCAACATGCAAATGTGTGCTAGATAAGGGACTTGTAATAGGTTGCTCTGAGACATGTATCAGAGATATTAGAGTTCTGTTTTTCACTATCAGTGGCTTAGGGTGCCCAGGCAGACATCTGATGCAGAATCCTGTCTTTCCATATTAAAGAATAATCATCTTTTGTTAATGAAAGTGATAGTTGCTAGCTGCTTTCTCACAAGTCTGATCACCGTGTATCAAAGGTATCTTGATAAAGCACAAAAGGTGCTCCTTTACTTGGTTCATTTATCAGCTGAAGGTGCTTCCAGAGACCGTGCAGCAAATCCTACCCAACAGGGAGGAGCTGGGGCTGGCCCGTGCAATACGGGAACATCAGCATGGCCATGAAAACTGGAAGAAGAGATCAGGGCGAGATCTACAAATCAACTGCCTCATGAAAGGGGTAGCTTTCCTGACTGTGCATGTACAGAAATCTCTGATGAAAGACTGGCCCCCAGGAGGCTCCCCCTGAGCACCAGGACAGTGGGACGACACGCCGGTCAGCCTGCAGGGTGGTATTACACATGCCCCCTTGTGACACTTGCTTGTCCATTTCACTTTTCCCTTTTTCCAGCAAAGAATGTGATTTCAGAAACATGAAACAAAACGATCATTTCCATCCAGTGTGGATTTAGGTTGGAGGTACAGATGGACAAAACATCACCCTGCACTGACCCTTCTGCTGCAGCTTTGTTTCCTGATGGCAGCATGGTTGTGAAAGACAACAATACAACTTGGTACCAACGTGAGGATGAAGGAGAGCGAGCATTTCAGCCTCTAAACATGATGGTGAGCAGATCCGTGGGAAATGGGAAAAGCTGCCAGTTCTGCTGGCCCTAGCTTGGATCGCTGCAGAGATCCCAGCCACTGATGTTCTCATTAAATTCGACTCAAACACATTTGTGGGCTTGTCCTTTGTGTTTGTAAACCTTCTGATCTTGGGGGTTTATGCTGCTGTCGAGCACTCAGGCCTTCCCAAAATACTTGTCAGCAGGAAGGGGTCCTGCAGTCTTTGAGGCGCCTTCTCCTGAGGAACAGACACTTGCTTGGGCTGGGCTCCCCTGTCTTTGCTTTGTGCTTTTTGTTGGTTCTTTGGGGATTCTCTTTGTTTTTTATGGATGGTTGTTTGGTTTGTCTTTTTTTTTTTTTTTTTTTTCATAAGGAGAAATACAGCCAGAAAAACAATAACTGGCAGCCTGTTTACCCTGCCTGGGGGAGTGGAAGATTTGTAAGGAACAGAGCATCTTCTAATGCAAATATTCCATGGAGTCTGCCGTGACACTCAGACAGGGAGGTGTCTGCAGCTCAGCGCAGTCCTGCTTCTTAACCCAGATACAAGAATGCAAAATAAAACCTGAAAGAGAGCTCAGCAACCCTACATTTGCAGCAGAGACATGTATCTGCTCTTACCAAAGCAGCGTGAGTGCTGGTGTTTGTTACTGTTTGGAGGACACAGAAGTGCCCTGATAAAAAGACAAGGGCACCACACATTAAACTGATTCCATACAGGCAGCTTGCCATCATGGACTGTAATTTGAATGCATTCCTTTCACTTCATGTCCAGCACAAATATAAATCTGAATAATACAGTGCATAGCTAGCATGGCAACCCCCCCCATGAAATAAAAAATCTTGATAACAGGCTTTTTTTTTTTTTTTCTTTTTTCTTTTTTCTTGTATGGTGCTGCCTTTCACAGACTCAAGCTGTGTAAATACACTACCGTACCAAAAATGTTTTAAAGCTTTCAGAAGAGTGATGTGCCTCGAGGCTGAAAGCATGTTAGAGGAAGACAAAATGAGGTGGGACTCCTACTAACAGCACAAGGAAATGCATCCAAAGAAGCTGCGAAGGGAATCATCATCTATCCAGATAAGGTTTATCTATACTGGCAAGTTAATATGAAGATAGCTAGCATGGCATTAAGTATGCAGACATTGCTGGAGTTAGACAGGCAGATATGTTTTAAAATATGTGAGCTGGTTTTTAATAGTAAAGTGGTTTCAAAGTAAATTTCTTGTAGAGGGAGCCTGCCTTCCTTAACAGTAGAAAACCTGGTTAATCTAAGATACTTGGTCCAACTGTAATTAATTGTAATTCCTTGACAGTGATTTCCCAGAGGACAGAACCACATTGATCATCATGCTAGCTGCTGTGCTCCAGCCCAGCAGAGCTCCTGGAGGAGAGCTTCCCATGCAGCACGTTGCTCAGGAAAAAAAAAACCTACATTGGATATCAAATGCAATAGTATGGATTGTGACAAAACCTTTGCCAAATGAAATAACATTTTAGATTCAAGCACTAGACAGAGAACCTAGAGCATAACCCCCCAGATGCTGCCAGAGCTTTCCACTCAGTTCTCCTTGCGGCATCTCTCCGTGCTTTGTCTGGAACGAGGGAGGCAAAGGGGTGCCTCTGAGCAGCACGTACCTGCACGATTTCCAGCATCTCCGACTTGCTGATGTAGCCGTTCCCGTCGAGGTCGTACATGCTGAATGCCCACTTCAACTTCTGCTCCAGTTTGCCTCTCGACGTTACGCTCAAAGCTATGATGAATTCTCTGAAATCTATTGTTCCGTCTCCGTTGGCGTCAAAAGTGCGGAATACGTGTTCCGCAAACTTAGAAGCGTCCCCATAAGGGAAGAAGTTCCCATATATTTTTTTAAACTCCTCCATGGATAAGTGTCCACTTGGACAGTCTCTCAAGAAGCCTTTGTACCACTCCTGGATCTCATGCTCTGTAAAGTCTGTACTTTCTAGCAAATCTTGCATGACTTCAGGGCGTAGCTTGCTGTTTTGCTTTCCCATATTGGTGACAAAATATTACCTGCAGAGGAAAAACAACTTCATTTAAATTATAGTAATTAATAATGTTTGTCAAGATTAATAACAAGTAGTTTGGAGGCTTTAGAAGGACAGTGTGATGGAGTTTTCTGATGATAGTTCACACTTGGGAATCAACCAAATCTTTGGGATGTGTACCCTACTACAAGAACAATCTAAAAAAACTATCCAGACTAACTTAACGTTATTTACATTACCTTTTCACAGTCTGGAGAACTGTAATTATGTCAAATTTATCCCACTTTCCTTTTTACATCACAATGTAAGCAGTAGGCTGTGTGCTGCGGCACAGCCTCCAGCCAGGGCACCCAAATAACTCAGGGACCTCACCTGGAGGAGCTACCATTTTTATAACCCTGGTTGAAACCAGGCTGCTGCAGAAGATTACTTTTCCTTGGTCTTGCTTCAAAATGGGATCAGAGTGCATCTGCAGTGTGCATTGAAACCAGAACTGCACTTCTAGACACATCTTTATAGCCAGAGTCAATCGGAGCAACCCATAAATTACCTCTTCTGTTTGGCAGGGACCAATTCTCATTTCAATTTAAATGCAGATTAAATCTGGCAAGATTTTATCAATGGTGGATTCCCCCACCCCAAACTAAAAATGTTTTTTTAAATTCTCCTTGTAGCTATAAATTGGAGCTATAACTGAGCAATAGTGAGCTGGGTGGTCATGGCTTTTAGAAAAAAAAAATACCCAGACAACAAAACTGGAAATTCATTTCACTTAACAATTAAGGAATATTCTTGGATGCAGCTTTTATCTCCGTTGTTTCAGTTAAATCACCCTAGTTCTGTTTTATTTAAGGCAAGTTGCTGCATAGCACATTGTGCAGCAGATTTGCTAACGATTGATGCCCTTTGGGTTTTAGGTTTAGGGGCGTGACTGCATTGGCTCCAAAAGTCAGCATCATCAGTTTTACTGGAAGCTTAGCATTATACCAGAGTTGTGGGAAGCTGTGCTTTATCGACAGAAACCTGCCTGAGAATTTATCATGGGAATGACAGTCACCACTAAAACCTGATGTATGGACAACTTCAGCAGAATTGCAAAATAATTTATACAAGACTCCCACGCTGTTGTCAGAACAGAGTCTTCGAGTTGCAGAGATGGATTTATGAATTATATCTAGTGTGGCAAATGAACATCCAGTGAAATGTTCTTTCTAGATCATGGTAACACTTTAAATAGAGAAAAAAAAAAATTGAGGAAGAAATTGAGGCTCCCCCTGACTGGTGAGAAGCTGAACTTCTCGCAAGATGAATTTGAACCCCCCCAGGAATAAGAAGACAGCCTTAAAATCTCCTGTGTTCTTGAACCACAACAACCCAAAAGCTGTATTGCTCAAAGGTAAAATGGGGGGATCCATCCTAGATCTGGCCGTGCTTCACAGGATCCATGGCTGGCTGGTAGACAGATTTCTAGTCTGAATTGCTGCCCCTGCCCATAGGAAGGCTGACAGGGGTCCTGCCTGCCTGAGAGCTTCTCCATCTCCTGACATTTCAGGGCCCTGGATGACTACCTTAATCCAAATGATGTCTTTTCCCCCCAGTGCATCTCTAAAACATTCGGAAAGTGGAAGATACAACCTCAAAGGTACTTTTTTCTGTTGCCTTTCCTCCTGACGAAAGCCTACGGTGCGGTTTATAAGTCATCCAAGCTCTTAATACCCTGAAAATGGCAAAAATGTCTCTGTTTTATAGGCCATTTCCAACAGCTGCCGAGGCAGCTGAGGGTTGTGTTGCCTTCAGCTGGCATTGGATGGGGTCCACAATAAACAACCCGGGGGTGAGCTGAGCAAATGGACCACATGGGAAGGGTTTAGGCTAAGAGGAACGGCAGGAGCAGGCTCTGCCAGTAGGACACTAAAGCACCTGGGCAAGTGAAGTGGTGAGGCTTGGTTTCAAACGGCACCAGTTTAACAAAAAGCAAGGAGCACAGTCCCCAGAGCTTTTAGCAGCTCCCCACGCCCACGGCCTGCCACTGCTCCATAGCCCCGGGGCTTTTCAGAGGGTGAGAGGAGGAAGGGAAGGTCTCTGAATCACGCGCAAGCCAGCTGCAGTAGGAGGGAGCTGGCATTAGCAATATAATCCCTCGCCTCCTTTTAATACCTCAAACATCAGAAAATGCAAAACTCAGCCTGTGCACTTCCACGGTCTTATGAAAAACAAAATCGTGGGGTAGTGTGAAGTCTCTGGCCTTCGTGAGGCAGCCAAAGGTGATGTGCTTCAGTCCAAAAAATGGTGCATTTGTAGCTGCACATGGCTGCAGGTGCCACATATTTTTACCAAGTAATAAAAAAAAATATATATATAAAAAAAAAAACACAACAAACAAAACAAAGAATAACAGAACAGCTTTTGTTCTTTGCCTTTTGTTGGTAACAGCAAAACATCACAACGAGAAAAATCTGTTTTCCAGGCACAAAGGGAGAACCAATCGTACGTGGCTTGCAGAAAGGGGATGAGATTCATAGCCGCCGTGATTCCAGGCAACACAGTCAAAAGCTGTGGTATTATTCCTGAGTACACTTGTGCTGAATATGTATCATGGTCTTTGCCCTCCAAATTGTTCATTATTAATAGCCGGTGTTCTAGGAACAATAACGAAGGGATTTATTGTGCCCATTCTATCAACAACAGATCAAAATGCTTTTGCAGTCCAAGTACAGAAAATCCTTGAGGACACTTGAAGATCCTTATAATCACTTCATACGCTGCTGCCTGCCTCTTCAGGACAGATTGGATTATGGACAGAGTACAGTGAGCTAAGAGTCTTTCAGTTAGCAATGGCAGCAATAAATACAAAGGATGAAATAAAATTGGATCTTATCTCAGGCCTTTTTTCCACAATTTATCGCCTCTTGTAGATCTTTCAGAATTGTAATAAATTGTTAGACATTATAATGGAGCAAATAAGTAGTGAATGGCAATGACAATTGCAAAGTAAAACATTGACAATTCTGAAAAATAATGGCTGGAGGTGTACAAAACAAAGAGATTTTTTTTTTTAATGATTATGTTTAATTACATTTCTGCACCAGTTTCTTCCTGTAATACAATGGTGCTGGACATAATGTACACAAATGACTTCTTGTGTGGGTCAACATGACATATGAAAATATTAACGTCTTATTTCTGAGGAAAATATTGTTTGGTAAAAAAAGGTGTTGTTGATGCCTTTATGGCTTGAAGAGCCCATACCATTTCAGCCAGCAGAAGATAGAAGATGGTAAAGGGAAGTGTCACTGCTGTGTGGTTGCCATGGGAAGAATCTGTTTGCTAGTTACTGTAGGAAATGTCATAGGGGATGCTCCATAAATCAAATATTTAGAGCTAGATCTAATCAGGCCTAAGTGTGGAGTTTTGCAGATGGGACTGAAGGCAGAGCTTGTTGGCAGACAGCACGCCGTGGTAATTCTATGAGAATAAATAAATGAAACAGTGACCGGCTCCTGCTGGGCTGCCTTTCCCTGGGGCGCAGACGGGACAACAGAGCTGCTCCAGCCTTCTCCTCAGGCAGAGAGACCTGGTGGACAGGAAGGCAACCAGCCTTCTTCTGCACCATGTCCCCAGACAGCGCGTGCAGTTATCACCTTTACCTGAAACCTCACGATAAAACGACCGTATCGCCTGTCCCCTGGGGACCCGCCTGCTGACACCACAGCAGCCCAGGGCACGCAGCTAAACCATCATCATCATGTATGTGAATACAATGGAAGCATCTGAACATATTTCTTTAAAATAAATAAATATATATATTTCTGGCTGTAACATAAGCAACTGCTAGCAACACATTTCTAACAACGGCTGTGGTGTGGGATGCACGAAGGGTATTGTATATTCAAATGCTTACAAGATCTGTTGCCCTTTTACCTTGACACCCATCACATAAAGACATTCTTTTATTTTTTTTTTCTCTCCCCAGTTCCTGGAGGAACTGCTGAGAAAAAGTACAATGAAAAAAAGAGCACTTGTCCAGGGAGAAGTGTTGCTCTGAAAATGGAAAATGTATAATGTTGGGCAGGTTGTAGCTAGCTTGTTGAAAGCATTTGAAAGATGTAAAGAACCAGTGGAGACACAAGTCCTGCCCAATATATTTCCAACGGGGACAGCGAGACAAATCACACCATAGACTTGTCTATAGAGACAATCTCTGTCAAAATGAAGGCAGACCACTACCATCCTGCTCGGCCAGCAGCATGGCTCTGTAATGTTAAAGAAAGTTACGAACCATTTCTTTGTTTGTCTTCGGAAACTGCCACTTCTTGGTTTATTATACACACAGTCTGATCTGTTTCCAAGAAAAAATCCACTTACGGGACGATGCTGTCTTTACGTTTCTAACACCTAATTTGAGAACTTCCTTGAGAATAGCGGTGGTATTTCGCTCTCTGCCAGGCAGCCGAAGCAGCTCCTGCCAGCAGCTGGAACGAGCTGAGAGCTGAGTGGGATAAAAGCATCACTCTGCAACAGCTTTCCTGCCCTACCCACTGACAGTCATCTCCTGCCACTGCATGCCAGCCTCCACGGCACAGCGTGTGGGGATCCAAAAGCTCATTTCCCTGGCCTTCTCCTTCTGCAGCTTCAGAGACACCCGCGGCTGCTCCTCATCAGTGCCCTAACACGCAGGGAAGGAATGCCTGGTCACAGGAATCAAGGCCCCTGAGAGTATTTTCTGGTAGAAAAGCTAGGTTTCCTTCTTAAGGTCGGTTATTTCTCTAGGCTGTAATGCTGCTAACCACTGTGCAAACTGCAGTGAGACAGTTCAAAGCAGCAGCTACCTAAAATTACACATTTTCTTCGTATCTCTGCATACTGCTTCCCATGGCAGGAATGCTGTTGTTAGCGTGGGCTGATAACCCATGCAGGCCCAACAGCAGGTGGACCAGGCATGGATTTTCACTGTGGGTCGTCCAGGGGAGGTGGCGTGTCCTTGTCACCTTGTAGCTCTCCAGTGAGGCCTGGGTTGTCCAGGGAAGGTGGCGTGTCTAGTGACCTCTGCAGGCCCCAGGTCCAGGAGGCCGTGGACATACACTGAGCTCCTTGGAGCTCCTGATGCTCATGGGATTTCATGGTTTTGGTCAGAGCACCGGGCAGAACAACTTCTCTGGTTGCTCAGCTCCCCGCCGTGATGCACGAGCATGGCCTTGTCAGGAGATTTTTCTTCTCAGCTCTACAGAAACCTGCAGGCTCTTGGAAGCAGCCACCTTGCTTCCTTCTGGACATTTCTAGTTCGTTTTCAGAGGTTCAGTTGAGTAACCAGCTTGGTGGTGCTTGCCAGGGAAGGCTTTTATTGAATTTTTTTAAAGCAGCAACTCAGAACATGTTTTTGAAAGGAAACCAAACATTAAAAAATCACACAGGGACTTAGAAAAACACATGCAGAGTAAAATTTTCAGCCTAGCCACCCTCAGTTTTTCTGATTTTATTGGCAAATGGCAAAAAAAAAAAAAAGGATAAAATTCACCAGCAAGATTCATTTAAAAAATCTGATATTCTCTTATGAATATTCAGAAGGAAGAGCAGTAAACAGCTTTGCAGTGCAGTGTAACAAGTGCACAATGCCTGAAACATACTCTACAGAGTAAAACTTTGTGCTTCTCCAGCCGCCTCAGAGGGGACCCTTCCCCTGCAGAAGGTGCCCCTAATTTCCCCTTTGACTTGTTCTTTGCTTTCCTGTTACAGCCCCCAGGAGAAACAAAGGATAAGAAATAAAAGCAAAACCTTTATAGCTCTGTGCTTGAAACGGGGTGGGCTGCCCAAGGAGGAGCAGCTGCACGGGGTTCATGCGTTTCAAACTTGGAGGCGCTTACGGGTATTGAACATCAAAAGCCCAGGCTCTTATCCCTGCAGATTTACCCTGGCAGAGAAATGCTACAGCTGCTCCATGTTGTCTCCCATTTCTCTTTATCATAATTCCTTTGTGCATTTTAGCAGTGAGAGCTGGAGTAGGAGTGGAGGAGAGAAAAAGGAGCAGAAAGGCACAGCCCAGCCAATAAATGCTGATGCATTACTATCAAGGTCCTCAGCATCAGTGGCAGATGCTAGCTAACTGCCCAAAACTCATCACGGTAGTCTCGGCAATGTCCATGGGTTAGGCTGGTATCATTTTGTGACCAGCAAGCAATGCTGTGGAGCTGAGCATTCACTGGGTTGATGCCCTTATGCCTCCTTCAACTGCAGCATCTTCAGCCTGCAGAGCCTCTGGAGAAGGTCTCTGCTTCCAGGCTGTTTCCTGCAAGGCTGAGTGTGTGCTACAGGAAAATATGACTAGGCACGAGTATTGCTGGTATTGGAGTCAGGGGAAAAGACCACGTTATGCAGATTTGCACAGAGTAGCACACTGTGCATTAATTACTCTTGTATTTGCAGCCAGTCACTCTTTCCATTTAAAGCCCTGCGTTCAGGACTTCACAGAGCTCGCCTGTGAAACCACGCTAATTGAAACTTGGTGTTCATCTACCCCATGGGTCCTGTCTGCTCCATCTCCGCCCACCAGATTTTGGTTGCTGGGGGACATTCATCAGGTCTGCTCTTCAGCTACCGGCAGTCAGCGACTTGTTGCTGCACGGCGAGCACGGTTATAGCACACGGGATGGGGTCACTCCCCTTGGCACAAAAACACCACCACCTCAATAGCAGCTCAATGAGAGCTCTTTAGGAAAGTTTTCTCCTTAATTAAGGTATAGTCTCTCTCTTCACACAGATGCAGACAGGTAGTGAAGGCTGCGAGGAGAGGGACTACTGGAACTACACGTAAAACAATCAATCTTCCCAAACCCTACAGTGGCCCTCCAAGGTGTAAATAGCGGGCTTGGGCACTCCGCTTCCCTGTGAACATTGTGGGAGTCCGTCCCTCCAGTCTTGCTCAGTGCCTGGGCTTTGTCCAAAATACTTTGGAAAGTGAGGAGGGACCCATCACTCTACGAGCAGTGTGAAAAATAATGCAGTAAGTGCTAGTTAGTCATCCCCCCGGGCCGCCCAGCACAGGCTTCACCCACCCAGAACAGCTTGGAAGTAATGTTTTCTCTGCTTAGTGAGAAATAAGGAGATAAGACAGCAGAAAGCAGGCAAAAGGGGAAGAACTCGCACACATTTTAAGCCCTCTTCCCAAGATCCCAAAGGGTCTCACCATTTTATTTTTCCCTCATTCTTTAAGAGCTCACTACAACAAAAACAACAAGGTGCACATGCTTTTTTTGGTTAATTGTTACTATTTTGTAGAGAGTTGAGGAACAACGGTTTGCCATAGGTCTTGTAGAACAACAATAACAACAACCCAAAAACATTTATTTTTCCATTCATCCTACGTAGAACCATCTGAGGTCCTTAAAATGATTAACTCTTTGTCTTGGCAGACTTGAGATGACTCTTTTGTGAATTAGATACACATTCATATATATTTGATTTTTCAAGCTGTACAGAAAGAGCATTTTTATAGAAGTATGTTTAATTTTGCCTAATATTTTAAGATAAAGGATAGCAGAGACTTTGCTACTGCAGTACATGAGGACATCCATCCTTACAAGGATGATTTTCCAGCTTTTGCTGCATTCAACTGTCTTATTAAGCACAGCATTTATAAACACTGGTGTTGAACTAGCTGCAGGGGAGCTGACAAAATCTCTCAGCCCATTCCAGCTGGGGGTGACTTTATCCAGCAGCATTCAATCAAAAGGAGACCCTATATCAAGATCCAAATGGCCAACATTTTCTACAGTGATTTTGTCTTCTGAGACCAGCTCAGGAGCATGAAGTGTCTTTGTTTAACGATCCCTTTCAGGACCATGTTTTCTAAAATGCTTGAGGTCACATTGTTCAACTGCTCAGCACCCACACTTTAATTCAGGCTTCTCAAAAGAAACACATCTTCCGTTTGGGCACCTGCATAATAGGCAGCTTCTCAAATTCTCCAGGATTTTATCCCAGAAAATCACACCATTTATTTTGGTACCTAACAAGGGCCTGAGTGCTTTAGAAAAGCCAACCTTCCTACATGTCTGCCTCACTGTAATTTGTCTTTATCCCGATACTCACAGCTCAAGCTATGTCAAATGCAGTTTATTCTCCTCTCTCCTAAAGTGCTTCTCTCCATTGTGTAAGGCACTCATGGGTAGTAACATAATCCTCCCCAATGCACCCAAGCAGACCAGTCATCGGATTCATCTAGCAGCAACTTTATCGGGTTTCTAATCTGTCCTACATCTCGTTCAGTCCCTTTATGTAACCATATATGCAATACCTTGGTGGAAGGTAGTGGAAACTAAAGCAGAAAGCTACTGTTGCACAAAGTAACATGAGAAGCTGATGTGAATTCATGATCTTGATTTTTTTTTTAATCTTTGTAAATAAATAGCATGTGACTCCCAAAGAGTGACATTTGTGCTTACTCTACCCTTAAAAAAATTGCTAACAGATGGTCTTCTATCCCACAGCAGAGACTTGGTGTTGACAGATAAAATGAAAGCATGATATTGAAAAAAACTGAGCCATTAACTGGCAAACTAGATATTCATAAAGATGTTCCTGTGATGGGAAAAGGGATGATGGTGGAGGTTTCTACCTGGAGAGCAACCATGAGTTTTTGTTCCATAGTGAAGAAATTTAGTGGAACTTTCTCAAGGAAAGTCAGCAACAGGAGAATGGGAGTGGGAGGTTTTGGCAGTCAGGACCAGAATCTTGTTAAGAGATGGAAACAAGATGCTCCAAGTTAATGTTGAAGTTTACAAGTTCATGAATATGAAAGTCCATGCCAGGGATGACTTGTCCAGCACCTAGTGCTGTCAAGTGTTCCTGAACTCAACAGACTTAAGTAAGAGATGACATTTATAACTAAAGGAAATTTTTAGGAATTGTAATAATTTTCAAGAACAGTTTTCAAATAAATTTTTTTTAACTGCAGAGAAAACATTAATTTTTTTCATTGTGCATGTCTTTTCTAAGAATTTTTATATCCCTTTATTAACAGGATGAGCCTCTGAGCAGCACTGGGGGAACATTTTTTCAGTAGAACCCATTTCCATCAAATAATGCAGCTTAGTTGAAATCTAAATGTTTTATGGAAATGTGTCACATTAAGGAAAATAAATTCTGGAAAAATGTCAGAATTAATCATTTCATTTATCAACTTCACATTTCCTTTTAACAAAGCGTAAAGTTTCAATGTGACTTTATCTTATTAATTTTTTGACACTCATTTTAGATGTTAATTTTACTATTACAATGGTTTTGACATTATTGAGAAAACAATTTATTACCAGTGCAATGAAATAACTCAGTGTTTCCAAATCATTTTTAACTTCCATCCCACCGGGAAATTTTGATGTTTTGTTCCGATTTGTAGTGAAAATAAATATAAATGTCAAAGTTTCCTGTGGAATGGGAATTTCAGATTCTAACCAGCTCTAATCAACAACAAAGCCATCTGCTTTGTATTAATGACTTAGGGCAGTATGTAGCTCTGCAGAACAGGGTGATATTCTGCTGCTCAGCATAGCTCATGGAAGTCAATGACATATGGCGAGTTTCTAGCTCCTAGTTGTCTAGGGGAGTTTTAGGCTAGCCACTTTTATTCTCCATTCTGCATTGCCAAATTCAAGGAATTCATCATTCAAACCCAAGATTTTCCTGTGAATGTCTGAGAAAATATCCTCCCAGTGACATATGGCACAGCCTACAGCCCCTGCATCTGAAAGGATCTTGTTTAAACTGCTAGAATGTTTTCCAAACTGCAATACAGCAAGCTACCTTCATTTTGCAATGGTTTTTATTCAAAAATTTAAATAAAATATTTGCTCTGTGATAAAGAAAAGAAAGAAAAGAAGAAAAATCTGTGTTTCGTAACTTCATTCAGATGAGTCATAATTTGAATTCTGTTTGAGAAGTCACATTGACATGATGGACTTCAGCATCAACAAAATAAAGTAATACTTTTATTATTGTTTAAGACAATGTCTGTTATTTTCCCCCAAAACTCTTCTCTGTTTTCCTAGATATATTCTTCATTCTGCAGATAAGGTATAGAAAAAAAAACAAAACAAAACAAAACAACAACAACAAAAATAAACCAACCACACAATGCTAGTCCAGCAACCCAACCTAGTTGCTAAGTTCAGCCACAACCCCAATTCATGAATTTTGCTATGGCCTCTGAAAAGTTCCCTGTCAACAAGAATGTAACTAGCTTTGCTGATGATTGTGTCTCTTTTTTTTTTTTTTTCCCCTAATAATATGATGATAATTCAAGTCACTCACCAGGGGGATGAGGGATCTACTCAACCTGACCAGAATTAAAACCCTACCAGGAGTGAAGCATGGAGTATGTCCTTCACAGCCATCTCAGCATAAAGAAAACTGCCTGAGGTGTGAGGCCTCTGCTGCTCTTGCTGTCCATTTTTAGAGAAGCTCAGTGTCCATTTTTAGACGGTAGTTAACATAACCTGTCCTTGAGAGAGGAGGACACTTCACTTAGATGCACTGAGATGCAGTTCGTCCTCTTCAGGCACCTCATTCATTACACAAGCAATGGAAAGAGGGATGAGGTGAAGTTAGGTGGAGCTGGGCTTGTCTTTGTGGCATCTGGTTCTCCCCACTCCATCGGGCATGTGGTGGGTGACGTGGGATGGCTGGATCATGGGGCATTCAACTGGAGCTTGAATGCCCCAAAAACAGGGAGCCAGTGCTTTCTCTGGCACCTCCGAGCAGCAGTTGTGTACTAACTTTTTGGGAAACTTATCTTGGGTATGATATAAGGGTGCTAGAAGAAGACTTTGATTTGTGTTCATTTTGAAAGCCAGAATGACATCCAGCCCTGACGGGATGCTGTGAAAAACACAGACGCATGTCATACCCGACTGCTGCTTCGTGCAAAACAGAGCAGTGCCTGATTTTAGAAATTACTCAACGGGAATGAATTTGGGAGCTTGAACAACATGGTGGAGGTCGGTAAGCAAACTCCCTTAAGAGGCATAGGAAAACATTTTACAAACGAAGCTCAAAAATAATTTGCTGCACTTCTGTGTCTATTTCTCTCACACACATATGGGCACATGCTGGTATAATCTGAATTTTCTTACTCTTTTTGTTAATAGGCAAAACCCTGGTGGTTCTCCATATTAAGTTTAGGTAATGGCTCTATTAAACAAAAATATTTTTGTTTGCATGAAGTCAAGAAAAATATTTATATGTTCATAGCCTTGCACAAACTGCAGCGAGGAACATTGTATAAAAATTAGAACTGCATCTAGACTGAAAAATCTGAATTACATGTTTGAATACTTCCTGCTATCACTAAGAATAATTTTTCATAAATCCAACTAAGATGAACTCCTCCGCAAATTAATGGGTTAACAGCATTTCTGCCTTCATTATTAACATCCTTGGAGGAAGTAAACAAAGTTCATCAGATAACTGTTTTCAAACAAATGAACCATTTTTTTTTTTCTCATGTGAACAACAATTTGCATTATTATTGAAAAATAGAAGTGGCAAAATGAGAGAGCTTCTTTCTGAAGTTTAACTACAGGAAAACCAGATTTTACCCAACATGAAATAAACTGTCACTTCCTAGTGACTGTAAGTAAATAAAAATTCTGTTCCTATTGCATTTTTAGGCCTGTTTGGTTTTGTCTCCCTGCTGTTCCCAAGATATCAGCTGCTCTGAGATTTCATTTTGCAATTCTCTGTTCTTGTAAGTGACTTTCAGCACCTCTACCCATTTTTCACTTCCTGAGAGTTGTGTTTATTTACTGTATAAAGCTCTGTTCTTTCTTTGAGATTTAATTTTTCTTTTTCTCTTATCTCTTACTTTTCTCTGTTATTTCCTAGCTCCTTAGAATAAAACCCATTATTCTCACATTTTCTATTATCTTTGAAAACGTCCATGTCATATCATTTCTTTTCACTTTTTCTCTATTTCCTATGTTTTTCTACTCCAACTACAAATATTTCTGGGTATTCATGATTCCCACAACGTGCAGTGTTTGGAAACAGTATCCTAAAAATGAAGTATGTTGTGACCAAAGCAGCAGGGTTTGGAAAGTTTGGAAGGAGGTTAACTATAGCACAACCTCTGTGTGTCTCTCTCTGATGAAATTATCCAAAAGAAGCAGGTAGGGAAGTCCTATTCTGTATCTGATTCCCTGCAAACTATTACCACTTCATCTACCATAATTTCATCTTGTTGCTTTTGTCTTAATGGTAGAGTACCAGTACTGCTACCACTAGGAGCGTTTTCTGAATTCTTTACAGTGTCATCACAAACATTTGATTAGAAATTCACATATTGGTGATCTGATTTCTTTTCCTGGGAAACAATAATTTTCAGACACTGAAAGAAGTGGTAGCAAGCATGAGGGACACTAATTCTAATTTTTTTTTTTTTCCTGTAGCTGGTGGAGGATTTATTAGTTACATGATGGTCAGTAATTCAGACCCATTCAGAGATGCATTTATGTTATCATAATCTCACCAATAGAGATCTCATTCTCTTGCCCTATTGATTCCAGATTCTTTTCTTGCTGTGTACTCCCCAAAAATCTTCTTTCTAACCTTGACTTCTAGCATTCTCAGTATCATGCCCTATAAAAGTAAAGGCCTCTTACTGGAAACATCTCCCCCTTGTTGTTTGCTACAGATAGCTCTTAAAATGTCCTTAGAATATCTTTAGCTGACAATTCTGTCCTACACATCATCTTCACCAATAATTTCTGTCCCAACCCCAATCCCTGAACACTCCATATTTCCACTCATTTCAGGCGTCTAGCATTTCCTAAGTATCTCTCCTGCTACCAATGTTATGAAAATCCTTGAAGCTCCACTGCTTAGAAACAGCACAAACACTGAAGAATCAGTCCACTGTTCATAAAGTGCCATATAAAATCACCATACAAATTACTTGTTCAATAATTAAAGCACATCCTGTTCCACCAAACATGTCTCATATCTTAATGTTCTAATGTCTTCACTGGAAAGTCACTTAAATCAGTGAGCAAGGCAGGGATCCTCCTGTGAATTGCCAAAGGAATCCTCCCAGAAAGATTAAGAAATGGATAGCTATGCAAATAGACATAAAACTTCTGATTCTCCGCTTGCTTTTCTTTATTAAATGAAGGATGTTCCCTGTGAGACTTACAGCTTTTTAATGAACGATCTAGGAAAATGAGACATTCATGAAGAAACAGTATATATTTCATGCAAGGTGCTCTAAAATCTGTCACTTTGTTAAATTTAAATAGGGATGTTTTCACATTAGTCTCCACAGAATGATAAAACAGTCACTTATCAACAGTTTACCACCCAGCACTTGGTAAGATTCATTTGATCTCAATCTAAATGAAAGATGTAACTATCATCATATCAGGAACACAGTTCAAACCCACACATTGTTCATTCATTTGTGATCAGATGGGAACTGGTTTCAGTGAGCTCATAATGAATGATTTGTGAAACCTTTTATCACCATAGCTTGTCGTTCCTCTGATTTTTAAAAGGTTGGCAGTAAAGTTGGCTTTGGAGTTGGTTTCCAAGCACAAAAAAAAAAAAAAAAAAGGGTGGAGAGGGGGGAGAAAAGAAACCCCCCCACACAACAACTTTGGAAAAAAGCCAGAATTTTCTTGGAAGTTTCCTTGATGAGGGAGTAGGAGTGAGATAGAGCACTATCCTTGATTTTGGCAGCAAACCTTTCTTCTGGCAACTTCATTAAACAGCTATTACCACTTTATGACTTATCAGCAAAGAGTTGGCATTTCTGAGCGTGACTGATGGTCCTCCCTCTGCTAACAAAATTAGAAACATCAATAATTCTTAGATTAATTGCTCAGAAAATTTCCAAGAGGCAAACATTTCCTTATTTTTAGACCCTTGTTTTCTGCTGTAGTCAAAGCAGTCGAGGCCAAAGTTCAACTACAGGCACTTCACTTAAAGGATGGGATCCCTTTACTCTGAGATTTATATGTGCACAGAAACTTGTGCATCAATGGGTGGAGGGCATCCCATGGTGATCCCCCTATTCCCAGTCCCTGAATAAATTCTGCCTTATCTTACGTAGTCCTGGAAGCAGTCTTCTTGCTCACATATCTAAATTTCCTTCCAAAGGAGCATGGGGCATGGGCATGTTAGGGCCTCTGACAAGGGGCAAGGAATGTGAGTATTTGGAAAAGGATCTGTGCCCCTTGATGCTGGCTGAGCCATAAAGAACAAATGTCTTTCCAAACAAGTTTCGTGTACACTTCTACGGTCACTGCTTAGACTTGCATTTGGAAATCCAACAGTGGGTCTGATTTCTGGCTGGAAGCCTGTTTGGAACTCCTGGAAGCAATCATCACATCTGGAGAGGGGTATTACTAAAGGGGTTAACCTCAGTGGAACAGCTACAGGCATTTAGCACCTGGAAAGCAGCAGATCAGCAAAAGTGTGGTACATTGCAGAGGGCCACAAGCTGTGTCACAGTCTGAATTAGACACTTTGGGATTAGAGATTTTACATAGGTATTGTACTAAGGATCAGGACAGAAAGGCCAGAATTAGACTGGATATTTTACAAAAAAAACATTTTCCCAATCGTGATTATAGGTCTCTGTACACATAATATGTACACAGAGGGGGATGGCTTTAAATTAAAAGAGGGGAGATTTAGATTAGATAAAACGAAGAGATTCTTTACAATGAGGGTGGTGAGGCCCTGGCACAGGCTGCCCAGAGAAGCTGTGGATGCCCCATCCCTGGAGGTGCTCAAGGCCAGGCTGGATGGGGCTTTGGGCAACCTGGGCTGGTGGGAGGTGTCCCTGCCCATGGCAGGGGGGTGGAATGAAAAGTCCTTTAAGGTCCCTTCCAACCCAAAGCTTTCTATGATTCTATGATCTTCTTCATTTTAGAGGAGGCAGATGATACACCAGAAGATAGGCAGAATATATAGGGACAGATGTGTGTGGAACCCACTGAATTTTGAAGATTTTGGGGTTCTGGCAAGACCTGATTTCACTTAATTATTTCTTGGCACAATTGACTTCAGTTGATGAACTGGGCAAGGCTGGAGGAGATTGGCAAACAAATGGGAGACTGTGGGGAATATATATTTCAAGGCGTGACCTCGTTCTACCGCAGACTGTACTTCTTTAATGATTTATCCATATATATTCAACCTGTAACACTCACAAGCGTACGTGAAAAGTGCATTCTACTTTTTTACTAGTACATAAATTAATCTAATAAAAACATTGTCTCCTTCACAACTCTCTTATACTCTTAGACCTTCATGGTTAGGGCAGATATTTCCATGCACACTTGTGTTCACTTGTCTAATTCTTGACTGGTGACAGTAAAGTATAGGAGGAAGAAATGAAGGTGGCAGCTCCTGAAGGAGGTTCAAGTTACAACCCTATGCACATCTGCAGGGCAGTTTTTTCCTTTTACCCCAAGGCAGAAGGTTGTCAGGGCTGGGCTGCCTAAGCCAAGCATGTAGAAATGACTGGAGCACATACCTCCAAATGCTCTCTGCACAGGGCAGCACTGGAAGCCTTACACTGAGCAGAGTATGGGCTGGAATCACCGACACAGACATCTGGTATTTTGCAGATTTCATCTAGAAGCCAGTTTTATTATTCGTTAAATAAATATCAGCACTTTTAAGCACAGGTTTAAAGTGGGTCCACATAAACAGGGATGCTCAGGAAAGATTAGGTAACTCAGGGTTATTATTAAATTATTTTTTCTTGAGAATGTGAGTGAGAAATTTAAAGAAAGTAGCATCTGTATATAGTAGCTGAACCGGAGAAAAGATGAAAGAAGCTACATTTTAGAGACTAAAATCCTACATTCAACAGTGTTTGATATTGTGTCCTAGTAAGGATGATTCTGACTCATTTCTGAGCCATTTTCTATATAATATGATGAATTAACTACATACTAATGATCAATGAGATGAAAGAATAATTATCTAATTTTGTATAACCTTACTGTATTACATATATACACACTACACACAAAACACAGACTGTTTTTTCCAATACTGTTGCCAAACTTCACACCCAAGCTTAAGCAAAGCAAGTAAATGATGTACAAAGGGTCAAAAATTTTATCACTGAACTCAGCAATATGTTGCTTCCTAAAACAATGCAACACATTAACTAAAACAAAAAGAATTATTCTGTTGATTTTTCTGCTGCAGAAGTCTGTCTCAGTGGATTACCACCCCTTTCTCCATTGAATGGTTGCTCGGGAAATCACTTTTTCATCTAGGTGTTCTGCATCTCTTATGTTTTCTAAAACCACTCATTTACAAAGCTAGCTGATAACAAAAGCAAAGTTAATTAATGTTAGACTGGAAAGCATCTGGAATATCTTATTCACAGCAGAAAATCAGGTTTCTTGATGAGATCATCTTCCAGAAACACACCAAGACCCTACTTAAAGATGCATGGAAATCACCACAGAACAAGAATGTTTGGATGCACCTGCTTTCCAGGAATGATGCACAGGTTGAATTGCCTGAAATAGGATTCTCCCCAGGTATTTCTTGATGTTCACAGACCCATACCTGAGTAAATGGGTAAAGCTGAGCTTACAGGACAGTAATAAGTCTTTTTGTACACTCACACATATACATGTTCAAGCTATTTTGGGAGGAGAGCCGTGGTGCAATGCAGGGGAGGTTCCATTGATTTGCAAACAAAGGCTCTCGCTGTGTGTAAGGAAGAGCTGAATAACAGGCTCAGGGATGCACACCTTTTGAATCATTAGTAAATTCCTCCTCTCCAAAGCGACCTTATTCGCAAAGAGATGTCACTCTAGAATTTCTGCAACAATTTTCCACGGCATGTCACAAAAATGAAGAATAAAGGAAAGCCAGATCTCACCGTATTAATGTATATGCTCTGATTATACAAATATAGATGCAAACTAAAAGGTATGAGAAATGAAAGCACAGATCACCCAAATTTTAACTTTTCCAGGTGTTTGCCTTTGGAAATTCACCATTATATTTTAATATAATATGCATGTGTGTATACGTACATACAGTATATATAAATACGTCTGTGTATAACATTGCATTCAATAATATAGAAAGCTGGATGCTCTGCCAGAAGAGGACAAAACAAGGGACCTAGGGACCTCCCTATAAGGTCTTTGCTGGATAAGTTAAAACAAGCCAGAGAAGGGAGCGGGCTGCAGGAGTGGGTTGCCAAACAGAATGACAAGTGCTTTGAGGAGAGAACCGAATGGCTCCTCCACATCTAGCAATGGGATTTGATAGGATAGATCTGAGTTCAGCCATCAAAGCTGCTTTGCACAGAACTGACTGCACCTTCACATGCCCTTGGAGCTGCAGGGCTGCCGAGCTGCTGCAGAGAGAGATGTGGTCAGGCATGCATGGAGCGCGAAGCAGATGCTGGAAGCTGGGTGCGTGCCTCTCTTCCATGACAGCAACTTAAAAATTAAGTAAAGGACTGCCTAAAAATGTTCTGCCCACTCAATGGACCCTTTCTCGGTTCCTCGCTTTCTCCAGGGATGTTATGTTTCTGGTCTATATAAGCAATATTATTTCTGTCCTATATTAATTCAGCCAAGTTTGGTAGCATGGCATTAATTTTTGGCACAATTTTTTAGGGTAAGTCTGTCTCAAAGTACTATTCATGTAGAAAAAATCAGTTCCCAAGGCCCAGAGCTCATGCCTTCTGTGAGATGGGCTCATTGCCACTGGGGGAATGACACTGCCTCTGAAAAACAGGTGAACTGATAAAGTGCAGGAAAATGAGAGTTTTGGGTAGTGCACTGTAGGCATGAAATGAGAGGGGACACATTTAATTACACACTGTGTAGACAAAAGCAGCTTTTACAGCAGGAAAATGGATTGCAACGTAGCAAAATAATTGTGTGGCCAAAAATAAACAGAAAAACATGCCATTTAGCCTTTGCATGGTGTGAGCAGCCTGCTCCCCGGGCAGCTGCTCACTGCCCACCCAGAAGCAGCGGTGCCATGGGGATGCTGCAAGCCCCACATCGCAGCAGAGGCTGTGAGAAGCTGCTGTATGCTGACCACACCTCTCTCACTGTTGGATTTTCCATAAATATTGACCCTGACCCAAACCTTTTACTTTAGCATCTTCTTTTCCATCTGGGGTTTCAGTGAGAATCCCATGCTGGATCTCCCTCCATAGGCTGCTCTCTAATTTTGAGGAAAAGGTGGGATCGTCCTTTGCCCTTTTTTTACAAAAGCTTTAAATCAGTACCAGTTACATGGAAGGGTTTGATAAAAGGTTTTGTGTGATCAGAAGGAAAGAGAAGAGCAGAGGAATTCAGCCCTATACTTGGGTTTCTCTATCCAGAGATATCTGATAAAGAGATCTTCTGTACTGTGACACACACGATAACTTTATCTAAATAAACAGGAATAGATGAAGAACAGCCTGTTTGAGACCAAGCAAAATTTTTTCTCTAGGAAAACTGATAAACAATACTTTTTATTTTTTTATTTTTATTTTTTTCTTCTACTGAAGACTTTTCATATGTCAGCTGTACTTTGGCAAATGGAATAAGACCATAATTAAACATCTGCTCTTTCACTCCTATTAATGACTGTAGAATAGCCAGAATATTCTGAAGGTTGTGGCCATGGTAACAGACACTAGCTTAGAAAAAAAGGAAATATCTGCAGTTATAATTCAACATAAAGATTGCTCATCTCCTTCCCAGAGCTGGAAGTTTGCAATCAGAGCCTCGATGAGGGCTCTGGTCCCTCTGCTATGATTTATTCATATGTATGTGGCACATTTGTTGCAAGAAGCTACCATTTAGAAGAGCATGGTGTGGTTCTTATAAAACTAATTTTTATCCGAAGGAAGAAAAAAATGCTGGTTTTGGGCAATGGATGGGAGCAATTGCTGGTAAATGCTTTTGTAGAAAATGACAAAGCGCTGTGGTGAAAGTGGGCCTGATCTTCCCTTACTGTACTTGTTTGGGTTCCTTAGGTCAGTGAAGCAGTAGCTGCTTACACCAGAGTGAATCCCAGTGTCTGAAAGCACTGTTCCTGGAGGATCCTGGAGATCTGAGCCTGGAGATCTCCTTGGGTTGATTGAGGAAGAATTGACAGACACTGATGAACCACCCCTGCCCTAACAAACCTGTTCACTGCCCAGATACCTCCAGTGTCTCCTCTTATGCTCTCCTGCCTGGGGAATGTGGGTCGAATGCCTTGCATCTCCACCTGGCATCCCACCACACACTGTTTCTACCTAACTGCCTGATATCTGCTATGGTTCATAAAAAAATTGCTCCTCTTTGAAAAGCACACACTGTGAAATGTCTAGAAGGGCTGAAAATAAGCAGACAAAGGAGGGTGTGGGGAGCTGGTCCTGGTGAACCCAGCTAAAAACACCAACTTGTAATTTTGGAGGCTTCCTGAAAACCTGGTCTGAGGCTCACACCTGGAACTGGTGTGAACCCCAAGTAAGTAGGTAGTAACAGCTTTCTGTATGGGTAATAGCCAGGGACAGGATGGGAGTGCCCGAAAATGTTATATTTTTTGTGTGATTTGCCTTTGAACTGCAGTGTGCTGTAAGCACTCATGCAGCACAAACAGAACTAATATGTTTGGATTTAAGTCATATAGAAGTGAGATGTATTTGCTCCTGGTGGGTTTCATGATAACAAGGTTCCACAATCAGCTAGCTATAGATGCTTCTAGTACATGTCTTGCAGCATCATACATTTAGGGCTTCATAAAGGAAGACAACATAACCAACACAATAATTTCTTTTTGACCTGATTGATTACAGCTCCCAATTAACATTCAAATAAGACATACAGAGCACATTGTGAATCTGGAATGTAAATATTACCTTTCAAAATATGAAGAAAATTAAATGTGAGGCAAAGTTCGGCGCAGCTTGCAAACTTTCCTAGCATGGCCAAGATCAATAAAGCTACTGCCACCGACATTACATGGACTTCATGCCTGTGGTTTTCAACAACGCCATCCTTGTAGCATGGCCAGATGAAGAATTTAATTCAGTTAAGTTACATAAGAAACTCCACCCCGCTAGCAACACCAGGCAGCTTGATCATGGGTGAAAATCAGTGGCCCATTAAGACCTGAGATGTTTTTTTGGGGGGACACTTGATGGCCTCCTTGCACAGCTGCCCCATGCACACACAGCCACCCCTTTCCCGGTGGAGCCATTCCCATCTCTCAGGCTGCAGAGATGGACAAGGCCAAAGGTTCCTCTGCTGAGGTCTGAGCTGTCATCGGGCTTGTAGTGCTCAGCTTTTGAGGTTTCCTTATCAGCTGCAAAATCTCTCCCAGAATTGCTGCCACAGGAGGCCTGTGGATATTGAGCAATTCCTGGCCACCATCCGACTTTGTGCCGTGCTTTACCTCAAAGCTCGTACAAAGGTCTTCAAGCCCAGTGAGGTGTCTGCCCAGGACCACCATGGCACAGGCTGTGAGGCCCTGGCATGTGTCCAGGGCAGAGCTGGGGTTGTTTAGTCTGGAGAGGAGAAGGCTCAGGGGAGACCTTATTGCTCTCTATAGATACCTGAAAGGAAGGTGTGGGGAGCTGGGGGTCGGGCTCTTCTCACAGGTAACCAGTGATAGGACTAGAGGGAATGGCCTCGAGTTGTGCCAGGGGAGGTTCAGGCTGGAAATGAGGAGACATTTCTGTCAGAAGGAGCAGCCAGGCACTGGGACGGGTTGCCCAGGGAGGCGGTGGAGTCACCGTCCCTGGGGGTGCTCAAGGAGAGGTTGGACGTGGTGCTTGGGGACATGGTTGGTGGGTGACAGTGTTAGTAGGGGGATGGTTGGACCAGGTGATCTTGGGGTCTTTTCAACCTTAATGACTCTCTGAGTCTATGCTGTCTCCCTCTTGTTCCTGATCCCACTTCTTGCTGCAGAGGCCCACAGCAATGAGAATCTCCTGTGCTGCCAGTGCTCAGAGCACCCCAGTTTCCAGACTAGTAAGAGACCCAGGGCCCAAGGGCAGGGGTAAGCAGGCCTCCTGTTTTATACGGCCTTTCACGTGTGCTGCTGAGAGCAATGGCAGATGCTCGTGCCCAGAGGGACAGGAGTTTTAGTGCTGCTCTATTTCCTTCCCTGCAAGATTTGCTTTCAGAGGAGGAGGTCAGAGGCAGGGAGCCGCTACCTGAGGGAGGGCTTTCTTGTCTGCTCCTCCGAAGTGCTGGAAATCTAATGGAGTGGAGTGCACCATGAAGCTTCACTTCACTGGAGCTTTTATCTTTCAAAATTAGGTTAGCAAATTTATTGCTACAGTAGCTTAATCTCAGAGTGCATTATCTGTACACATGATGGACTGGAATATGAACTAATTCTGTCAATAAAGTGACTGCTTGAATCTTGATTGCCAGATAGAAGGAATTCAGTCTTTCCTTTGAGATGCTAAGTAGCTGCGGGCTGCTACGGTCCCCTCCCCTTGCTTTTGGTTCAGATGCTTCCTACATACAATTTTTCTTGAGAGGAGAGGAGAGGAGAGGAGAGGAGAGGAGAGGAGAGGAGAGGAGAGGAGAGGAGAGGAGAGGAGAGGAGAGGAGAGGAGAGGAGAGGAGAGGAGAGGAGAGGAGAGGAGAGGAGAGGAGAGGAGAGGAGAGGAGAGGAGAGGAGAGGAGAGGAGAGGAGAGGAGAGGAGAGGAGAGGAGAGGAGAGGAGAGGAGAGGAGAGGAGAGGAGAGGAGAGGAGAGGAGAGGAGAGGAGAGGAGAGGAGAGGAGAGGAGAGGAGAGGAGAGGAGAGGAGAGGAGAGGAGAGGAGAGGAGAGGAGAGGAGAGGAGAGGAGAGGAGAGGAGAGGAGAGGAGAGGAGAGGAGAGGAGAGGAGAGGAGAGGAGAGGAGAGGAGAGGAGAGGAGAGGAGAGGAGAGGAGAGGAGAGGAGAGGAGAGGAGAGGAGAGGAGAGGAGAGGAGAGGAGAGGAGAGGAGAGGAGAGGAGAGGAGAGGAGAGGAGAGGAGAGGAGAGGAGAGGAGAGGAGAGGAGAGATTTGTCTCCAGGCTCCTGGCTGTGCACTGCAGCTCAGGAGGTGTCCATTTTAGTATCAAGCTCTCCACATTGCTTATCTACAAAAGGCAGGGGGAATCCCACTCCAGATTCAGAAACCCGAATTTAGCTGTCTCCATGCAAGCTGTGGAAGGCCAGTCAATGCCACTGCTGGAGTCTGGTGGATGGCTGAGCAAACCCCACATTCATTGCCTGATTTCAGGCAGAAGCAGAAATATCAGAGGCTGGTTTCACACGGCCTCCGTTTGCTCGACATCCAGTGTCAAATTAAATTATATCATTTGTTGTCGTGGAGCTCCTTTGATTTAGCAAAAAGAGCTGGAAAATGCAGCTTCATGCGAATTAAAGCCTTTTCTGCCTGATTGCTCTGTTCAGCAGGCAAATCCTCAAATCGATAGTTCTTCAGGCTGTACCAGGACAACTGCCCACCAAGAGAGTTAAATGAAGTCTGGAGTGTCATGGGGGTTTCTGGTCCTTGGTTTTAGATCAGCTTAGATTTGGGCAAAAGGGGAAGAATTGTCACCCATCCCTCCACGTGCAAAGGTGATAGCTTATTCTTTGGGTCAGAGTATGCTCTAATGTTAATAATAATAAAAAAATATATATAACTCAGGGAACAGCCTTAACTAAAGACTGAATTATTTTTTTCTGAAATTTATTTTTATTTTATTTTATTTTATTTTATTTTATTTTATTTTATTTTATTTTATTTTATTATTTTATTTTTTAAGGGAGAATCGTTCAGTTCTCATTTGAACAGCACATTCAGAACTTGGTGATAACATAGACACCCGAAACCTGAACTGTTCAAAGGAAGGAGGGCAAGAACTAATTTCTCAGTCATCAAAAGGGCAGCCAAAGATTCAATAATCTCTCCTCTCTTGTTTGAGCCTAAAAGAGATGGAGCTCTGTTCTCTGGTTTGCGGGTTGTCACCAAGTCCTCCAAAAGTCTCTAAAGCCTTTGGCACAAAGAAGAAAGGAAGACAGTCAGATCTTTGTGGGGAAGTGCCGGGAGATGCTGGGGGAGAATCTCGCAGTCTTAATTGAAGAACTAGCAGGAATGTTGTTTTAGGACTACGGGATATTTATAGTCTCACCCATTTTGAATGTAAAGGGTACAAACATCAGTTTTGCTATTCCTCTGCAGGCCAAGATCTGAGCAACACAGGCCAGAGCACAAAAGAATTTTCACCCCATTCCAAATTCCTATAAAAAAATGTACTAAGCCTGAATAATGAGTTTAGTCATTTGAATCATGAATTTGGCTTTATAAGCCGCTGGGAGACTGAAGCAGAGCAAAACATGTCTGCTAACACCCCGACTTGAGCACCACAATTGGCAAGTCCTGCTGAAGAGGGATCTCAGAGCGAAGTTGTAGAAATGTGAGAGGTTAGAACTGAAGTTTCTTGGCAGAACGGACCTTATATGGAAACCTCACAGAAAGCCCTCTGCACTGGCTCCCAAACCAGCACATAAGCTCGCATTGCTAATAGATATATAAATGGATATACGTAGAGGTTAATTCAAAACCACTTAGGGAAAATCAAAGTAAATCGTTGCCTGCTGGGGGATGTGCCAGACAGAATCTGACAGATGTTTCCTCTTCCAGGGTAATGGGTTGAATTGAAAGGGGAAATCTCAGGTGGAAGATGGTTACAATGGAGCTCTTCAAAGAGGAGCTTCCCAGTGGATCTTGTTGAACATTTTTGTTAATAACCATGACGCATAATCTCAGAGCAGTGCCTTTGCTGATGACACCAAGGCAGGAGGCACCATTAGCTGGAGAGACAGGCTATCACTCAAGAAAAATGGGGTAATTTTAGCACTGGAATAGTGTAAATTAGAAAGAGCAATTTCTGAGGGACCACCAGGAAGAATTCATGCTTTTAACTAGAAATGATGTAATGGGAGGAAGGCCTGAGGTTCTTATGCAGCCAGCAGGGAACTATAAAACACCAGAGTGATCAGACCCGAAGGAGGCAAATGCCACTTCCTAATGAACCTGCTGGGATCGATCTGGTGAGCCCGGGGAGTGGAAGCATCACTGCCATTGATGAAAACACAGCGGGGTGTACAAGGGTTTGGTGATACCAGGGCTCACCTGGACCTCTGTAGTGCATGGAGAGGGAATTGGCATGCCCTGGAAAGGGAGCCAGGCCCACGGGGGATGAGAGAAGGGCTGCTAGGCTAAATAAGGGAATGGAAAGCCTGCACTCTCTGAGGAGACCAGAAGCACTCGGCTGTTTAGCCTAGCTAAAGAAAGGCCAAGAGGGGATATGGTTGTAATCTATAAATACATCAGAGGGGGTAAATACTAGGGAAGGAGAAAAGCTATTTAAACTGAAGGACAATGCTGGCACAGGAACAAATGGGTATAAACTAGCCATGAATACAGTTTGGCTGGGAATGAGAAGCAAATCTCTAACCACTGGAGCAGCGAAGTCTGTGGAACAGCCTTCTCCTAAGATCACAAGACAAAAGGCCTAGCTCGTGTGAAAACAGAGCTTGAAAAATGCATGACTTGGGCTTACATGGTGTCGTTACCTGCACCAGGCTGGATGCCTCAGGAGGTCCCCTCCTGCCTGTCCTCCTCTGGAAGAGAAATGGTATCTTAAAAGGTGAGTGTGCTTCTCAGGGGAGGGAGCATAAAGGGTGTCCAAGAGGAGATCCAGAGGCAGAAAGGTGTTTACAATACCTCTGCCCGTCCCTGCAGTGTGCAGTCTCCCCCACAGCTCTTCACATAACGTGGTGCAGCAGGAATCTGAGCACAGGGCTATGCAAGCAGGTAACTGAGAGCCAGGGTGCAGCAGAGAGGTCAAGAGGAGCTGTGTCAATTCAGCATTAGGGAGCATTAGAAGCAGCAATACAGTTATCACAATAAATTAATTGAAATTACGGTCTAGAAGTAGCCTCAATAAAACTCACAGCTAGCTGGGCTTAACCTTGGGGTCAAGAGGCTGTACAGAATGTGCTGTCCAAAACTGTGAAATAATAAGCTTTTGGTTTTCTTGGAAAGGGGACCACGTGCCCAGTTCCCATTCAGTATTGGTGGGGCAGATGGCAACTGTATTTTGTAAGTCAGTTCAGGTTTTCTACAAAGCTTTTCTTCCTTAACATGATCTCATCCTCTCCTACAGGCAACACAATAACACAGCGTTTTCATTTGAATATCTCTGATGGCCCTACAAGGATTGTGGCACCTGCATTGCAGCATTGACTGAAGCAATGCACAGGAAAGGATTTTCTACAGCACCTCTGTGGCTTTTTGTATCAGCTGGTCCTGTGCTCCTGGACCATGTGGGGTCAGGTTTTGAAGATCCCAAGGAGCTGATCGGTTCCTGGGGCTGCACCCACAGGGATTCTCAAGGGGACCAGGCACGGGATGGACACTCCTCAGGTGCTGCACGACTCTACCAGGGCTCAGAGGCTGTTGGCTCGTACAACTCCCCACCTCACCCATCACGAGAGACGTGGAGGAGCCTCTCTGCCTATCACCCATCACCTGGCCACACGGGGCTGCTCGTCTCTCACGGCCACGGTTTGCTCAGCTGCGTGCTCTGCATCCCTGCTCTGCGCCAGCACCACATCACCTCTGCATCTTCACAACCCCCTATTGCTCCACAGGCCAAAAATGTCCCTCAGCTATTCACGTCTGGGAACTACTTCCTAGGTAGTTACAGTAATTAAACAGCAATTAGCAGCATGACAAGGACGTCAGCAAAATGACATGACGTTCACACTTCGATGTGTCTTCTCTTGATGTTTCAAGTTATTATAAATGACAGATTTAGGGAGAGCTGCCACTGCGGTAAGTAGCACGGATCCTTGGGGTGCTGCAGGGTACGGGAGGTGTTCCCCTCTGCTTTTTAGCTACAGGGTGCTTCTGTGCACAAAGACAAGAAGTTAACCTGCGTGCAATTTGTCAACAGGGAGGAACAGAGCTGGAGGATGCAACCTTGGACTGGGTATTCTCTTTTCCTCCCGTGTCTGCTCAAGCGACAATAAATAAAAGCAATAAGTAATAAAGTACAAAACGGTGAATGACACCTAAGTACCTTGCTTTGTAAGATGAATCCCAACCCTGCACGTGCTGCGTGGGGCTGCAGAGGGAGAGGAGCTCTGCTGTGCCCTGCTCTCTGCAGGGCAAGGGAAACCACTTGGAGAGGACACAGGCAGACCTCACCAGTTTCCTCAGGGCAGGAAAAAATATCTGAGAATAGATACCACGATACCTAACAAATTAATCTGACAGCGGTTTCTCTCGGGGGACGTGTAACGTCGTTAAGCACTGTTCCCATCAGAAGCCCCAAACCTAATTAGTTTATGTAACCGCATTAGGTGGAGAGGGTGCACGGTGCTGCTAGTCGCTCAGTGGGAGCGTGGCGTGGATCTTCCTTTTGCCCACTTACAATTAAAGTGATCTTTGTATATTAGATTCGGTGGCTCGTAATGAAATACAACGAAGATTCCTGAAGCAAATTGCATTTTTCTCAATATGGGTAGACAATTTTAAGGAGTCTTTTATTGATTGGAGGAGGAGCGGTCTCAGAAATAATGTGCTCAAATGGATGTGAGAAAGCATCCAGCTCGCAGCAGCCCTGCAGGTGAAGGCACGTCCCACAGCAGAGAGTTCCCATCGGTGCCAGGAGCCTGAAGGCAGCGGCTCCAAACTGGTGGAGAGGGGATTTCGGACATGACTCGGGGGGAAAAGCCTGTCACCATATTGTCCGCATGGACAAATTTAGCACGCTGTGAAATCTCGATCAAAACTACCCACCAGCAGGTTCAGACGAGCAGCTTGGATCAGCGAGGAGTAGTGAGGGGGGACGTGGACAACGCCGATCCACAGTGGGAAGATCGAGGCAGAAGGCAGAAGATGGCCCAGAACAATGAAGGCAAAGACTGCCGGAGCACTCAGACACTTGAATGGGCTTTTATTAGCAGATGAAACGACTGTGCTTTGAAACAGGAGCACATTCTGGTTAAGAAATGAACAAAGTCAAGGAACTGTACATTAGAGCCAGATGCTCAGTGGGGCTAGAAATTTAAGGAAGTTTTTTTTTTTTTTTTTTTTTTTTTCCTTCTTTTTTTTATTTTTTCTGATGACGCCTGGAAGAAAAGCTTGTCTTCAGTTTTCTTTCAGAAAGAAATGTTTCCCATTGTTGAGCTGTCGTTCAGAAAGACATTTCAGCTGTACTACAAAGAGCAGCTGTGTGGCTGTGCATGCACGGCAGGCCGCGCCGGGCACGTCTTTAATTACACCTCCCCTTCCGTGAGTTCACCGGGAGACAACTGCTCAGGGCTAATAAGGATTAAAAAACACTCAGTGACTCTGAAAAATGTCTTAATGCTTGTCTTCCTAAATCCCCTGTATTATTTGGGGCAATATGAGCACCACAATTTCTGTTTGGAAGTGGAAGGGGAAAACTTCGCAGTTTCACGTGGGCACGCTCACGTTTTGGGGTCCTGCTTTGGCAAACAGCACAGCCCGAAATACCCAGCCAGTGTTTGGCTTTGATGTAAAGCTGGAAATAATATCAAAGGGTGCTACTACGTGACAGCTCCCATGAAAGGGCCTGACAAGACATCAAGGTCATGGTCCCGTGTGCCTGACCGGGACTTGCCTGAGGTTACAGGTGGGTCGGTGGGGGGGGTTTGGATGAGGACCCCAGCCTGAAAAGTCCCAGTACCGGGTGGCACAGCCCACCTCATGATGCTCCAAGGCCAAAAATGTGACTGTAGGATACAAAAAAATAGCATCACTGGGGGAAAACACCACCCAGACATTGTCTTTGCTTTCTGTCTCTTCCAACACTCAGGTTTTACAACGAGAGCACCCAGACATCTCTTGTCCAGGGCAAGCTATGAAATGCTTCAGAGCAGGATGGAGGTGATGCTGGGGGAAATTTTGGGAGCTGCAGGGCAGTTAAGCAGCACACAGGGCTCACTGCAGGCAAGGTGGGGTTTAAAAAACAGTTATTAGGTACAGCAGGGTATTGGAAACATGGGCCGTGCTGATCTCTGGGAGGGTTAATACAGATGATAACAATTTACTCATTCTGGAGGAATTGGAGAGCGGGAGGGGTGTAGTACGGGATATCCACATCTGCAATTTTCACATCTTTAAAAGAAATGCATTGTGAACTAAAAATGCTTTAAAACTGAACTAGGAGGGATGCTCTGTGTGTCAGGCTCGAGCTGCCAGCCTGGGGGTTGTGCCCCTGCCGGTGGGCTCCTGCTGGTAGCAGCCAGAGCTCCCAGCTCCCCCAGCACCAGGTTTCAGGAACACTGCTTTTCTATTTTTAAGGGCTTTTCCAAGAATTTCCACCTCATTACACCTGATGGCATACACCGCATCACCTGCAATTACAAAGCAAATGCATCTGGGAGCATTCCCCAGCACAGGGGCTGACTGACGGGGAAATCCCCTCTTCCTTGCTGCTGAACATCCTCACCTTCCTGAATGCCAGGACCTGGGGGAAGCAAGCTATTACCTCGTAGGAAAGAGGAGCTGGAAGGGGATTGGGATCTAGGCTCTAAATCATGTGGGACGTGCTCTGCCAGCACCTCGGGCTCTGTGCTGGACATGCTGAGGCTCTGAGGGGTGAGCCCTCGGTGAGCTCAGCCTTTACCAGCACCGAGCATGGAAAGCTTGTGTGATTCATCCCAAAAACCACAGGGACAGCTGAGGTGTGTGAATTTAGCAGCAGCATCTGTCCAAGCAGCGGGTGGCTGCTCCGGGCACAGCCACCCCAGTGCCTGCTGATTTTTGCCATGACTCTGGGGCAGCTCCTGAAGCTTGCCCCGAGGAGCACCGCTGAGGGATGTCACAAAAAGGCTGACACGATTGCTTTAGGTGCTGGGAATCACCACCTGCCCTGCGGTGTCCCACAGGCATCCCGTTGCAGCTCAGTATTTGCTCGTGCAGACACACGAGAGCCTGCAGCTGTCCGGCCCCGGCCGCAGGTCCCCTCCTCTCCCAGCCCCAGCCATTCCTCTGGTTAAAAAAATTGTTATTTCGGGTAAGAAATGGATAAGGGGAGCAGCACTGGAAAAGCACGGGGAATTCAGCAAACAAAAGAAAAGCTGCTATTTCGGAAAAGGCCTCGAACTGGGAACTGTGGTTTGGTTTAACCCCTTCTCTGCCACTCTGCACTGAACGCCATCCTCGAGCATGGGTGGAGCTGAGCGCAGGGAAAGGATTTTAGTGCGGGTTCCCAGTGTGGGAGTAAGGCCACAGCGAGCTCACAGCTAAGGCACAGTGAAATATCAGCAAAAATACACTTTTAAATTAAACATTGAATTAATTGAAGTGGGAAATGGGTGGTGGAGCTGCTGTCGTGGTGCTGCTGGAGGAGGAGCAGCACCAGGAGCTTTCAGCTCCTCATTTCTCAATTCTCAAAGAAGAGCTAAAGTCGTTTTGGGAAGAAAACTCTGAACGCATGAAAAACCTGTGCCCTAAATCTCCCATTCCAGGGGAAGTAGGAGAAAATAAAAGGCTGTTTGTTCAGGAGATCGGTTCCTCTTTCCACCACCTCTGACATTCCTAAGTCCCAGGGCTTCTGCTTTCACATGGCTCCGCTTCTCTTCTCCTATTTTAGAGGTGGCGAGCAAGACCTCCTTTGCAGGAGTCCCTCAGCTCCTTCACTGAGCCTTTACAGTAGAGGTAAGAGCATGCAGATGGGATTTCTGCAGCAGTACCTGCGCTCCCAAATCACCAAATGGTCCCACACAGGCTTCTGAACCGTGTGGGGTCTAACAGCATGTGCCATCAAACACTACTTGAAGCTCAGATTGGGGCGTTTTATCAAAGAAACCATCCAACACAGCAAGGAAGAGCTTAAATTCTGATCCTGCGATCCATTTTAACCAGTAAAATCAGAGAAAGTGAAGAGCCCCACATCGAATCAGTGTTCAAACACCGCGGTTAGGATTGGAAGATGCATCCTTGGTGTTGCAAGTCTGCACTCCCCCTGTTCACGCGAGCCCGTGAAACAACTCTACAGAAATGCAGGCTGCTTTAGTAGGGTCAGAGCGATTCTATCTGAAAAACCCCGCACAAGACAAACAGCCCTGAATAGGACATTGACGGGCAGGTCCAGAGGACAACAGGCAGTGTTTCTGCTGAGATATAATTGCTCTAATTGGACCTGGGCTGGCTAAAATGGTAAAGTTAGAGAGGGCTGTGCAATCAGGCTGCCATTCTGCACAAAAGAATAGTGTTGTGATAGGAAGCATGCAGCAGTCGGGGGAATAATCAGCAGCTTTGTGCTCGCCTCCCCCTGGCATCTGGGGTTTGCCGCGAGGAGCGTTTGCGCAGCGGGAGCAGAGCTCTCTGATGGAGCTACAAGTGCTCAGGGCAGGATGGCTGCAGCCTCCCCGGGTGAAATTGGGCACTTAGACGGGCTGCATCCCTTGTGCTTTGGTAATTTGGGACCGTCAGCAAGGAGAGAAGCTGGCCGTGATGCTTTCCCCGTCCCTCCTGCCGCAGGGCAGTCCAGGAAGAGCAAATCTGCCTTATTTCATCCTTCCTCACAAAACTGCCTTCCCAGATTGTCTGTGCTGGTGCTGTGATGCTGGTACTTCACACCCAAAATGCAAGCGATGGGGCAACGCCTGCCCCTGCAGCACGGTCGGGTGGGTTGGGTGCAGAAGGTGGCCCTTGGCACGGGAAAAGGGGCCACGGGGACCCCCCTTAGCAGGACCCTGAAGGACATCTGGGGAGAGGGAACCACTGAACAAGCCTCACACTCAGCTTCTGCCTCCTCTCAGCTGTGCTTTGTGCATCACGAGCTCTGCTCCTCACGCTGCCTTGTCTGATGTCCCAGCAAGGTGGTGGGAAGAACTTGCCAGGGGTGGTGCTCTCCCTCGGAGCGCGTGTTTCCAGGAAAATAGGAAGGGGTTTCTCGCCATGAGCCCAACTACAAGGAGGTTGCGCTCGTTTCCAGCCAAGATATCTATGATAAGCCAGAGATCATCATCAGCATTATAATAAAAGCTTAAGGATTGACATCAGTGAGATTTATGCAGCTAAAACTTTGTACAACGCTGTGAACGAGAGCAGCAAAACACCTTGAGTTAACGAAAGGGGAGAAACAGAGCTAAGCCAAACCCCAACGAGAGGGAGCATTGCTGAGAATTTCAGGCTTTGGGCAAATTCCAAGCAGCATTTCAGCCCCAAGTGTGAGCTTCTTGGCTTTTCTGGGCGTAAAACAGATCCTTACATTATCTTCGTGTCATTTTGTGGCTGCAAGCAGTTCGGCAGCTATCAGCGCAGCCAGACCGAAATTCAGCAGAACAGGATCTGAACACTTCAGCTCTTAATGATTAGAAGTTTCTGTGGAAATGAATCTTACAAAAAAAAAAAAAAAGAAAAAAAAAAGAAGTTCATTAGAAAGTCAACAGCGTGTTGAGGCCGCAGGGTGGTCACAGGACGGAGAGGAACTTCGCAACTCCACGCTTTGCACCTTCAGGAGCTCAGCGTTTGGCGGAGCCCTACGAAGGGCAGCTTCTTCTTCGCGGCGCTCCCTCTGGGAAATACCGCGTTCAGCAATTCCTGAATTACAGTTTCTAATTATATTTCTGTACTGTAATGCTGTCTGAAATGCAGATTTGATGACAGAATAATTCGATCCATGTAAAATAATTACGAAATTACTGTTTCTCCAACCCCAGCTCATCCTCCCTGCCATTTAAGAAGACAAATTTAACAGCAGCGAGAGAGCAGCCAAAACGGAGTCTATTTTTCAAGCTGCTATCTGACTGGAGCTGTCTGCGTGTTGGCTCGCCAGGGAAGGTTATTTCCAAGAGATGGCCACCAACACGTCCCAGAGCGAGGATTCCTGCGCTTGAGCTTGGGACCAGCCATGGGGTCAACTTCTATCCTGCACTCGGAGCACCACACGCCTGGCATCTGGGTTTCATTGCGACAGCGACTGCTGATTGCAGCGCCAGCCCTCTGCTGCCGCTCAGCCATCATTTAAACCAGTTGTTGCTCGAGTCGAGGCGGGACATTAAATTAGCACAACGTAATGGTTCTGAGCAGGGTGGAAACCAACTTCTGCAGCACGTCATTTAAGAGCCTGAAACTCAATACAGCTACAGCAGTTCCCGCTGTTTGACAATTCTCCCCACAGGGGGGATTTTATTCCCCCCCAAAACACCGCCTTGAGTAGCATCTGGGGCCTTTAAGATGACAGCAGAAACCTCCTCAGTCTGAGAAATGCGAGAAGGAGTCAGTGATCTGTGCTGCAAGTGGTGTGTTTTTTGTTTTTTTAGATTTTTTTTAAGGTTTTATTATGCTCCCAGCCTAAATTTAGGTTGTCATTGCCCATCAACTCAACCAGATCAAGGTAGAGCACACCGAGGGCCTGAGCGTGTTGTTATTACTGGGCTGGAGGCATCAACAGCTTGAGCCTGTTTTTAATTTCCCCGGCTGCATCCAGTTGTGAGCAGTGACTCCAGGAGCTCTCAGCCTGGTTTTCAGGCAAGGTTTCCCCTAGGTGAAGTGCTCCAACACCGGGGTTTAGCGCTCTGCTTCCTTGGAAATCCACACGCTACCACGGTAAAACCCAAGCGTTTGGTGAAAGAGATTGGTACAGAGCTGACCAACAAAACCAGAGCACAAAATCAGCAGAAAGAAGTGCACGGACCCAAAGCCACTCTCACTTCCCTTCCTGTGCTGTCCCCACGCATTGCAGCCTCCAGCACCTGTGAGCTGCCTTGCTGGCCGTCACGGCCACCCTGTCCCCAGGCTCCTAGGGGACAGTGGGGTGCCCAGAGCCCCCCAGAGGGGATGGAGGCAGGCAGGACAAACCCTCTGGATGTTTTTGGGGTGCCTGCATGCTGGCAGAGGGCACAGACCATGATCACGGTGAAATAAGGGCAGCCCGGAGGGAAGGCGGGCACGGGATGCTGTCAGCTGCACCTATGAGGAGCGAGTGGGGATTTCTCAAGAATTTAATAAACGCGATTCAAAACACTTCAGTCTCCAAAACGTTGATCACTCGGACACACGAGTTACATTGGCAAGAGCAGATAACGCCAAGTGAGACGGTTCAGGGCTTTGAGCTGCATTTATCCCTGCGGGTCTGCTAGGAATGCCAAACCCAGAGCACTAAGCCATAACTTTCCTTACAGAAGTGCCTTAAGTTTTAATCTCCGCCTTGGCTCCCTTTCCGAATCCCTTACTTCTGCTGCACTTAGTGACATCAGGATAATTCGTACACTTTTTTTCCCTTTTTCATCTTTTATTGCACCGTATTTTAAATTGGCAGCTCCGTCGTCATTTCGGAGTGGCAGCTGCCTTAGCAAATCATTACCATTATCAATAAACCCTTTGAACTTTGGGAGGAAGGGAACAGGAGTATTTAATTAGCGAAGATAAGAACGGTCTAACGTACTTTTCCAGGAAATAACGCACACGAGGCTTCGTCGGCAGCCTGTTCTCAAGGCGAGCACAGAGATGGTCACAGGCAGACAAACTCCGTCTGCGGCACCCAACTTCAGCAACCCTGCAACCTCCTGCTCCAGAGCAGCCTCCTCTGAGCCACTGTAACAGGCAGCCGAGCTCCCTTTTTATAAGAAAACACCCAAACAGCATTTTGTTCTTCAATCGCCATGGTGCTGCTCAGCCTGCAGCTCCTTTTTTAGCCCTGCTAACCACGCTGCACCCCCAGCAGAATAAATACGGACGGGAGGAAAGCTGTGCTTGGGAGAGAAAGGGTCAAACGCCGAAGCTGCTGGTCCTCCTGGCATACTGCGGGTGGCTTTTCAGGAAGCTCCCCATCCGTCCCTCCCGCCAGGACAGGCAGCACGAGCCGTGTCCCTGAACAAAGCTGGTTTACGGCCGCCAACTCGGGGAGCTGCTCCCAGCAGCATCTGTCGCGGGCTTTCCGCTGCCTGCGCACGCTGGGGACAAAACCGCCCGGATTGGGCAGCGTTAAAAAAAAAAATAACCCAAGTTCCAGCAGAGGTACAGGGCTGGGTAGATGCTCAGAGCAGCAACACAGCCAGGGAATATTTCTTTGGACCCCCGGATGGGTTAGCCTGGGATTACTCGCGTTCATCTATATTCCTAGGGTGTCACACGAGAACAATATCATTTTATTCCGCTTTCACGGATCATTAATCTAAATTTAACTCTGCTCAGCCGTCTGCACGCAGAATTAGCAACTGGAAGCTGCTTTGCATTTATCTGATAGCGCCGGGCTTGTTCATCAAGGCAAACTTCCAGCCAAAACAAACAAGTGAAAGAAATACCGGTCACGATAAACTGCTTTTTATCCCCCTTTCTTTTTTTCTTTTTTTTTTTTTAAAGGACAAATAAAAGGAGGAGGGGGAAATACCTGAGGAGAACATAAAGCAAAGGGTTACCTCACACTGCAGAAATGCAAGTTTTTAATAGTCCATGCTCTGGCAGCCCCTGAGAAACAGCAGCAGCGGCGGCGGCGGCGGCGGGGATAAATCCAGCATCCACTAGGTTCTCACAAGGCTTTGGCTGCGCGGCCGAAACCACAGGCTCTGCCTCCAGCTGACGTCAAAGTGGCTGTCACATGGCCAGATGAAAGCCA
This sequence comes from Anas platyrhynchos, assembly GCF_047663525.1. NCBI lineage: Eukaryota > Metazoa > Chordata > Aves > Anseriformes > Anatidae > Anas > Anas platyrhynchos. The sequence continues at coordinate 21,483,257 of NC_092588.1, read as the reverse complement.
AGAGAGCATTGGTTGTCGTGGCAACCCCAGCACTGCTCCGAAATTATTTCAATAGGTCATCTGTCACACGGGGCGCGCATCCCAACCAGCACGGGCGGCCCGAGCACCCGGGGCTCCCGCGGCTCGGCCGGACGGGGCTCGGCCCCGTACTGCACCGATGGGGAACGTGTCCCCGCTAGAAAATGCACCTCCCTCTTCCTCTTCCTCCTGCATCCCCACATGCAGCAGAAAAAAAGAAAAAAAGAAAAAAAGAAAAAAAACCAAACAAGCCACAAAAGTTTTCTGCCTGGTGCACCCACGCGATGGGGCATCCGCATATGGGGTGCCTTGGTGATGCGCGGCCACCGGGACATCCCGAGACGTGGACAAAGCAGCTCCCAGCTCCACCTGGCCCCAGATACCTCCCCAACCTTCACCTAGCCCCCAAATAACTGGAAAATGCTTTGAAAATACGTGGGCTGCCTGGAAGGATGGACAGGCAGAGTGAAACGCGGTGCGCATCTTTCCGCCGCCTCGCCGCTCGTACCTCTCCTCGGAGCGAAGAGGGCACAGGGAGTGGTGGCAATACATCAAGGCAGCCCCAGCTGCCTCAAAACCCTGCCTTAAAACAGAAAAGATTCACGGTTGGCTGCAAAGCCTGTGACAGTTTAGCAGAACAAGGATAATGTGATGGGTTTTTAAAAGCCCGGCGCATGCTACATGTGTTGCATATAACCACATGTGTTAATCCACCACAGAGGGCTGGAGCTGCGTGTCAACACCGACCAATAAAGCCGTCCCATAACAACACACAGATATATTTCTCCGTTTAATGGCAATGTTTGTAAAACACAACAGAAAAGTTTGGGATCTCAGTTTAGAAAGAGATCACTCAGGCACCGCATGGTGTGCTACTGCCAAAACTGCTGCTGGGGCAGAGATGTGTGCACATGGGGGAGAATTTAAAGTCTTTAACTCCTTTAAAAGTCCTTTTCGCAAAAGCAGATGCTATAAACCTCTGCATTTTATAAGGTGTTTTGCTAAGGCTGGGGGAAGGCACCATCCAGAGATGAAAGCAGCAGAATTCATCCCTTGAAGGCTCCAAAATGCAGCTGAACGTGGCAGAAAAGTGGCTATCCCCTGACTTAGCTTCACTTTTCCATGATAAAACCCCCGGTGCCAAATCTGTCTCTTTTGTAGTGTCAGTCAGCCAAGTGAGCAGAAAGCAGCGAGATGCTGGCACTGGTTAGAAAAACGCGTAAAAAGATATTTAAGCGCTGAAGCCCTCGGAGGAGCAAATGTGTCTCATCCACCTGGGCCCGTGCTTCTCACCCTGGCGCAGGAGATGTGTCCGTCCTGCATCCTGGACCTTCCCTCCCTCACTTTCAGCATGAAGGACAGGCTGCTGGAGCCTCAATAAGCACAGTAATGAGTGCCATGATCACAGCACACACATCGCTATCTATAATCTGTATCTGTATCTATATCTGTGTCTGTATCTATCTAAAACACCCCGAGCAGGCTCGCTTCCAGACATATGCAATAACTTACGCTCGGTTACAGCACTGCAGAGTGGGACCGGGTCCAGCTCTCCATCCCGCTCTTGTTCTGGCTCTGCAGAGCTAACAATAGATAACATTTGTTTGCCCATAAACCGGAATACACACAGCGAGCAGAAATACTATCTGGCTTGGTCTTTGAACCCACAGAAGGCTCAATCTGCCCCGGTATCAGCCAGCGAGGCAACCTTGCCCCCAGAAAGGATCCCCATCACTTTGGCAGCTGGGAATCCACTCGACTTTTCTCTTCCACAAACGATGCTCAGAAAAGTGCTTTGTGCTGAAATCTTCCCTCCCAATATCCATGACATCTACTGCTTTTTAAAATAGAAGAGGGGGAAAAAAAAAAGAAGAAAGTAGACATGATTTTAATGTACTCCATTAAAAAAAAAAAAAAGCCGATGTGTTTTGCTGGTGGCTGCAGTTTGCAGTTTGAGAGAGGGGTAATGTTTCCATTGGCATCAGAAGTACAGATAAAAAAGAGACGGAAACAGGGCTCAGCAAAATGTTGCCGTGTTGACTTCTGCGCTTGTAGAAAAAAACGGGTGGAAAAAACAACCCGCAGGAAAAGACATTTTGGTTGTCATGCAGCTGACGCGGCATCGCAGGCAAAGGGGGTGCTGAGAGCAAAACAATGAGCACAAGCGGCTCGGCCCACCCCATTCACCGAAGGTGGCCCAGAGAAAGAATTATTGTTCAAGCCAAATCAGGTGGAAGATGGTTTCCCAGGAATGCAGCGCTGTAAGAAAACCCCGTGCTCTCCGTGTATGTGCCTGGGCTCTTCAGTGGGGCTATTCCTGCTCCCAGGGGCTGAGCGATTCCCCGTCCAGGAGCAGCAGCCCTGGGCTCCCCTGCAGCATCCTGCAGCAGTTTTAGGGACTCCCCAGGCTTGCAGTGGGAGATGCCACCAGGCTGGAGATGTACATGGGCAGTGAGCATCCCTTCCCCTACAAACACCTCGGGGGTGTGATGCTCAGGGCTCCTGGTGCACCACAAGACATCTTTGGTCACAGCCAGGGGAGCGAGAGGAGCTGAAGTGGCCTCTGGGCAGCAGCAGGGGCAGGGATCCCACCTGGTGGGCACTGAAGCACCGGGAGACAAGTTCAAAAACGTGAGAGAGAGGATGAAAACCGAAATACTCCTCGCTGGATAAACTCCCCATCATCTCGTAATTGCCGTCAGCACCTCCTAAGGGACCAGCCAGAAGACTGACTCTGCTGCCGAATGCGGATGCTTCCCACTAACTGATGTGTTTGAGCTGTGTGCACTTGCTTTTTTTTTTTTTTTTCTTTTCATTTTTTCATTTTCTTTTCTTTTCTTTTTTTTTTTTTCTTTTTTTTTTCTTTTTCTCATTTGAGGGCCAAACTGAAAGAAACCAAGGAAAAGCCATTTGGATCGAAGACGAACGCATTACTTGGCAACTTGCTGGGGGAAAAAAAAAAATCACTTTGGATCAAAGAAGGCATTTTGAACGTTTTTAAAACAAGCAAGGCTATTTGGAGACAAAGGTCTCTGTTTGCAGTGGGGCTTCAGCAAAGAGCAGGGTGCCTCCCAGGATGCACGGCCCCTCTGCTCTCAGCCCCACTGCTCACCGCGCTCCCATTTCCATGTTTTAACCTAACCTGGCTCATTTGGACTGAATTTGCTGATTGCTTCCAATACCCCAAAACAGCACTTTCTGGAGAATAATTGATGTGCCTGTTTTTTTTGTCTTTTTTTTTTTTTTCTTTTCCCTAGTGTCCAAGTAATATTTCAGGTAGCGAATTACCCCCTGAGCCCTCTTGCCAGGATCTCCGTGGTCTCACAATAACATTTCTAATTGTCTGGCTCTTTCGCGTCTCCTCCTTGCTGTGTGGAAGTCACATCTGAGCAGCAGAGACATTAAGATCCTGACCCAAAGTCATCCAAGCACATGGATAACCTTACGCCGGCCGGGATGTTACACGTGGGCTTAAGTATTTGCTGGATGAGAGCCCAAGTGTCTGACAGCCTGGTGGAAACCAACCGTGCACACAGCGATAGCGGGTGCAGATAAACAAAAGAAACAAGATAGAAATATCCTTTTGCTCCCAAATTAATCTTTCTCCAGCAGGGAGAAAGGAACAGAAATCTGTAACAGGAATTCAGTCATCTGTGTTTCAGTCCCACCTATGTTGAAAAGGAACATTTCCTGCTTCAAAAAAAAAAATAAAAAAATCTTCACAACATTTATCACATTTGGCAAATTTCAAATGTTTTTGCTCTTTTCTCATTTTTCTTTTCCTGTGCTTCCACTCCCTCATTTTTCTCCACTTTTTCTTACCCCTTTCCTTGAGCTGCTGCCATCCACTCCCGTGTTGCTTATCTTATCTAAGGAGCTGCTGGTGTTTAATTTGTAATAACTAACCGCCAGCCTGCACCCTCACATGGAAGCACTATATCACACTCTTGCTAAATATACCAGCATATAAATGGCCTGATTTATTAAAAAGAAGAAGAAAAAAGAATTTCAGAGTGTTTTTTTCATGCCATCTCACTGCCTGCACTCAGAAGTCCCAGTGCCACCTTATCCATCCCTGGTGAAGGCACCACCACCCTGGCACACCTCCCATTGCCCTAAGGCCCCAAAAGGCAGATAAGTTGGCACTGCAGACCCCTTTTCCCACATACAGGATGATGATGTCTTGTAGCCCAGTCCCAGGAGCCCTGTTGGTGCCTGTTTGTTCATCCCTGCACGCCAGCAGTGGGAAGAGCCCAGCCCTGCTGACCACCCACCCAGGGCTGCACACACGTCAGGCTGTTTGTGTCAGACCATCAGCAGGCATCAGGGTCCTGGGAAATGTGAAAAACAGGCAAATTGAGAGGATCCTGTGGAAGCAGCATTATCTGACCACAGGGGAAAAATCCATCTTGGTCAGCTTTGGACACAAGGAACAGCTGGTTATGCCTGGTTTCCCTGCCAGTCCTCATCAGGACACCTCTGTGCTCCTTCCCTCCAGACCACCTTGTGCCTCCTGGCAGCTAGCTGGGTGTCCTCTAAATGGCCAGGCTTTGCCAAGGCTTTGCCATGCCCTTGACTCCTTGTTAGTGGACAAGCAGGGTTCAGAGCACTTTGAAGATGTGAGCTCCGAAGAAAGCCCTGGAGTTTCTCTCGGAAGGGGAACGGGCTGTTCCTGCACATGCTGCAGTCACACAGCACTTCTGGCAGGCGTTTCTGCAACTTCGTCCTCCACAGATAACAGGGGAAGGCTTCCTGGTGTCAGTAGCTGCTGAAGAGATAGCAGTGAAAGCATTTTTGGCATATGTTTTCTGGCTTGCACCGGTTGTCTTTGCCTGTTCCTTGATAGCATGCACTTTTCCCCTTTCTCCCTTTGATACCCAAAACGTAAATGATGATAAACTTGTGATAAACATCCTCAGGACAGAAGGAGGAGCTGGAGAGGGCATCGTTATGGGGTGTGGAGGAACCCTGCTCCTTCAGCATCACCTCTGCCACAGCAGATCAGGATGACCCAGAGGTGCCCAAGCACCAACCCCAGCAGCAGTGACGAGCTGCATCCCCTGGACAATCCACATTTTCGCCTTTTCCTGCACTCCTGGCTGTCTCTGCAGTCCCCAGATCCAGCATTTCTGATGCATGGGTGCATGCCCCTGACCTTGCTGTGAGACAGGATGGACATGTGGATGCTGGTTGGTCTCATACCTGTGGTGCAAGCCTGAAATGCTCGTGCAAATGTAGATGTAGGGGTTGTCCTCGTACCACAGGCTCTGCAGACCCGGCACGGCCTGATGCTGTGAGGGGAGGTGGGTGTAGAGGAACAGCCATGACCACCAGCTCTGTGTCCTAGCTGTGCTCTGAACCGTGTGATGCTTTACATGAACCTGAACATAGACAGGCTCGGGCAAGTCAACAGGAGTCCTTCTGTTGGCTTCAGTTTACTGTGGGTGCACATAGACAGGGTATTTTGCAGACAGCCTACGAACTCACTCTGCCCATGGTTTGAACTGACTGAAAGCCACATGAGCATGGTCTACATGGTAAAAAAAACATGAGCACAGAGAAAACGAAGCTAAGAAGGTAAAGTTGCTGCAGAGCACAAGTGAGACAGAGCCAACAAAGTCCCTGCCAAAAACATGTAGAAATACCCGAAGAATAAATGAAAGCAAACTAGGAAGAGCCAAATTCTGCAAGATTCAGTTAACTTTTTTTTTTTTTTTTTTTTTTTTAAATATCTTCTGCATTTATTGCTCTCCTTGGTCTTCTAGGAAATCAAACCTGTCATACTTGACCCCCTGGTGAGAGGCCTCGCCGCACGAAGCACCTTTCTGTCCTCGCTGGGCTGACGCTGCCCAGCCACTGCAGATGTCCCCGGCCTCTCCCCTCCGCGAGTGACACCCGAGGCTGTTTTCCCACATTATCTCTGAGCGGGATAACGCAAGTCACTCAGCTGTGCTAAATCCCAGCAACCAGACACAGCAAAACAAAACAAACTGGAGCAAACTCGAAGCCGGCACCGCGAGGCGAAGGGAAAGGCCTCGGCAGGCCAGATGACCAGCCCCAGGCCTCCACGGCCTCTGTGGCCCATGCTTGCCTTGGCAGCACAGGCAAGAGCAGTGTTTTCCAGCTGGTGTACCCATTAAATCTTCTTATTTATTTATGTATTTCCTTAATTTTGTTTTTAGAAGGGCAGCTACAAGAAGATGCACGCAGAAGACCGATTGTTTAGTAATGCCGAATCTGATGAACGGCTTAGGCCTCAAAGTGGGGCATGAGCAAATGGCAATTTTGAAACAGGTCGGGTAACATCTCACCCCAAAACAGTGTTAGCTTTGCAAAGGAAATTCACCCCAGTATCCAGCCGAGTGAGATCAGTATGAGAAGAAAAAGAAGGGCAGTTATTATGCAGTGTCCAAATTCAAGATAGCCTTGCTATGGTCCCCAAACTAATGTCATCCTTCATCTCCACTTGCAGTAAAAACGGAGGACAGTGAACAGAAGGACAAAGGCAGGGTGGCAAATTTGGCCAAGAATACAGAGATGAAAATTGCCAAACCTGAAACGGAATAAAATTTGAAGGGTTTTAATGTGCATGAATCAGAGGGCCAGATGATCTCTAAGAACCACATAATAATGGAGGAGCTGGCGAAGGTTGGACGTGGTGCTCAGGGACATGGTTTAGCGGGTGATATTGTTGGTAGGGGGATGGTTGGACCAAATGATCTTGGAGGGCTTTTCTAACCCTAATGATTCCGTGAAATTTCTCTGAAATAAAGTGGTAAGTCTGGCAGCATATATTTTTAACAACTGTTTCTACTGCAGGGTGCTTCAGGCTGTCTGTAATAAAAGGACTGTAAGTAATACAAATACGGGGGCACTTTATAAGGTCTATGTAGCATGCAAAGCATAAACCAAATTTTTAAGGGAAGAACAAGCATAGAGGAAAAAAAATACAAGCCCATACCTTTACCAAACAGATGTGTCCAACTAAGCCACTAGCTATTTTTGATTGAAACTTCTTTGATGGTAAAAGTTCTTTCTTTCAAAAGAACTTTATTAGTTGAAGGACAGGAGATTTACCTACATGCTGTTAAACCACCCAATGTGTCATCATATGGGATATTACTAATTAAAACAGAGATGACACAAATTAATGCAAGCTTATGAGTGAGGAGGAACTGGCTGGTGAGCAACAACTTGCTGAGCCCCGACAGGGCTGGGGGGCAGACCCCAGCAGAGCTCCTCAAGTACCAAGCTTGAGAGTGATTTTATTTAATGTGGTACATGGTGCTGGTGAAACCTGGTGACAATGACATTGCTAACATGTCACTGTGTCAGAGAGGAAGAGCTGGATGGACAAGCAAACTCCAGCTAGGAAGAGATGGAAATACCTGGGGAATGGGAAACCCACCTGGCTTCTCAGCACCATTCCCCTCAGCTCCGATCAGAGTGGCTGAGCCCAAAATTGTTTTGCAAAGAGGCATAAGGGTGTGGAGCAGTGGCCCTTACTAATCCCAATTGCATCCTGTCTGTCCCCCAAGTACTTCCCTGAGGACACAAAGGGAGGTGATGACGATCCTACTGCTGGGCTGATACTCAAGCCTCGAAACTTTCCCTTTCAAGATAAGTGAAGTATTTGGCAAAGGGCATTGATTCCTTGAAACTACAGTCCACTATGATGGGGAGAAACAGCTCAAGTATTTGACTTCTCTTAACTGCCTGCAATGTTTTCTCTCTTGAGTTGTTTTACTGAAAGGTACTTCTGCCCTGGAAAAAAAAAAAAAAAAAAAAAAAAAAAAAAAAAAAAAAGAAAAAAGCAGGAGAATTCATTCCTAAAAGGCGAAAGGAGCAAGTTCCACTAGGCTGGTAATTAGTCACCATTTTAAAATGTTGTCATGCAACGTTTCATAACTAGGCAATGCAAAAACAAAAACAGTATAAAAGGAGCCTGGATTCCTCTCCTGGAAATTCTGTGTTAGAGAATAAGTTGGATGAGGGAGGTTTTCACATTGCCAAGGGGCAAATTTTATTGGATTTCAAGGTCTTTGGTGAATTAGCAACAATGAACATAAAGCAGTAAAACTGAGGGTACACAGTAAACTGCATCTACAGAAGACAGTCAGTGCCACCCTGACACTGACAGGCAAGGACCAGATGGAGGGAGCTGATCAAAAGAAGGGGGGAAAGTCAAAAAAAAAGGAAAAAAAGTCATTCTCTCACTTCACGTTCATTACCTTTGATTTTGAAAACAGCCAGGAAAGCAGACAAGCCATTAGAAATGCATTGCTAAAATGAAAATAATGCAACAGTGAAAGCTCTTAGGACCAGCAGAAGCTGTGATTCCCACTACTTGTTAAAATAAATCCATTTTGCTATGAAAGGGGACAAGGAAATGTGAAAAAAAAAAAAAAAAAAAAAAAAAAAAAAGTCCTACATGGCCAAAACAAACTCATTATTATCTGATTATCGAAGAAGTGTTATTTGGAGCTGGTGATTAAGTATTGCTGATAAATTGGATCTGCCTACATGGTGTTGCTCTAGCCATCTGCTTAGTGTAGCAGGAGTCCCACACTACAATTTTCCAAAACAGCAGTAATCTTCACTTTAAATAAGTTGTTCCAAGAACCAAGAGTGAAACCTCGTTTCCTCCAGAGCCACATCATGTGGCCACTGTGTTCCCCACTGCAGTGACTCCAGACCTGCTCTGTGTACACGACTTTTGCATGTTGAAGAAGATATTGGCCTGGTTTGCTCCCTTCTATGTAGTGACCATTAATAACAGCCCATTAATAACAGCCCATTAATAACAGTGCTGGAGCTGGGACGGGCTCTGCTGGGGTGCACAACCCACTGCACGTCCCTGGGCTGTCCTCCAGCACAAGCTGTACTCCCAGGCAATAGCTCCAGCCTCTCTCGGGCACTGAGGATTGTTTCCTTAATGTCTGTGTTTCCTGGAGCACTCTTCAAAGGCAAGCCCCAGGGTTTTGGGTGGTTTTGATGCCACCAAGAAGAGATTGAGCCACTCAGCATCTTGCATGGGTTCACTCTCCTCCGAAAGAAACAAGAGGCAGTGCAAATGGGAAGGCTGGTTGCCGTTTTTGCTGCTCTCCAGGCAGATGGACTTCCTCAGTTTTGTGGCTACTTTCACCTCCAGCTCAACTCTCTTTTCTCAGGGTTTTTTTTGCTGCTTAAAGGTCTCTCAGGCAATGCCTGTGGGGAGGTTGCATGAGGTGTCAGGTGCTGCTCTATGCTCTTAGTCTTGAAGTTAAGGCTTAGCAGTTCCCTCTATTTTCTCTCCAAATAGCGGGCGGCCCAGTGAAATTGGGTCAGAACAAAGGTAACAGACCTGCAGACCTGCTGAGGTCTTGGACGTGGTCCCCAGCCTGGTGCTCTGCTCAGTATGAAGCAGGGTGGTTATTTTCAGCAGTGGCACAGCCAGAGATCCTGTTGCAGAAATGTGAAATAATGTGAGGCGTCTCCCACCCCCTGCCAGCTCCTTGAGCACACAAAGTTATCTCCTTCCTCGTTAGCTTTTCCTGCCCAATGAAGCAAATCCAGACATAATCAATAACGGGATGAAAGGCTGTGGGACGGGAACATGGCAACTCGTGTATCTGAAGGGTTTAATGCTGGTACCCAAAGCCACAAGTAACCCTGAGAGATCTTCTCAAGAACCCTGAGGAAAGCGTTGCTCCATCTAAATCCTGCTTACATTTGCAGTGGTTCAAGCCGTACAGCTACGGCTGCAAGTCAGATTCTGATCTGAGCAAGTGAATTATATCATAGGTTACCAGTAACATCTCGGGGATATTTATGAGAGGTTTCTTTATATAGACAGTGTTTATGGCCATCCTTGAAACGTTTGGAAACAATTTGTTTTTCTTCCACGCACACACTCACTACTTAGCTCACCATAGCCAGAGACAGATTTTGGACAAAGAAGGGTGGAACCGTATCCAGATTCCTATTTTTAAAGGTGATTTAGCCCAACTCCACCGCGCTGACATACTTAACCAATTTAAGAGGCTGTGTCTCGCCTCCAATGTGTATGCAAGACAAACACACGTGCTCGTGCCATACGTCCTATAGCAGGGGTAACCTCAGTTAACGTGCTCAGTTAATTCAGGTGCTGACCCCACAGTCTGAAAGCCCCGAGGACAGCAGCTCAGGAGAGCTGTCCCAGCTGGAGGTGGCTGCTGGAGGACGTCACCGCGGAGCGTGGGGAGGTGGGCGGCACGAGCCTTTACGAAGGTTTTCCAGCCACTGCTGGCTGCTCTGCTCTGCAGCCCTACATCTGCTTATTTTATGTCGTTTTGCTGTCAGGGAACAGCTCCCATCTGGAGCAGTGGTGAGAAGCCCTCCTGATTAGAATATGGGGAAACGAGTTGTAATGAGGAACGTGGTGCTGAGGCCCAAGCGAGATGAGGCAGGGTTCCCGCTGAGCCACGTCCCTCTTATGCAAGGAGACAGGGATGCAAACAGGTCCACACCTCGGGATAAGGCGAGTAAGAGCAGCTTAAAAAATCTTGCAAGGGTCAGTGCTATTGCACTGTAATGCCTAATCCAGCAGCCCCTGAAGCCAGCGTCAGCCTTTCCACTGACATGAAAAGTTGTTGGATAAGGGCCTGAGTGACTAACAATGTTTGAAATACAGGCGTGGGGCATATTTGCAAGGATGTTAAAAAACAAACACAAACAAAACAAAACAAAACAAAACATTCAATCTTTCTTCAGTAATTAACTTCAAGATCTCTCTATTGTCATCAAGTGTTTTGCAAACACGCCAAATCTGAAAAGAGAGAACAAAAACTGCCCCGTTTCTGAGTCGAAAAAGTTCATCTGAACACAGGTGGGGCTTGCAGAGAAAGGAGAGCAAGTGTTTCTGCAAAGTAAATTCATATTAAAAAAACAAACAAGTGATGTGAACACAGAAGAAGCTGAACAAAGTCAGAAAACTTTGTAATGAGAAATCTTATTTAAATCCTCATTTTTGCATCCCTTTAGCTTGGAACCAGCATAACTCAGTCTTTTCCCAGTCTCCAAGTCTTAGACCTCTCCAGTAATGGTCTGAAACAGGCTTTAACTATATTAACTTGAAATATATTTAAAGATACATTTAATGACAGACCCTAAAGCCCTAAAGGGGACATCCCCAAATCACTGAGCTGGGGTGCTAGGTGTCCAGAGAGGCAGGGGACGGGTTGTCCTCCTCAAGGACACCTGTGTGGAGCAGCAAGGAGGTGTCAGGGATAGCAAGGGCAAAGACAAGGGCTCCTGCAGGGGTTATGGGGACGCTGGTTTGTCCACCTGGCAAGGGGGCACCTGCTTGGGCAGGGCACCATGACACCAAGTGAAGGATCCACTAGGAAACAGTTATTTTTACAAACGGTGCGTTTTCATTAAAAAAAAAAATAATAATAAAAAAAGAAAAACTGAGAATATGTCCACATTTTTATCAGGTCTTCATGACTGAGCAGGCATCACATCTTTTGTATTCAAGAGCCCTCACTGCTTTTCTCTGTGCAGTCTGAAAAGCAGCTGGGGAGCACTTTAAGGCTCTCTGACTTGCACTGTGAGCACTCCTGAAACATCAGGCTACCAGCGGGATCTTCACTGGGCAGCAGAGACCTCTAAACCCATCACAAAAAAATGAGAGGACTATAATGCTGTGTGAACCTGCGTGAACACATCAAGAATAAATGCTCTCTCTCTCATTTCTGAACTTCCGTGTAGTTTTCAAATCCTGACCTTGCCACTCTCAGATTTCCTGGCTGTTGGCTTCCTGTACTCATTTCATTTATCTAAGCGGACAAGGATGGGAGGCAGATGAATGCAAATGTACTCCTGTTTTTTTTTTTCATGAGCTCTGTGGTAAGATTAAACAAAGAATTTTAATGCGCCGGTCAACAATCAGGCAGGCTCTCACAAATATCAAATTATAAGGATTTCCATGATCTAAGAGTATTTAAAGATTAAGTGGGCATAAAATATAGAGATTATATAAAATAAAAATGAAATATACAGTTTATATTTAACATATTATATATATATATATATAATTCAGATTAATATATAACTAAGATTATATATAACCCCCATTTCTCCTGCCCACATAGCTGGAGATGCTCTGAGGGCTACAGGGCTGAGGTCTTCCACAGGGAAGAGCCCATGCCATTGTCCTAATGGTGTCAGACTGGGCAGGCCAAGAAAGGTTTTCAGGACCTCAGCTGTGGGTGTGGGTGCCCTCTGCTCAGCTAGGGACTACCTGAGGTGCCTAATTATTTCTGTGGGTTCGGACATTGGCTTTTGTAAATGGACTTCTCAGCCTTAGAGGGTGTAAGGATATGAAATGCCAGTGAGGTAAGGATTGAGGTTGCTTGCTGCATGGTTCAAGGCTTCAGGGAGAATCCACTAAACCCCAGTTTGTCACTCCTGTGTGTCACTACAACCCACAAAACCACACACCTGTGAATTAGGAGGGGACTCTCAGGGGGCAGCCCATGTCCCCTGACACCATCGGTGTGCGGGGCTGTGGGGTCTGCACAGACCCGGGGTCTGGGACATGGCCCTGTCTGGCCAAAGGAGGTTGTCAGAAGAAAGTTCTCCCTCTCTCTTTTTTAGTAACAGCCTGTGTTATGAAGGAAGAAGACAAACAATGTGTACTTTGCTGGCTTGAGTGGCATTAAATACACACACACACTGCCTTTGTAGGACAGGCGTGCATTCAGTCGGATGACTTCTTGGCGGCATGTTGCCCATGTAACACGTACCCGTGTGACTGCGTAAGAACACAGAACAAGAAATGTCTGGTTTTTACATTATCACACCTCAAGATCCACCTGTGCAATCCGTACAGGTGTCTGTAGGGATTCCCATAGGGGATTTTATTGTGTATTCCTCTGCTGTGGTGCAAACCTCGCAAGGCCCTTCCCGAGCTTCCTCCATGGCTCTCTTCTGGAGAGGCCTACAATGCCCTCAAGTGACCAGCTGCATTTCCCGTCTTTAAAGCCCTGGTGAAACTGATAGAGACAGCTGTAAAAGGGCAAAGGATGGTGGCACTGAGTCAGAGAGGGCCCGCATGTAGGGCAAGAGGCCGCAAACACACCAACTTCTCCTCAGACAAGCCTGGCAGCCGCCAGCTGAGTGGTGGTGCCGCCAGCAACAGGCAGAAGTGGCCCAGAAGAGGAAGCTGGCTCACCTGCTGGCAGACACTAAATGAATATTATTTCCCCTTTCCTATAAACGTTACCTGTGGTTTTTGGTGGGACAGATGATGTAAACGAGAGAGCGGCTGACGCCTGGTACATCCTCATTCTGCTTTTTTACGTCAGGGAGGGTGCAACCTGGTGTGCAACGTCTCTGAAGAAATAGCTAAGACCCCAAAGGCTGGGCATGGAAACACCATTTGCCTGCCTGTCCAACACCTCAGAATGGGGCTGAAGAAGAATTGTAGTGGGATCTGTGCTGGTGCAGCTCCACCATGAAGGGCTGCTCCTGCGGCCACCATGAGAGGGTGACCGTGGGCCAGGAGAGGATAAAGGGGCTTCTGCAGAGCTAGGATTGAGATGCCTTAAATGTGAGGGACATAACAGCTGTCCTCTGGCATGCAGGGTGGTGGGGACCGCACTTTGAGAGGCTTCTGCCACTCTTTGGCTGAAAACACTTTCCAGCATGAATGTGCTTTGTCCCAGCTGCCCAAGGGAGGGCTGGGGGCTGGCTGGTGGGGACCTGGGAGCGAGGGGACCCCCCACTTGTCCCAGCTGGGATGTGTGTGGTGTGTGTGTGGGGAGGAATGTGAGGTCCCGGCAAAGCAAACATCTCCATATGTGTGTGTGTCGCATAAAAACAGACGTGTAAACAGAGCCCTTTCCAAAATAAACACCTGCAAAATAAACATCGAACGGCAACGTATTAAACAAAAATAATCACCGAGATATAGGGGAATGTCGCGGCAGCCAGCCACCAGCCCACAGCTGCCACTAAAGCCGAAATGCTCATCTTCCCTCCTCCTGGGTGTCCTGCCAACAAATCTGCCTTCCACAGAAGCTGGGAAAGACACACAGAGAGAAGGGGTGAGATGTCCCCGTGGCAGAGGGTCCATCGTGAAGGCACAGAGAGAGGGACCCACTGCAGCGAGGAGCGGGATCTCATGTCAGAAAGGTCCATCTCCACTCCTGCAGCAGTTAACAAAACCTGGGACACTTCACCCCAGAAACAAGCAGGAGTCCCCCTGCCCTGCTGGGGTTGCTGTGGGGATGGGAATTGGGATGGGGATGGGGATGGGGATGGGGATGAGGATGAGGATGAGGATGAGGATGAGGATGAGGATGAGGATGAGGATGAGGATGAGGATGAGGATGAGGATGAGGATGAGGATGGGGATGAGGATGGGGATGAGGATGGGGATGAAGATGGGGATGCTCCTCCTCTCTGGGATGCTCTGAGTGTGAGCACACACCAAAGCAGGGACACTGATGGGCCCCGGGCAGTAGCCCAGCTCTGCCGAGGCTGACACACTCGGCATTATTATTTTTTTCTCCTCCAACACAATGCTGACCTTATTCTGCAGACATCGCCACAGCAATGATCCAAACCAGATCCCTTCCTTCCTCTCTTTCAAGACTTTTTCCATCGTGCGTTTTCTGCCATGCTGGGGATGGAAAGAGTCTGCCCTCTCTGAGGACACACAGCTGCGTGCAGCCTCCTCCATCCATCCTTTACAATGCCAAATCCCAATACCCATCCAGAGACCTGGCTCAGCCTCCTCATCCTCCTCTATCCCTCCCCCCTCTTTCAGAGAAAAAAACATGGGGTGAGAAATCCTCTGCCCAGTCCTTGACCTGTATTCAAAATGCATCATAAATGATGTTCTGCAGTGACTGAGAGCAGTCCTACAGAGAACTTGGGGACATAGGTGGTTGAAAAATGGACATGAGCTGTCAATGTGCACTTGCAGCCCAGAAAACCAACCATACCCTGGGCTGCACCAAAAGCAGCGTGGCCAGCAGGGTGAGGGAGGTGATTGTCCCCTCTGGTCTGCTCTCGTGAGACCCCACCTGGAGCCCTGCATTCAGCTCTGGGGGCCCCAGCACAAGAAGGACAGGGACCTATTAAAACCAGTCCAGAGGAAGGCCATGAAGATGCTGAGAGAGCTGGAGCACCTCTCCTCCACTGAGAGGCTGAGAGCTGGGGGTTGGAAAGAGATGGTCTTTATGGTTAAGCCTGTTGGAGGTTACAATAAGTGGAGCACCAAAAGCAACTGAGTTTTCTGCTTCCCACAAAATCAGCTGAGAACAAAGCACCAAAACTCCTTTTTTTTTTTTTTTTTTTCATTTTTTTTTCATTTTTTTTTTCTGTGGGGTAAACCACAGGCTGCAGCAGACAGCTGATAAAGAGGCTGTTCTGTATTATGGTTTATATTGTAAATCTCACATCTTGGGCAAAGTCTGTGCAAATGCTTGTGAGATTAGCCACAGATACCAGGACTAGGGACTCTGCCTGCAGTGGCTTTCAAAAAGCTGCGCTCTCCCTATCCTGTATCTGCTGTATATCTAGTGGACTGACTGCTTTAAAAAGAAGCTTTGCAGGAGATGCTATTATAAAAGGAAGAATTTACTTTATCATCACAGAAATACATATTATATCTCAGTATTTCCTAACCACTAAAGTATTTCTGGTTTATGGTTAGGCGCTCGCACAGTAAATCAATATGCAAGAAGTTTCCTTTTCATGGCAACCTCTTCAGCTCCATATACATCTGGCACGCAAAGCACAAGGGCCTGCCAACCTGCTTCTTCTTTGCATATCTCCTGGCTATTTCGCAGCAGTAACTCATGTTAATGAGGTTGTACATTTGCTCATTCCCTTAAAAAGTAACACGCAGCTCTCTCAGATTGCCCCCTCATCCCTGCAGATGCTGGAAAGTCTGTCTGCAGAACGAAGGAGCTCATACCAAGGGTTTGGCCACCCCTTGTGGGTGTCCAAATGTGACATAGGTGACAGATGTGCCTGTCTGGATGGTTTGCCTTCCTCTGTGCGCTGGGAAAGAAGAAAACTTCTGCTCTCAACAGAAAATAAACAAATACACACCAAGAAACAGCATAATAACAACACAGATGGGGTCTGTGCTTGCTCTCCGTAGTAAGACAAGGAGTGTCACTCTCTTGCTAAAGTGTGTCATGGCAGAGCCTCTCCTACAATCATTTCACACGGGGATACTTTAAAATAAAGCCTACAAGCAGCGAGTACAGCCTGCCAGAAGTCACCGCTCACAGAACGGCACGCTGCACCTCTTCACGTCTGAGCTCAAAGCTGGTCTTTAAAGAGAATTGCTTAGCAGCTCTTCTGTGCTATGAAAAAATACATTAAAATTCAGCCACAGCTAATACTTAAAATCCCCCGTCTCATTCCTTTAACTCCTTGTGGTGTGGGTCGTTGTGGTAGAGTCACTGCCAAAAGTGGCTCTAAATTAAGATAAATCATATGCTGGAAATATCCCTGTATGGCTCTGAGCTAGATGAGGTTGATACAGCTTTATTTGCTATTATCAGGTTCTCATGGCTTCCGATTAATTTGGTAGATCAAACACAAGTTCCCTTAGCTCATCTCCTGTCAGCTTGCAGAAACCAAATCTTTGTGCACCCGCAAATAAACGCCAAACCATGCTTGCTGCCCCAGCCAGATGGAGTTACTGGCGTTAACATGGTTGAATAAACTTCACGTAATTAAAATGAACATTTTGACCAGTCTGCATTGCGTACTGCAGGTGCAGTGCTCAATTTATTATGTAAAATTATTCAATTTAATTAAGGTCAGTAAGTGCAATACAAAGGTAACTTTAACTTCCCTGCAATGAAGCAAGAACGATTTTCCCTTTCTGGAGCAATCAGTATCTCACTGCACTAAGAGAAGAAAAATCTCAAGCACGTTTAATGAGAGGTGCTCACCTGGGCACTCCATGCCCATGACACTGGAGCGTGCCAGAGCTGCACAGGACTCCCACAGCTCCAGACATTCATGTGCAAAAAGCAACTTTTTCCTCATTCTTTGCTAAACAGAGTTTCAAAAACGCAGACTGCACTCCTCATGCTCCTTGTCACAAGCCAAGTTCCTCTAGTAAAGGAGGATTTGATTTACAGGCTGGCTTTCCTACTATCATCCATTACAGAAATCTTTCTTCCAAAGCATCTGGGAATTGTCACTGTTGGAGACAGGTTCTGAGTGAAAAATATTGAGGCTGAACCCACCTGGCAATTCCTGTGTTCCTAACAGTTTGTGGCTGTCCTAGATGCGTACAAACTGTGCATTATCTATAAATAATGGACAGAGGAAAAGGCTTTGGGAGGGACCTAAATCCAGCATCTTTCATGTCTGTGGGTTTCTGCTGCAGTTTCACTACTGTTCCAATGGCGAGTTTCTGTTTTTCATTTCCTTGGGGTTTTTGAACAGTAGTATCATATAATATGTCATCTGTTTACTGGAATGGGAACTGAATGTAAATATTGAGAAACCCGATAAACAATACTGTAAATTCAGAGCTTAGCAAGTAGGCATATGAAAGCACACCCCGAACCGCTTTCCTCTACTCCTCAGGAAAGGCTGGAATTCACCCTTGGAAATCATAACACTTGTACCTGGGCTTAATTCAGGCCACAGGGGTGAGGAGAGCAGAAAGCTTCTGTGGCTGAACGTATGACTTAAATATTCTGTTAAGGCACTGCGATGTGACATAGATAAGCACTTGCAGAAGAGCCTGAAACTGTTTGGATTCTTGTGGTGCCCTTTGGCCTGATGTGTTTGGGCTGTCTGAGAGTGTGTGTGACCGTAATGGGATGGAAATGTCAGCGCCAGCTTCTGGATAAACCTTCTCTTGGGCTTTCTTCTTGCTGGAAAGAAAGCATAAAGGGGTCTAAGCACACAGGGGCAGTAGGGAGGCTCGGGGTTTGAGCGTAACCCCACAAGGGGTGTTTGGCTGCACAGCCCCTTGGAGCAATGGCATTTAAACCAGGACTGAAATGCCAACAGAGAACTCCAGAGCACGGTGTTATCCTTCACTGCCCACTGACAGGCAGCGGTCTGAGCTGTCGGAGGGTCTGCACTTGAGCTCCCATCGCTGCTTACTGGGAAGCACTGGCTCCCCCACAAAAAAGCTCAGCGCTTCCTCGGTCAGCAGGTTGGGGGGAGTGCTGCCTGCTCTCCTCATAGCAGAGCCGCTCCAGGCCTCCCAGCATCGTCATGGCCCTCTGTTGGCCTCTCTGCAGTGTGTCCATGTCCCTCTTGTTCTGGGGGGGCCAGAACTGGATACGGTGCTCCAGGTGCAGCCCCATGAGTGCTGAGCAGAGGATGACCCAGCTGTAACCAAAGGCAGAAAGCCCCCTTTTTCCTTTCTCCCAGCCTTTCAGCCCCCCGATGCCACGCTGCCCACATCAGGTCACATAATTCTTGCTGAAATCAGAGCAACTTTGACCACCCAGATTCACAGCCTGAGCGCTGCCTTACCTTAACCCTTCTGATCTCTCTTTTGGCCTGACCCAGGGAAACCATCTGAAAGCTGAACTACAAATAGAGTTACACCGGCTGGACCACAGCAGAGGGCAACCTGCAGAGCCAGAAGCAATTAAAAACGTGGCTCAGGATTTTTCATCGTTATCAGAAAAGCTAAAATTCACATTCAGTGAGATGTCATCGTAGTTCTGACACTATTCTGTTGAGCTGGCATTAATTACAGTTCTAGCAACACATTTTATGTTCCCGAACAATGACAAATGCACTAAGGAAATTAACTGAAATACCGAAAACCAAATAAAAGCTGAAAATTTTCCTGGTTTTTAGCTTTCGGTAGCGGAGCATGATGCTTTCATGAGCTACACTGTTTATGCAAATCCAAAGCCAGTTGTAGGCTAAAGGAATTAATCAGAATGCAAAGCAGCGTAATTCTGTCCTAATTCTAGGAGAAAGTATCAAGCGTGTGTTTAAATGCTGTTCTCCAGCCATTCATCACCCCATCAGCCATCCCCTCACGACAAGGGGCACAACGAGCTGCTGCTCACCCCTGCACCCAGATGCTGCACGTCCTGGGCAGCCCCAGCTGCTTGTGCACGTGGAAAGCTGTAAAGGAAAGAGAATAAAATTATGCACATTAATGCTGCTGGTGTTTGGGGAAGGGATTTTGGGGAAATGAGGCAGCAAGAAGCAGCTCTGCCCTCCACTCTTGGCACTGCAAAACCCCTGACCCAGCTACAAAGCTCTCCCATTCCTGCCCCTGGATGGGTTTTGCCTCCTGGGGGAGCGATCTGCTATGGGGTCCCCACAACCATCCCAGTGCCCTCATCCCACAGGCACCCCTTTCTCACCTGCCCTGGGCACAGAAATCAGTGTTTCTGCAGCTCCAGGGGACTCACAGAGCTGTTGAGGGCTGCCTTGAGGCTTGGGTGGACCAAGACTGCAGATTGCCCAGAGCCGCAGCCGGTGCCTTCACGCTCTCCCGGCTGATTTGCTATGCTTCAGAAATGCTCTCAGCTTTTGAAACCGAGCTTTTGATAATGACCAAAGAAAACGTGAGACGTTTGTTCAAGGTTTCCTTTGCCTACTGAGCAAGGCTGAATGCGTTTGAAGAATAATGGAAAGGATCAGATCACGCTTTGCCTAAAAAGTTATTTTTAATTGGCTTTTTCAGCCCAGTGAAGGGCTGGGGAGTTTATTTTCCGCATTGTCTGGAGGCGCTGATTTCGCCAATATATTTAGTGATGGGAGATAAAATTACAAATGTTTGCTCTGGAATAGTAAACACCGTCCTTAATGGCCACAGAACTATTTTTTTTTTCTGCTTCCTTTAAAGCCAGGATTGATTTTATTAAATATATCATCTTCAGAGCATTTATAGATTGTCAAAAGGACATTACATTTCTTACTCAGCTGAACTAGAGCCTTGTGCTGTATAAAAAGAGGTCTGACCCGTATTGATTACAAAAAAAGGAAGAAAGGAGGAAAGATTTATGGAAGAGATGAATGGGCTTTTTGTTGCTGTGCGTCTCTGGCAAATAGAGGAGTTTGACTATTCCCTTCCTACCGCACTTAGCGGGCTCAGCAGGTGGGTTTGTGCTCCCAAATCAGTATGTTTAGAGGCTAATAGCTTTATTATCCCATCTGTGTGTGCCAAAACTTGTCCCAACAGCCGTCCATGGTATAACGCCACTCCGAAAGCTTCCCCAAAGCCACGGCAACATAAATAAAGGTGGAGAATAAAGACTTTTAGGATCCAAAAGTCTAACCCAGCCTTCTGTAGCCATCCATAAGAGGGAGCTCAACCTCATGGGAGCTCATCCCACCAGGATGTCTCTGAGCATGGCTCCTGAGTCCCCATCCCCTGCAGCACCCAGGTGGGTATCAGCCACCACAGCTACAGCAAGGCTGGAGACATGGGTGAAGCGACCATCGGTCTGGCATCCTGAACAGGAACAGACAAATAAAACTGATTTAGCAGAATGAGTAAACAAGTGAAAGTCACCGGTTCCTCCAGGAAGGCTTTAATGTGCACCGGGAAGTCCGAGGGAAAGGTCACGTCTCTCCCCAGATCGTTTCTGTGACCTTATCAGCAGGCTCCTGACAAGGAAGAAAGCACGTTGATACCCTGAGGGAGCACCCAGGCTCTGGGCAAGGAGCACGATCCTCATGGCATGAGGATCCTCATGCTACGTGCTCCCAAGGGGCTCTTCCAACACCTACATTTTCCCCATGTACACATAGAAGATAAAGAGATAAAGAAAAAGAATGAAAAGGAAAGATAAAGATGCATCAGTGATGCTTGGTTTGCAGAGATGCTTGATGTCGCTCTGCGGAAACCCCTGGAGAAGTTCCCCTCAAGTGAATCTTCATGGCCTGTGGCCATCACACCAGGGTGTAACCATCTCTGTGACCCTGCAGCCTTTAGCACCAGTGCAGGAAGGATCAGGCCAGGCTGAGACAGAGGTAACAGAAACAGCTTGGCAGAGAGAGCAGCCGGGAGGCTCAAGAGAAGGCTTAGGTTAATGAAGACATTGCTATTTAAAGGCGGCGGTGAAGACAATCCCTGGCAGGGGATTTATTTGAGCCGGGTCAAGCTAAGATTGGGACGAGCGACCCGGCCACTTTCAGGCACACCAGGTACTTTGCTTTTTCCCCTGCCACCCAACAGGATGCACCAAGGTGACCGCTGTTCGCTTCAGCCACCAACACGTTGTCACCTCCCTCACCTACCGCCCCCGTCACCTTCTTGCTTGAGGAACCTTGAGCTGAACACCTCCCGCAAACATGAATTCATGTGGCTAAAATAAAAGCTCCCTGGATGTGATGCCTGTGCCTGTGGGCACCCCAGGCACGGGTCCACCTTTGGGGGTAGGTGGCCAAGCCAGGACCTGTGTCACCACTGACTCCCCTAAGGGCAGCACAGCCCTCACATCCTGGGAGATGGCTCTGCATGTTTGGTATTTAACCCAAATTTTACGGGGAACCTGGCTCTGTTACCTCGCCAGGGTGTTTTCTGCACACATCTGGGAAGAGAAGCAGCAGCTGTCTCCATGACATTGTTCAGAGCTACCTCTGTGAGCTCGTCTGATGGATTGAAGGTAGGGTTGTAACTGAGCAAGCACTTCAGAACTGGGCTGGGAGTGTTTATTTAATTAATAGGAAAAATGAGTTCAAAAGAAACACGCTTCCTTCATTCTGTATGCTAGCCCGACCTCAGACTTAGCAACTTTCTGGTGGATGTGGTCATTTATCTAGGACACTAATGCTCTGCCTTAATGAAGAATCTAATGTTGATAGCATTAATATGCTAATTACCCGGTAATGAAACTTTAAAAGGCAAAACCATAAAAGCACTAGAAGGGTCAGGTCAATCTCCAGACTATACAGAGATTTGAATCTGCAGTCAGGCTTTACATGCCACGAGGAAAAAAAAAAGTTAATAGTGATTAGGAAAATTTATTTCCTGCTCGGAGGCAGCAGCCAGCCGGGGGCAGGGATCATTTTAAAATCTGTTAAGTCTTTGCTGTGTCTCCCCAGGAGCTGTGTAAGCCTCTCTCTGCCTGGTGTCTCTGCAGGAAGATCACCTTGGAGCGAGGTTTAAGGAGGTGCTGGGGAAGGGACTGCTCTCTCCTGCCCGCCCTCAGGGGCCCTTTCTCCTGCCCCGTAGCAGCTGAACCCACACCACATCCCACGTGAAAGCAAAACTCCCAAAACAGCCTCACCAGAGCGGCCTGGACTTGGGTGGTTCTTGCCCAGACTTACTTTGTAAAACAGAGTACTATGAAACCTATAAAAAGGTATAAAAATCCATAAAATATTTCATAGGGTATAAAAGTTCACCCACTAAGCCCAGGTGGGATTGCCAATCCCTTTCAAGGGATTAAAACACCACATGTCCCAAGGGCCAGGACACAAACAGGGGCTAATTACCAGTGTTTAGACGGGCTGGTGGGTGGATTTATCCTGAGGGACAGGAGAAAGGGGCTTCTGCAGCCCCCATGTCCTCGTGGTGCCTAGCGGCATGGGTACAGCCCACAAACCCATGTCCTGGGGTATCACCTGGCTGCTCAGGGTGGGATCAGGCCCCTTTTTTCTGTAGATCACATCTGGAAATGCCTCTATAATCTCATACCCTTGCAACGCTGTCACAAGGGGAGCCCAAGGAAAGCTGAATTGTTTTAATTTTGTTTGATCTGAGTTACTAGGACACTGGGGAATAGCTGCGAAACTTGATAGCCGTGAAGGTGGTGATATTCCAGGCTCTTAAACTTAAACTCAGAAACTTAAATCTAAGGGTGTGTGTGTGGGGGGGAAGAAAGCCAAAGGAAAGTGAGCTGTTAGCAGAGGGTGGGGAGAGGCAGGGAGTTCAGCAATGGTTTTGTTGTCACAAGTACCCTGCAAAGACACTTCTGCACTCCTGTGGGAAATCACGAGCCTGCCTGGAGAGAGAAAGGGTTTGCTACAGCACCAGCCACCCTGGTGGCCTGGCTGGATGTCCCGAAGACATTATGAACCCCATACAGCTCTACTTTACAACCCTGATTCCCACCTCTGCCCATAGAAAGGCTCCACAAACACCAACATCCAGCCACGCTAGGCTGGGCCTACCCACTGCTCCCACACAAAGGGCCGGGCAGGTGCTGGAGCAGCATTTCCACACGGAGCCGAGCTGAGCAGCTGCCTCAGAGGAGTAGGAAGGAGTGTGTGTGGGCACCGAGGTGCAGCCACCATCCAGTGACACAGCTAGGAATAAGGAGAGCCCTCCCGTTTGGCTTCCCCTGCCATGTCCTGGGTCTCCAGGCTTCCTCTGTCACCTCAATGGTAGCATAAATTAGGCGGCAGCAGCATAAATAAGCATATTTATGCTCATCCTCGTGGTTTCTCAGGCCGTTCTTGAGCTTGGCTGGGCTCTGTCTTCCACTGAGGCACCAGATCTCTGCCAAAAGTCTGGGTTAGGTGGTGAGGGCCAGGCCCAGAGAAGGACTTTTGTACTGAATTCACTTAGGGCACTCCTCCTCCTCCTCCCAGCCCTGCCAGCATCAGCCCCACATCACAGCCTCACAGGGTGGGTGTAAATCACAGGTCTAGGGGGAAAACCTCCCTCCCAGCCCCAGGGATGGTGAAAAAGAGCACGGGTATTTCCTCCTCTGTGCAGGGTCAGGGAATCCACGGGCACCCCTTCCTCTCTCCCCAGGTTGCATTTCTCAGCAGCCTATATTTGGAGACAACTGATGCGATGTTAAAAATAAAACGTGCTTCAAAAGGCAGCTTTAAGCTATAGAAAGCAATTTTCACATCGGTATGAGATTGTGTTCTCTTTCCTTTGTGTGTCAATTCCCCAAAAAATAGAACACAAGACTGAAATTTATATAGCAATATACTCAGAGTTTACACAGCTGTCTGCACCAAGGGATGCCCCAAAATTCAGGACCCGCTTCTACTGGCTTCATCCTGGAAAGGCTGATTCATTCTAGGAACAAATCTCTGCTGTAAGACAAACCCCTGCAAAACCTGGTGTGTGGCTGATTCCCTGCAGCCATGGGACGTGTGTTGGCCAGGGCAGAAAAGGCACTCCTCCACCATGAGAGAGGAGCACAAACAAGATCACTGAGCATGTATATCAAAATATATTGATATTTTGACACAAACCATACGTCCTGCCTTGCTGCAACAAGCTCCACTGTCTCCAGAAATATTCCTTTAAAAGGGGAAACTTATATTTCTGAGTTATATTTTTAGAATGTCAAATGAATCTCTTCTGAAATAATCAGTACTGTCTGCAGGATGAAATAAGGAGGGTGATTTTTAGAGATACGCAGTCCCACACCAAAACTAAAGCCAGACCCAGTATCTCAGCAATCTCAGTGATGTAATTCTAACATCATCAACACAGGGATTGCTCTAAACTTTCCTGAATAAGGCAGAAATACTAAAATAATTTTAAAAACTAAGCCTTTTTAGTTTTTGTTCTTTAAGCTCTCCTATCTACTTTTTTTTTTTTTTTTTTTTTTTCTGAATTTTGAAGAGACTGTAGGATGCAGAAGGAACTGGCTTCAAGGATCCAGTCTCAGAGGCATCAAAATTTCACCAGCATGGGTTTTTAAACCAAGTGCAACTTTGTCAAAGTATAAGACCAGTCAAACTGGGTCAGAGCAGACATCCCTTCAGTTCCAGGGCCACCATGCAGTCTCCAAAGTAACCAGAGGTTAAGAGTGAAAAGCTCAGACAGTCACTGAGCTGCAGGTCCTCCAAGAAAACCATCCAGATCCCAGTCCTTTAGTACTTCCACTATAAGCACCTCACCTGACACAAATCCCTTTCTGGACATAGGGCTCAAGGCACATTTTATGTGACAGCAAACCCTTACCCCCCC
Organism: Anas platyrhynchos; assembly: GCF_047663525.1. NCBI lineage: Eukaryota > Metazoa > Chordata > Aves > Anseriformes > Anatidae > Anas > Anas platyrhynchos. The sequence continues at coordinate 21,458,365 of NC_092588.1, read as the reverse complement.
CACCCCTGCCATCTGATCCCAACCCACCTCAGCTGCATTGCCAGGCAGTGCAGGATAAACAGGGCTGTGCTCACAGTTGGGACTAATCAAGGTAATTAAGGAATTTACATGATTACCGTGCCCTTTACTAACCATGTTTTTTTCTCCTCCACATGGAATATTCCAGGAGCACTGCAGGATGCTCTGGGCAGATAATGCCAGAGCTGAGGTGCTCAGCTTATGGCCGAGGCTTAAACCTCAGGGCTGCTTGAATCTCAGGACTCCCTTTCCCACTCACTGCCTGCCCAACCTACCTGGATGATATATCTGAAGCAGTAAGCAGCCAAAATCCTAGTTGAAGGTTTTGGAGCCAAAGGATGCTGTGCTGCCTCGCAGCCTGCTGCTGAAGGATGGAGGGAGGTGGCCAGGGAGCTTTCAAAACGTGCCAGGAGGGATGTGTTTGTGAGGGTTTGTGCTTTAGGCACTGAGGTTCATGTGCTCCAACGTTTCCCCTTAAATATAAACCAAGGTAGATAATGGGAAGCCACTCAAATTCATGGTCAGCACAACAGGGAGTACTTCAACCCCTCCACAGCCTGGCTGCTTTGCTGTCCTAAGTTAATTACAAGTGTTGAAGAGAAAGAGTTTGCTCAAAAAGGTTTCAGCGATGACAAAGCAGCATTTTGGATGCCTGTGAGGGGCTCCTTCCAGCACAGGCAGTGAAAGGGAATATGTGAGCGATGGTGGGAGAGAAGGTAGGAGGCGATCCTGGGGCAGGCACTGGTGTTTTGACAGCAGATGAGGGATGATGTCCAGGACAGGAATTGAATGTCACTGTAAGAGAGGAGGGAAACTGACAGTGGGGTGGATGGAGAGAATCGGGGTGTTCAGAACAGAGCAGGAAAACAGCCTTCAGAGCATGATCTGGGTGGGGATTGGTAGGGCAGTGACCCTGCAATAATTGAGACGTTTGGAAAGCTGGGAAGTAATTTCAGGAGAGAACAGACAGACAGAAACATGCAGAAGTTGCAATGTTGTGGACATCACCTGGCTGGGAGGACCTGCAGAAGATGCTGACCATGTAAGTGCACTGATATAAGTGCAAGGGTGAAGGTGCTCAATAACTAAGAAATGTGTAGCTTAGGGGGAAGACCAAGATCTCTGCTTTAGGCATCCTGAATTTGTGTTTGTGGTGAGAGGAGAGACACCACTAGAGGATGCAGATCTGAAGCAGAGGTGTAGATCCACACATCGTTAGCCAAAGGAAAAGCTTCTCATTGTCACATTCCTACAGATGTCACTTAGCACTGGTCCCTGAGTGTCCGTTTCTCCATCTCATGGGGAAAAGGGCTCCTTCAACACCAGCCTCACCCTGGCAGGCAGCCAGCCTCCTCCACACACCCAGATGCACTATCCTGAGGGAGGCAGCCTGCATCAGTCATACGTCAGGAGCAAGGACACGACCACTTCTGTCATTTCCAGGGCCCCTTCTCTAAGCAGTACAGACAAATCCTCTGAAACTGGGGAGAGAAAAGCACAAGGAGCCAAATTCAGGGATTGCATAGCCATCAGCAGGCAGAAAGTTGCTTTTCCAAGGAGATGAAGGCTCTGTTGCACCTCCAAGGAGAAAAAAAAATATGGAAATGAGAGTTGAATTTGACTATATGGTCAACTCAGAAGATGCTGATATGGGAAAGCCCTGTTGTCTCCATTCCTATACTAGAATAAGGGAGAGACAAAATGCTGAGAGCCCACCAAAAATACATCTTTTCTGCACTCTCCTCACTTCCCATCCAGATGGCAGCTGCATTTGTCTCTAGACTAGGCTGTGGCCTCATTTTGATTCACAAAATGTGCAACAGTTTGTATTATCGCATTATTCATGCATTATTCATTGGGGTGACAGGACGGTAACTGCCCCCGTGTACAACAAATAAACGAGGAGCCACTTCTGGGCACCTCCCAGCCACGCTCCCAGATGTTGTCTCACTAGGTAATGAAACAACCCCTGGTAACACAGTCTGATGTGCGATCTGAACTGCGAACTGCGGTCCCTGTGTATGCCCCGATCTCCAAAAGCAGGTGAGGGAGCACAGGAGATTCAACAAATGAACCCCACCAGGCTCATTCAGACAGCTGCACAGGGAGAGGGCTTGGGGAGGGGGCTAAAAAAAGGGTAAAATGGGCCAGAGCAGAGCAGAAGTCCCTTTGCCGGAGGCTCAGAGGGTGCAGGATGCACCCAGCAGACCCAGTGGATGTAAACTGCCTGCAGAGGCAAAGTGAGGACACGGCCCTGGACAGCTCGCTGCTTTTACAGAGAAACTCTCTGGAACTGGTAACAGGAACCACCTGCTCTCAAGAGAGCCAAGGAGTTATTGCTCTGCTCTGTATTAGCCGTCCTCGCGTATACAAACATTTAAGTGCTCTCCTAGACGAACAGACCTGCCTCCCTCCCATGTAATATTCGGGACTATTTTTGTTTCAGAGGAGGCAGATGAAATGTGCTAGAGCACGGCTACATCTGGAGCACAAACAGCTTTTGTCACGGCTGCGATGGCTTGTCTCAGCCTCAAAGTGCACAGCCCCAGCCCCTCGGGTTTTCATCTCCATCCAGCCACAGAGCAGCAGGCGAGCACTGGGAACCCCAGGGATGTGCAGCCTGCTCCTCTTCCCAGGCTTGTTAGGCTGAAAACCTTGAGTGCCTGGTGTGGCAGGCATGGCTCATTCAGAGAAACGACTTCAGCACTTTGGTCCTACTTGTGAAAAGCCAAATGCGGGCTGCCCTCTTCTCGGAAAAGCTCCCCAGAAAGGCAGAGCAGCATATGACCCAGAATAGTTAAGCTGCTAAGCAGAAATTCCTAAACTGCCCCTTAAAATCTGGGCTGTGAGAGCGATCCTTCAAAATCAGGCAGCCTGCGCTGTGTATTCCTAGCTGCTGGCTGTCATCCTGATACGTTACAACTTTTATTTACTATGAGGTTTATGCGATTGTCCTAGAAAAACATCCATTTATAGGATAACATGGAATGATAAAAAAAGAAAAATCATTACAAAGGGTCATTTTTTAAGTGCTCCCATGCACAGTCCAATATTTTATCCTCAAGTCTCTTGGTCTGGCACAGGAATTCAAGGAAATGTGTTGGAGGCATCGTGGAGCCACCGTAACTGGGGCTGGAGGAGTGCTGTTGCTCAGTCGAAACCCCCCTTGCATAATTTCAGATGCCTAACTCAGCTCAGACACTCACAAGTTACTCCCCTCTTCAAAGCAATCACACTTTTTATCAGTCTTCACCACGTCTGCGCAATTATCTGCATTTTGAAGAATCAGCTAGGTGTCATAATATACTTTTCAGCTATTTATACATATTCATGAGGCTCCTCCTGGAGGACCACAATTAGGCTGGAGCTGTATTTTGCTCTGCAGCTGCCATCCAATCTCTCTGACAGGTTGCCCAAGTGGAGCTGATGCTATTAACACTGCCCAAAATTCTCATTATGAGATGCCACAGTGTGATGCTCAGACACATGGCAGCTCCTGTCCCTTTGGGCTGCAGATTCCTTTCCGGCTGGTACTGACCATTTTATTTTTTTTTTTTTATTTTCTGGAGGGAATAAAAAAAATACAGAAACCACCAAGCTGCTCTTGCTGTTTTCACAGAAACATGATTATGGAAAATCTGCTCTTTCCAGCATTAAAAGTCCTGGTAGATTTTTTTTTCCTGTAAGGCTCTCATCCCTCCTGCCCTTCTGGCTGGATGTGTGACCCAGCTGGAGGTGCTGATACCAACCCCATCAGCTCTGGGCTGCCTGCCACCCATGCAGAACTGCAAATCTGGCTTGAAAAGCCACCACACTTGCACGTCCTTAGGAAAAGCTCCAAGGTCTCAAGAGCTGAAGCTTTCCCAGGAGCCTGGGCGCACCTTCAGTGCGCTGCTGCCCATCCCGGCCAGGCGTGGATGCCTGTGACTGTTTGGGAGCACAAAATGGCAGTCAAAATGCTTATTTTAAAGAAAAGCTTTCTGAGAACCCAGCGCCATTCCTTCATGCTTAGAGTATCAACACCCAGCTCCAGTCTGGCTGTCTTTGATTACTGCGTAGTTATTTGATAAATTAACAGGAACATCTGGGTCACGTTAACTCCTCCCCGGGTTTGTGCTTTCTGCTGATGAGAGGAGGGATCGTATCGCTCCCTCGCTGATCAGACCAGGTTTTATTTCTCAGTCTCCCTGCCCTCCTCTGAATGACCTCCACGCTTTGCAGCTCCACCTGATGCAGTGCTGCGTGTCCACTTTGTTACCGGGCTCTTTACCTCCTTTCCCCCCAGCTTATCCACCAAAATGTCAGACCTCCTCCTGCGATGCCTCTCCCTCAGCCCCCTGCTCATCTTTTTGATGGTTTAAAGCCTGTTTACATTTCCCACATACTGAGAATCTCTCCAGGGGTCACAGCTTTCCTTAAGCAACCGTAGGAAAAATCCAATTCATCACGCCAGTGGCAATCAAAAATTCTGGTCAGGTGAAAGGTAATTACTCGTTTTCATCAGGCAAGCTGCTGCCCTGCACCGGGATTTATTAACCAGCCGGCATATCTGATCTGGGGATGGAAACAAAATGCCACCAGGTGTCAAAGGGGAGGAAGAGGAGATTTGCCCAGCTGGCCACTGCCTCCTGAGCCCCTTTCCCTGCTCAGCCTTTCTTGACTATTTCACGGCACGTGGCCCCTCAGGGCAGTGGGAGATGCGGTCTGTTTGTGTGGCAGGATGAACATTTTTACAAATTTGGTGTCTCTTTTCTGACCTCTGAAATGGGTGGGTGCCCCTGGCAGGGTGGAAGCCACCCGTGCAGGCGTCCCAGAGGGGTGGCAGGAGCCCGGCCTCCTCGTTGCAGCACAGGGCACTTTGTGTGCAAGGCAAATGGGACCCCCTATCCATCGTGTTTGGGGAATTAGGAAAAAGAAACATCAGGGAAAAAAGAAGTCTGAGCATAAAACTGGCCATTTAGGTCAGTATTTTACCTCGGGTGAAGGGTTAGCCCTCCCTCCCTTCCCCCCACTTAAAAGGGCTAAATCTGGCCCCAGATAAATATTCATATTTTCTCCTCTACCAGCAATGTTCCCGAGGCTCACGCTGTGCATTTTATTATCTGAAGCTGTTAGCCTTAGCGTGGTTCATAACCATAACTAGGCTAATGGAGCATGTAGCTAAAATAGTTATTGCTCCCTCTTGGAACTGAAAAGGCCATTTCAGAAGTTTAAACAGCTTTGGATTTATCAGGGAAGTCTTCCCTGAGCTCTTCCCCTTTGCCAGGATTATTCCACCCAAAGAAATCCTCTTACTGTTTCCCCTGGAGAGGACTTGCGCTGGATTTTTGTTTCTCCTGGAGGGATGTCCCCAGGGCAGGCAGGGACCAGTAAAAATACTTAAGACAACTGTCACACCTAGGGGAAAAAAAAAAAAATCAGAGTGTTTAAAATCAACAATCAAAACTCAAACTGACTCCTGAGCAAAATGGGGGCCCTCTTGGAGGCTCGGATATTCAGCCAACCAAACACCACCTCGCCCAAGTGGCAGCAAGGATATTTGGATTCCTTTATCCTATTTTGTTTGTGCTGTTATGATTTAATGACCCGGTGAAATTCATTTATCCGAAACCTTTGGTTATCACGGATTCACAGAGCGATTTTGTTCATTAGAAATGAAAACCATCGGCTGGTCAAACAACAGGGGAGATTACGAGGGTACGTGACGAAAAATTGAAGCACAGAAAATGTCGGTAGCAGCAGCCTTCCTACCTGATGCCATCAGAAACCTGGGTATTAAGATTTCTTTTGTAGCTCAGTGGACTAATTGCATGACAGCACATGCATTATTCATATTACCGGGGACAAAATGAGAATTAAAAAAAAAAAAAAAGGATAAATGCATTTCCTTTCCAAAATAAAATGAGCAATTGCTCAAGGGACCAGGTGAATTACCAGAGCTTTGAAAAAAAGGTAAAATAGAGTTGTCTAGGAGGGAGGCAGAAAAATCAAACAGGCGGAAGTATTCATCAGGTAGATTAATTTGTGTGAAGCCGAGGTGCCCCAACAGCAGACAAAGTACCGTGCAGACCGTGTGGATGTTTATTTAGCACCAGGGGGGCTGGCAAGGCAAGAAATGTCTTTGTTCTTTCCCATCTTGCATGCAGCCACAGCGTTTGCAACAGGGTAAAGGAAAAATCTCCTCGTGCTGATGATATCTCTCTGGGCAGCTGGCTCTTCTCTGGGAGGGGACTGCTCTTGGGTGAGAGAAGCCTTTCATATCAGATTCAAGCTGAGGTGTGATCCTCAGCCTCGGCCCTGCAGAGCAGCCCTGACCAGTGCACATCCTTGAAGCGAGACTACGCCCTGAGAACAAAGCCGTGGTCCTTGCAAGCACAAGTGTGACCCTACTATTTGTGTTCCTCCAGCGGTCTCCGTGTCCTCTCGTGCCCTCTTTTCCAACCGCAGACAGCTTGGTGACAAGAGGCACTGAACCTTAGGCTCGGATGGGTCCTGGTGGTGCCGAACACAACCCCAGCGAGGCTGGGGAACCTCCGCCCCGAGCCGGGGAGCCCACAGCTTCCTTTCACACACTTTGTGGCTGTGTTATTTGTATCCTGCGTTCTGCGTTACTACGGGAGGCTGCTGCGGTGGGCAGCACGCGTACCGCCAGGGGAGCTCAAAATCTGGTCTGATCCTCAGACAAGGGCAACGTCTGCAGTTAGAAAATGGGAGGAAGGAAAGGTTCAACTTTCCCATCACACTGATTTCCCAAGGGCATCACAAGCTGGGCTAACTTTCTCCTAAATTTTTGGCTTCTCTTCTCCACTCTGCTGCTTTCAGCCTGCAGCACAAGCTCTGGGCTTCACATAAATAGGAGGAAACAAGCCACAGGCAAAGGAGCAGAGGGAAAGGCCCAGCAGTGCTAACAAATTGCACACTTCCTTGCCCGGAAGACATTCCAAGCCATTTTTACATGCCTATTCACACCTCAACATTTTTTCTGTCCCCAGCCTCTCTCCTCCTCTCTTGGGCATTTATTTCTGTAGAAAAGGCTGACAGATTTTAAAGGAAGAGTTACTTGGCTCAGACACGAATAGATGCTGCATGGGGAAGGGTGCTGATCTCTGCTGAGTCAAAACAAAACACTTCTGGCATCTGTTACGTAGCACCCAAAATTGGCCATAAATGAAGCACAGTATCATGGACAACTCAGGAGTTTACCACAGTCACAAAACCAAAATATTGAATGGATCTGCTCCTCGTGCAAGAGCTGAGCCCAAAACCCAGGTCCACCCAACTGAGGAGTGGTGCAAGAAGCTGCACTGAGACGGCAGAAACCCAGTGGTGTTGGGATCTGTTCGCTGCCACACATTGCTTGGAGTAACTCAGCTTCCATCCCAGCCTCGAAGCGAACGAGAGACTTACTTCTGCAAGGAAAAAATTCAAAAGGCTCTAAATGTCATTGAAATTCATCTTTGAACACCACCCACATAGCTTTGATATTTTTTTATATATAATTCTTAAAGTAAGAGCCACAACAAACTGTAAGGCAAATTTACATTTTCTGAGGCCTCTTCCCCCATGCCTTGTAGCATTGTGGGCACTTTACCGATGTGTTATTTGCTTCAGAATGTGCTTCAAATGTCCCCCAGACGTATCATCCCCCAGACATACTACTGAATTCCACAAAACCCTAAGTTTTGCAATTAAAAATCATCCCTAACTATTTTAACTGGACAGTCTGGGTGAGAAAAACCTGGGCTGGTCACAGCTGGCCTTTGGCTTAAGCCCCTGGGCCCAGCCCTCTGCTGCTCTGCAAACACAGCAGCTGCTTTCACCAGAGTAAGATAAATGGGCTCAACTCCCTCCACAAAGAGCATAGCACGGATTTAAAAGTCCGTAATTCTAAGAGAAAGGAAAGAAAAAGGTATCAGGCTGCCGGCACAGCGCAGAACTGAATTTCGCTTTGTCTGGAAACAATACAGGATTCGCATGCGAGGCCCAAGGAGGACACAAAGGACCCTGCCGAGCCCTGCACGCTCATGGCAGGGATGTCTCCGAGCCCACAGACACACCACACGTGCTGCTGGGTTGGAGAAATCCTGGGGACAGCCACAGCTTGGTAAGCACCGCTGGGCTGAAGGATAATCCAGGAAAGAGGGAGGCAAGTGGAGTTGTAGACAAAGGCCGGCACCACCACGCATCACACAGCAGTGAGCAAGCTGCAAGGAGCTCCAGCCAGCTGCCGAGGGCAAGACTCAGACAAAAGATGAATTGAGCCCTAAATAATAGCTCTTGGTTGGGAGCAGGATCCTTGTGCCTTGAAGAGTAACTCATTTGGGGCTGTCAGCCCCCTGACAAGCCCCAAATGCCAGTGACTCTCATACAGGAGGCCAGCAGAACTGGCTCACCTTCTGGAGGATAAATAGGCACTTATATAGCTCAGTTTAAAAAGTAAATGCTCAAAAAGTATCTGAGGTAGGCACTGGGCAAGTGTGACACATTCCGAATAGAGGCCCCAACAACACGGCTGTTTCTCAAGTGCCCCAAATTATCATATGAGATACTTACATACCCATGTGGCCTCGCACCTTCCCTGCCCATACACCTCTCTCTGCGTGGACAAGCAGTTGGAAGCAGGGTATGCAGGGGCCAAGGGCTGCACTGTCCCCCACCACATGGCACACTCATGCCCTGATGCTCCGGGGTGTGAGATCAGATGGAAATCCTGGTGATGGTGGGGACAACTGCCCAGAGACCAGCTGTTGGATGACTAGCTGTGATGTGCAGGGCACTGGTCCTGAGATACTACGTGTGGACCACTGGAAGAGAACAGTTCTATAAATGAGACACCACCAAAGGAGTTTCAAAACCTTCAGAGGAGAAAATCTGCTTTCCTTGAGACCTACAGCAAACCAAACCCAGAGGTGCAGAGCCCAGGGTGTAGATCTGGAGTGGAGAGTTGCAGCAGTATGGGAGCTTGGCACGTCCTAGTGGCCAGCAGTCCATGGCCACTGGGTGGAAACCAGGTCCCATGAGCTGTGTTTGTTGTTACAGAAAGGGCTGTAGATCCCTGGGACTTCTGAGGGTAGTGATGAGTTCATATGAACAGGCTTTCACTGCCATATGGAGACAACGCACAGAACACGTATTCCTATTCTTCATCATCCACACAGTTACCTAAGTTTCTGAGGAGCAAAATAATTTTCTTGGTCAACCACAGGGCTTCAGGGATCACAGGATCACAAGAAGCTCACACAAGTCAATGCAGACTCATCCACAAAGTTACAAGGGCCTTTGAGAACTACTCCTACCTTTCCTCATAGTTTACTAAGGTCCAAGTAAGATTTTCCAATTGAAAGTATTTCCAGCTGAAAGTATTTTTTGGACAACTGGAGGCCAATATGCTCATGGTCTGTGCTTCAGAACTCAAGATTAAGGCTTTCAGGTGGGAAAGGATATGGAAAATATAGAACAGGGATGGAGACAGGGTCTCTCCAAGTTCAAAACTACATACAATTCTTGCACAACTGACAAGGCACTAGTTCTCCAGAAGAATAAACTATGCTTAATAAAGAATAAACCATGCTTAAAGCCACAGAAAGGAGAGGCACACACTGACTTTTTGCCACAAAAGCCCTGTGGGATGGAGTGCCCCATCAAGGTGAACCAGAAGGCATCAAAACTGCTTGACCTGTCTGTGGTGGTTGCCTGCCACAGGACAAGACAAGGATAAACTCTGAGGACCTTGGTGCTATGGCTTGTGTTTCCCTTAAGCTGCTGTCCAAATACCAGTTGCAGCATTAAAGATTTAACCCACTTTGAACTCATCTCAGTCCTGGGATTGACTGGACAGAGTAAATCTTCACCAACTCCATGTGAGACATTCCTCTCTATGCTACTAAGAATAACTTTCTGTAACATCACCTACTCAAATCCTACACATAGGTGGTGGCACACAGAGAGTGAGCATGGGGGTAACCTGTGAAACCAATTTTGCTTATGTTTGTAACCTTTCATGCCTTTCCATGCCATTTACTTCCCCTGAATTTGCAAGCTCTTCCATCATTCCCCAGCCTACATGTCAGTGTCTGCAATGTCGCAGCCCCTCACTCCCCCAGACCCTTTTACTCCAGCAAATGCTCTCAAAAGCTTGGGATTTCCATCTTGCTGGGGGCCCACTGTGTTTGCGCTTCTCAGGTGCCTCACAGGTTTATGGCAGGTTTCTGGGAACCTTAAGTGTAGAAGAAATTTGAGAGCTAAAGGTCACCAGCACCGGAGAGCACTTCAAAGTCGATCCATGCAACCCATGCCTTCGCTCTGAAAATGGTCTACTTGCTCTCGGTGTGTGTCTAATGCAAAAGGATGACCTTATACGAAACTCTTCAACTAATCTTCTGCAAGTGTAGTTGCTTTTTAACTCAGTCTGGGATCTACAAGATAAAGCTTTTGCATCTTGCATCAGCAGTTTTAGTGCTAAAAAAAAACCTTTAGAAATACGGTTTTCTCAGTTGTACAGTTCTCAGATGATTTTGATGAAACTTACTAAATTATTCAGCATGAGCTTAATGCCAAGAAGACCTACTAAGATAAAGTACAGATTTCAAGTGTATTACCTTGTTCTTTTAAAAAAATCTGCTGTGACCAGGGAGTGAAAATCCATGATCTTAAATTTTTTTTAGCCAAACTGTCCAAACATTGGAGCAGCAGAATTCTCTGAATCTCAGGATGTGTTTTCCTGGTATAATCTTGGAAAGACTGAGATTAGAGCTACAAATTGGGAGAGTATAGCCGTATTAAAATGAGAGCCCAAAGCCTTTGCAGTGCCTTGTCCATAAATCTGAGTCACAGTAAGTAACCTCTGATGGTGCTAGCTTTGAAGTACTGTTTTGCTAAAAAATAAATAAATTAAAAAAAATGCATCTTCCCATGATAGTTATTCAGCTTTAAAAAAAAAAAAAAAAGGGGGGGGGGGGGGAGAAAACAGGAAAAAAAAAAAGTAAAAATAAAATACCAGGAAACATGTAGGTGTTGCTGTGTTGCTCACAAAATGCAAGGATAAATCTAATAACTTTTGGAATTTCTATGGAAATAAATTTTAATGCAGATTTTCAACACAGGAAGCGTGGCTTCAGCTCACATGAAAAGAACGTGCACAAAATGCATTTCAAAGGTGCTCATGCAGCTACAGAGCAACCAGCTGCAGCCATCCACCATGCAGCTGCTAGTCCGGGGGCACTTATCTACTGGTGTGCAGGGTTGAGCAGTTGTTACTTGCAGCTCGAATAGTGGTTTTTGCACTTACGATCACAGTCTCTGCAAATATTTCCGTGAGTGGACCTTAGGTTTTTATTTCTGAAATCACCTTTCTCTAAAAAAAAACACAGGGTACCTGCAAGCAGGGAGCTGAGACGTCAAATTCAGAGTTGGTTTATCGTGCTGTGAAATCTGATGCAAAAAAAAAATATATTTGAAGTGATATTGAATCCCCTGAAGTCAAACACCTTTCATTTTCAGCAGTTTAAAAACAAGACATTTATATTTCACTATGTGATACAGATGGCTTGGATGCTTTTCTCCTCAGCTGGAATGGCCCAAACAGTTGATTGTAATGACCATCACTTTAAAATACAGTATTATACAGCTCCCTCGGTACAAACGATGATTTTATATAGAGGTTGATGCTTTCTCCAATATTATGACCATGCTTAATTCAAATGTATTTGGAACACAGCAGGAAAATGTGCTGCTTCAAGATTGAACTCCTACTGCAGAAGAACAAGATAAGAAATTCAGCTTATCTTTCAATTAAAGCAGACTGAAAAGAGCAGTCAGTATATGAGCATTAAAATGTATGAACCTCACCAGCATTGCTGAAGTGGAAAGCTGTTTTCTGTTGACGGGGCGCTGCTGGGTGGGGGTGTTTGTGAAGTGACGCCAGGAAACCTCCCGTGGTGGTGGGAACGCGTTTGGTCTCGCCTCTTCCACCAGCACTGCTCTGGAGCAGCCACCCTGACACGAGAAGGCAGTGTGGTGGGTGGTGAGCTACCATCATGCCTGCCAGTGGCTGTGCTGCCCTTTTTTCCTATGCACCCTGCACAGTACCGTCCCTCTGCTCACATCCAGCAGGCTGTGAGCTCCCAAAGGCAGGGGACTTCTGCCCTACAATTGCCATGTATCACCTTCATCCCATCCCTTAATTCCCAGCTTTCCACTAAAAAAATTAAATTTGCTCTGAGCTGAAACTAAACTTTTAGTTGCTTTAGAAATAATGTTTTGTGGTTGTTTTTTTTTTTTCTTTTTTTTTTTTTTTGTTTTGTTTTGTTTTTTTCAGTTTATCAGTAATTCTTGGAACTGAGATTAAAAATAAAATTAAAATAAAATAGATAAGATAAAATATAAAATGATTGAGTCTTGTGGTGAAGTGGCAGGAGCTAAGGAGAGGATTCTCCTAGGTCTTGCCAAAGGCTGCTCTGAAGCTCTGGACTGAACACACCGAAAGAAGCCAAATGATGTTTTATAGAATAGGCAAATCATCAGGAGGCAGGACGAATAACCTTCAGAAGCACAACTTCCCCAAAGAAATGGTAAAAAGGGTCATTATTTTGAAGAGTGGAGTATAAAAGATAACTTCTTGGAGGTCTGTTTCTATTGCATCAGTGGCAGCAAGCTAAGTATAGCTGCGGAGATGGCTGCTGTACTCGGGCCCATCAGATTGGCAGTGGAAACCCTGCGCAGCCTCCCTTCCATCCTTTTAGAGCCGTTGTTTACAGTGAATAAAATACATAATTAGGCAAGCAGTTGGCAAAAGCCATGATTTATCATATTAAGCAATTAAGCAGCACTGGACTGATTTGGCTGCAGCTCTGAAAAAATCTGCATAATGAAACAGTGCCACTTGACATTAAAGACGAACTTTCCTCAGGTCTAATTTCAGCCACCATTCATGGAGAGACCAAATTTCTGTGACTGACTGGCTGAGTGGGGAGCTTGGGCCGTGCAGAAGCAGACCTTTCCTGTCTGCCTCTGCAAATTGCTGTAGCTGCAGCAGGGCCGTGCCAGCCGGGCATCAGCACCTTGGCACTGAGGAGCACCATTAGCAAGAGCAAAGCAGGGCCCCGGCCTGATTGTTCCCTTCTTGTAAAACCACCACAGGAGGGGAACATCAATGCCACAGAGTGACAGAGTGGCTGAGGCCGGCAGGGCCCTCTGGAGCCAGCCGGTGCCACCCGTGCCCAAGCAGGGACACCCAGAGCAGGGTGCCCAGCACCACGTCCAGGCGGCTGCTGAAGGGCTCCAAGGAGGAGACCCCACAGCCTCTGGGCAGCCTGTGCCAGGGCTCCGTCACCCGCACAGCACAGAAGGGCTCCTGGTGCTCAGGGGGAGCCTCCTGGGGGCCAGGTTGTGCCCAGGGCCTCCTGTCCTGGATTTACAGACAGTGATGGGATCCCCTGGACCTCCTCTTCTCCAGGCTGAGCAGTCCCAGCTCTCTCAGCCTCTCCTCACAGGAGGGGTGCTCCAGGACCTCCATCATCCTCATGGCCTTCTGCTGGACTCTCTCCATTACGTCCATGTCTCTCTTGTCCTGGGGAGCCCAGAACCAGACCCAGTACTCCAACCTCACCAAGCTGAGCAAAGGGGAAGGATCACTTCCCTTCACCTATTGGTGATAGGTGCCCACCAGGACCCCCGGGTCCATTTCTGCAGAGCTGCTTCCCAGCTGGGAGGCCCCCAGCCTGTGCTGGTGCCTGGGGTTGTTCCAGCCCAGGTGCAGGGCTCTGCCCTTCTCCTTGTTGAGCTTCACGAGGTTCCTGTCAGCCCATTTTTCCAGCCTGTTGAGGTCCATCTAGATGGCAGCATGACACTGATATATCAGCCACTCCTCCCAGTTCTGTGTCATCAGCTTTACTGGTACCACACCAGTGTCGTGTCTGCTGCTGAGCGGTGCTGGTACCGCATCAGGACTCCTTCCATCCCCTCCAGAACCCGCAGGCTGGGGTGGGCAGGAGATGGGGACAGGACATCACCAGGGCAGCTGACCTAAACCAACCAAAGGGATATTCCATAGCATACGGTGTCACACTCAGCAATGAAAGCTGCAAAAAGGGATAGAGAAGGGATAGACGGGCTCTCGTGAAAACGTCTGTCCTCCTGAACAATGACTACGTATTGAGACCCTGCTTCAAGGATGTGGTCAAGCATTGCTCATTGGTGGGAAGTAGGGAGTAATTAAATTATCTATTTTTCGCTTAATAATACTATTTTTCCCTTAATAAATATTTTTTCCCTTAATTAAATTATCCATATCTCAACCCATGAGTTGTTTTTCTTTCCTTTTCTTCTTCCCCTCATCTTCTGAGGAAGTGGAGTGAGAGAGTTTTTGTGGTGGAGTTCAGCTGCCTAGCAAGGTAAAACCACTGCAAGCAGCCACCCCAAAACTGCAGAGCCATCTGCTCTCTCTGAGCCCCAGTATGCAGCCTTCATGTTTACCCACAGAGGCAAGATGGATCCCACCCTAAATTGAGCCTGAAACCATCTTTTCTTAATTTAGGGAAAGAAACAAGCACCAGCTAAGATGATGGAGCAGCCACACCGTCATAGTAATGCATTTGTTGTTTGCTTTTTATCTTTGTTCCATTAGTGAGCACAGGCATTTAACTCTAATGGAGTCATTTTACCTCTCTCCATGTTTTCAGAGCAGAAAGGAAGAAATCAAAGCAAAAACAAAGTTTCATGCCCGTCACGCACACATGTAGAGTGCTGCCAACAATTTTTCTTTTTAAAGATCCCAGCTTTGATGTCTGACGTTTTCTCTAGTTAAAAGATGATGCGACTTTCTTCTCATTTATGCTGTTTAATTCCAGCCAGTTTAGATAACTGAAGTGTTTCGTTTAGTTTTGCTTTCTGCTTCCCCACGCTAACACAACAGTGCTTTGTTTGTCGTCTCCAGCATTGCAAGCAAAATGTTCAGATAAACTGTTCATGCCTGGAATTGTTAAATGTTTGAGAAGCCGTCTGTACAAGGCAGAGCTTGAAAGCCTTTATAAAAATAAAAGGTATCATTAGTTTAATCAATAACTAGCTGGTAATGGCAAGAATTTTTAAAACTTAAAGTTTATGTCAAGGGTCTGACTTCAGATGCCACAGTGGGTGCTGAATTACTGGAACTGGATCATCATTTTGGCAAGCAGGTTTCACGGGAACGCTTTGTATCAGGTTCAACCCCACAATCACTCTTCACATCCCTTGGTCGTTATTCCTCAGATGAAACACTGAGGAGATGGAGAATCCCCTGTGTTTTGCCTGCAGCAGGTACACACTGTCAATACTGCTATTATAGCTACCTACACAGCCAGAAAGGATTTTTTTTGTGTGCTGTCAGCAATCTGCACATCAAAACATGCTCAGAGCAGAAGTGAGAGCTAATGAGCTGCCTCCTTTGTGCAATTTTATCAGAGATCAACAGATACGGGTGTATGAAAGGCCCCTGTGTAACTAAAGGCAGCAATGGAAAATTTCTGATTACATGAAATATCAGAAAAGGAGATGCTTTTTTTTTTTTTTTTTAAGCAACACTTCTCCTGTGGTGGTTTATTTCTTCCAGCTGTTTCAGGGTTCTGAGGCAAGACATCTTGCTGCTTAGCCAATGTAAAAGCCTTATTTTTATCTCAGTTTTTATGTTTTTTTTTCCCTAGCAATTAAGCAATAAAGTTAGGAGTAGTTAGAGGGAAGTTCTTTAAATGAATAAGAGGAAGGCCAGGTCAGGAAAACACCTAGCTGCTATTGTGTTTGCCTTCAGTCTCCTTCTCAAAGCTCACCTTACTCCAGCATTTTCAAAACACACCATGCCTAGTTATTGATATACCTAAAGTAAACTTGTTATTTGTCCTTCTTGCTCATTTTTTTCCCTTGTCACCACTATTTCCAGGTTAGATACAGCTCTGCTGCCCAACATGCCAGGCCTTTGATCAACAGGCTGGCTCTCAGGGCAGAAATGCCATTGGGGATGGACATGCAGGAGGGATTAATTGCCCCAGGGACTGCCTGACCTGTGTTTTAAATTATTTCTTGCACTGTTTTGCTTCTCTGTTCATCTGAGTATTGGCTTTCTCCTTCCCACATGTTCCCTTCCTTGGGTTCTCAAGGAGATGGGAAGAGGAGGGACAGGCAGTGAGGAGATGCTCCAGGGCTTGCTGTTCACCCAGTGATGCTGGGTGCTCGGCAGCATTCAGCAGGGAAAACAGACCCCAGGCTCCAGCCTGTGCTCCCCTTGCACCTCCTGAGCTAGGGAGGAAGGGGGAGAAAGCCTGGGAAAGGAGAAACTTGTCCCAGTGGGCCTCAGCTTTAAACTTGGACCTCATTGTGATCCTGCAAATGGTGAAAAGTGGCTTTCTTTAAGAAGAAGGAAATAATGATTCTGCAATATTTGTGTAGCTCTGAGAATGCCCAAAGGCTCCCCCCAAAACAAAGCTGATGTCCTGCTGCAAGTGCTGATTTATAGCCTCAGAGATGGCGTCACCAAGACAGGAGCACTCAGACCTCCACGAGTGCCCTTCTTGCAGGAAATCAGAACTGAGGCTGAACCTGAGAAGAAGCAGTCACATCTCTGAGCTGCTTGACCACACAAGACTTAAAAATCATCTCCACTTCAGGAAGATATGGCCTGATTTCGTTCCTTCTGCCTCACAGATCAACTCCTCCTCAGAGCAGCTCTGCAAGCTGTTTGAAGAGCACCATCTTCTTCTAGCTATGACAAACCCTGTCTTCCACGCGTCTCGTCGCAGCAGGCAAATCTGCTGCCTGAGCTGCGAGACTAAATAAAAGCTCCGGGCTGGTGCCACTGGAGGGACGTTCAGTTTACAGCACGGATGTTTTGCTGCCACGGCTTTCTGAGGCAGCTTCTGGGGCATAAGATGCACCAAGAGGAATTTTTCCACTGGCAGAGATGCCCAGAGGGCAAACACAAAGCCTTCGGACGCCCCGACACCTTGTCTGGATCTAGGACCGAGTCAACATGGTGCTGTACATGTCCCTGAGGCAGCTCAATTCTGCCATGCCCTGAGCAGATGCACTCTGCAGACAAAACCACAGCAAGCATCAGGCCAGGGAACGAGGCCATCCCTGGCCCAGGCCTGGTCCCTGCCTCTTCTCCCTCTCAGCTCCTCTGCACACCAGCTCCAGCCCCATTTTTTGTCTCACATCACCCTTCCTCCTCATCCACTCCTTGGGGGCAGGCAATCCCTTCCACTGAAGTTACACAGGTTTCCTGCCCGCCTGCTTCCCTCCCACCCCACTGTGTGCTGGGGCTGTGTTGTAGGGACACTCTTTGGGAAAACCCTCACCTGAATATGTGCACAAATCCTACACTCACAGGAGTTCCCTGTTGTAGCATCACCATCATCAAGAGTTAATTTTGACAGCTGTATTTTTAAGGAGGAAACCTCAGAGCCCTGTGTTTTTCTTGCAGGAATAAAGGTGTGTGTGGCCCTTGTTTCAGTTCTGTGCCATGCTCTTCGTCCTTTTGCAGCTTTTGGCTCTGTCCTTCACATGATTATCCCTGTTGTTACACCCAAGCTAACAACTTTGCTTTTCAGGCTGAGCTTTTGTGGGTGCAAGCAGTAAACCAGGACACACTGGTAAACGCATTTCTTAAATGAGCCTTCTTAGCAACTTGCTTAAAAACAGTAAATCAGACATGCAGCGAACTAGTTAATTAACACTTTAAACATATTGTTACCTCCATCTGGCCCGGGGATTAGCCAACATGTGGGGTCTTGCCAGGTTGTTTCCACTACAACACAACTGGTGACGAGCGAAGCAGTTCCTTGGCGCAATGGTGTTTATTTCTCCCATAAACCATACACAAAGTCTTGTTTCCCCGAACACGGAGAGCAAACAAACAGGAGCAGGTTCCTCGCTCGGCAGCCCAAGTCTTCCTCTCCCAGGGAGCATCGTGCCCAGGAGCCGTCTCCTGGCTCGGCTCCCAGCTCGCTCCCGGGTCTCTTACCCCGGCCTTCCAGTGGCTCCATAACAAATACATTCCTCTGCAAAGTTAGCGGGTTATTTTTAAACACACAGCTGTAATCCATCCACCGCCCAGCCCCGCGCTCACCAGGGCCTCTGGGGAAGCCCTCCTCCCACACGACCTGGCTTCTGCTCAAGCCTCCCAGCCACGGCCAGGTGCCGCGCCGTAATTACGCGGAGGTGCGTTAATTGCAGCTGCCACTTAGTTGGTGTGAATGCCCAACTGCCTTTCGCTTTGGCTGCTGCCAGAGCACGAGGTCAGGAATGTTTGTTACAGCAATAATTAATGCTTTGCAACGTAAAATACGGCGCAGGTGGGAGGCAGCAGGGTGGATGGGGCACCAGCCATCGCGACACCTTGGGATGGATCCTGTCCTTCAGCAAGGAGCAAAGGCAGCTCAGGCTTTCTCAGCTCACTGCCCAAGCATATATTCCTGTATTATATTCCTGTATTTACACCGTGCTCGGCCCTGTGCTTGCTTCTCTTACATCTCTTTAGGCCCCCCGCAACCACCTGCAGGGGTGTGGGAGCTGGGCGGCCTGGGCCGGAGCTCCATGGGTCCAGGCCTTTGGGGAAGACACAGCTTTTAGGAGATGGGGAAGGCTTTGGTCCAGGTCAGTAAGGAAAAGTTGTGGCACTATAGCCATGCCCATGGCTGCTGCAGGTCTCACGTTGAAGGGGAAGGTGTGCAGGGGCTGAAGCAGCTCTTCATCAGCACCGTGGAGGGAAGCACTCGAGGCACCGACATGTCTGCTCACCACAGCTCTAATATCCGAGCTGGGCTGAGGCTACCAAAGAAAATTCAGCCCCAAACAGGTAAAAACAAAGTTGCTAAAGGCTGCTCTTCCACAGTCCACTGCCACAGGAGCCCATGGCTTCTATTTTAAGCTTTCCTTCAGAAGGAAATCCTCATGACCAGCAGAGAGGCTCATAAAATGGGCACCATCCCATCTGCAGGGCAAGTGCCAGCTTCTTCCCAAGGGGCTGCTCAGTGAATTACTCATGAAGCGAGAGCCCCAGCTCCAAAACATCCACAGCCTTGATGGACCAGCAGCAGAAGCAGCTGCAGGCCCTGCTGTGCTCACGGCCACCCCGCTCCCCTTAGCCCCAGCTGCACTCGTGCAGGCTGTTGGTGCGTTTTTATAGGGCTTCAGATTTGTTACAGAGCAGAAAATGGTTTTCAGGGAAAAGCAAACACACCATGTACTTTCTCACTGATTAAACCTGACTAGCTGAGGCAGGTCAGCCAAGGTATAATGGTATGATGAAAACAAGGCCAAACATTTTAAAGTAGAAGTGATTGGACAAAGAGGAGTGAATACCTTCTACAATGAAGAAAAAAAAAAAGTAATAAAACAAAATAAAGGTGCAAATGATGCTGCTGCACTTCAAAAAAAAATGTTTTCTCATGTACAAGTAGAAAAATAATGAAACGTAATACTGTACTTCAGAGATATAAAAGGAAATGGATTTATGAAGATGGAGCAGAAGTGGCAATGTTACAGTCCTGATCCACAAGCAACCGCTGTGCAGCTGAGCACCCAGACCTAAGAGAGGGACACATCATCTAAAATGTCAGCAGTCAGACAGCTGAACCCTTCTCCATAGCAAAGACTGTTGCAAGGAAATTGCTAAAAACAACCAAACCGCATGTTTCAATAGTAAACATGCACACTTGGAGGCCCAAATGCCCCAGACATGCACGTGGGACTATAACTTGGCCTGGTGCTTTGGAGGCACAGAGAGCAGGAGCTGTGGCTCTCCATGAGGAACCTGGCAATTAAAAAGCCACCATAAGAAAAGGCAATCCCAGACAGAGTTTCTGCAGGGAAAACTTAAGAACATTAACTTTAATATCAATTGTTTATTACGTGGCATTCTTCAAGATATGGTTCTGGCCGTAGCCCAGCAGGTTAAAGCGATTACTGTCGGGTGATTCAGCCACCAAACTCACTTAGCTCCAATGCTGCCCATGCAGAGCTTTCTTTTAAACATTTAGTCTTCAGTTTCTCAACAACATTTGCACCAATAATAGAATAAGTGCTGGCTTGCTACAGGAAAACACAGGGAAAATGCTATTTCTGTGCAGCTCCTGCATCGTCCTCTGCCAGAATGGACAAATGAGCCCGGCTCTTCCATCCATGCGGGCAATGCTGGGAGGAGAGGGAACAAAGGAGAAATTTGTCGTGATGTTTCCAGCACCAGCACCCACGCCTCTGAGGTGCAACCCAAGGCCTGCAGCCCCACAGCATGGGTTTGGAGGGAGCTGATTCAACCCAGCCATCTCCAGCAACAGACCACCCCCTCCAGCTCCAGCGCAGAGCAGTGGCAAAGATAAAATCAATTTTTTGATTAAAAATGAAAGCAAGAGCATTCAGAGCACAGATCCTCCTACATCTCCTTTCCTCACTGCTAATGCTTAGAGAATGATGAGGAAAAGCCGAGAGTCATTATTTATCATCTTCCTTTCCCATATTGGGGGTCATTTGTCCATTTTGTTCTCTACCAGAATTTTTAGGTGCGTTGAATCATCTCTCATTCCTGAAGTAGTTTTGGTGCAGATGCTCTGCCTCCTACCTCCGAGTCCATCACGCGGCTCTGCGACCACAACCACTGCAGGCAAATAAAACTCCACAAAATCTCCGTGGAGTGGCATTTGGAAGCTTTTAAGGAACAGCAGTGCCTGCGGCAGAGCAGCCCACCCCACCACCGATGACAGATGGAGGTGGAATAAGCTCTCTTGGTCTCTTTTTAGAGAACACATGCTGTGCCAGCAGCAACCCGACCAGATCCCTAGCACCTCACCCAGTTTCTGCCCTGCTCCTGTCTGGAGATCTGCTGCTGAGGAAAGAGCCCACCAGCCAGGACACACACACGGGTGTCCTGCTGAGACCCATTTGCTGCCCTCTTTGCACTCAGGCTCGTTTCACGTAGTGGTCAGCTCACACTTTTGTGCTGTTTTGCCCTGTGAAACTACTGCACTGCCAAGGCTGGTTGAAGGTGGAAAGGTTTCTCACCTCTCTGATGTGTGAAAGTCTTGAAAACAAAGACAAGGGAAGGAACCGAGCCCATGCAGCACAGGCATGGTCATGTAGAAAAGAAAGTGGCTTTTTTTCTTCTCCTTTTCAATCAAAACTGGCGTTACTGTCAACAATAACAGAAGAAATTTCAGGCAGAAATTGGATTTGTTAAAATTTACCAGCATCTCTGGGTATATCGTTTCATACATACTAATGGCTAATCCTCCTTGCAGCCCTAATATACTCTCGGTGCTTGCGGTATCTGGTGGCAACGCTCTGCAGGCTACTTCTCTGCTGGTTGAGTAACGTGTCTCTGTTATGAACCTAGAGGCTGTCACTCTCCCTGAATATCTTCTCGGATTCTCATACGAGGTGAAGAGAACCTTCTTCATACCGACATATAGCGTGTATATATATTATATGTGTTTACTATATATTTATTACATGCATAGGTACAGAAATTGTTGCATCATTTTCTTTCTTACTGTTCTTTGTAAGAGAAAAGCCTGGCAGTGCCCTAAGTTCTCTTATTTTCACCCCTTTCCAGGTGGGCTGAGCACGGCCAGGCAGGTGTAACGCGCTGGGAGGTGGCTGCCCACATCCCTCGTGTGTTTTCCTGCAGGCGGTCAGCTTGCCTTTCTGCAGCAGAGCAGCTCATCCTGAGCCACGCAGAGCCATGCCCAGGGACTCCTCCTGCCAGGCACCCCTCTCCCCAGCACTACCTATAATTCAGGCTTAGAAGTGGGTGCAAGTATCTCACATTTATTCCCTAAATAGGGCACGCAGGGTTCGCTCGCCCTTCCTTCGGCTCGGCGGTGCAGCACTTCGGTGCATTTACTGACAGCTAAAAATAGGCAGCCCATGCCTCGGCTTCCTCTTCTGAGTCACCAGCAGCTCTCTGACCAATCCACGCTTGCTCAGCAGATGTTTGGGCTCCGCTTCAGAAGGTACGGAGAGCCTGGCTCCGGGAATTGGCAGGCTTACAGACCTTCCCCATCGCCTTACAAGGCTCCTCGGAGAAGGATGTGCGATAATCATGATAACGGGACGCTGCCCATCAGGGGGATGCCCATCAGGGGGATGTCCCGCTGGGTTTGCACTACCTTCGAGGCAGGTGGAAGCAGCTCTGCTGCTCAGCGGGGTGTCCCCACAGCCTGCAGGGCAGGAAGCTGGGGGAAAGCTGGGGCTCCTCTGGCTGGGAGCACACACGGCCACGTCCTCGCTCAGCCCCAGGGCTCCCGCTGGAGGGAACCCAGCTTCTGCACGGAGCAGCTGCGAGGGAACACAGCGAGCTGGGACCTCCAGCGCTGCGCAGGGCTTTGTCCCAGCGCTGTGGGAAGGCAGAGCCAGAAACGTGCCTGCAATCCCACTGCCCCTGCTGCGGGCTCCGGCACAGCCCGGCGGCCGGCACCCGGCTGCACTGTCACCACGTCCACACGGCGTGTCTAGCAACCCTCAATTAAGCTAACAGCTAATTATATTCCTCTAACGAGACAGCCTGCTTTACTGGCTGGAAGAGAGGATGGGGAGACAACACTTCTGGCTTCCTTTTCAGGATCAGCCAAAATGAGTCATTGTCCCAGCTTTCTCTCAGCTTGAGAATGATTATTTATGTATTGTTTATTTAAAGTTTGTTCACTTTTTTTTTTTAATTAAAAGAGAATAAGTATAATTTCACTGAAAATAAAAATAAATCTATTTTTAAATATTCCAGTCTGGATGCAGTTTGCTTAACAGCAAGAATGTGGGTGCAGGGATATCAGAAACAATATTGGTATTGGGAAACTGTTCCTAGCTGGTTTCGCTATCCTGTTCAAAAAATCAGTAAACCAGCGGTTGTTATTTTTGGACCAGGTTTATTTAGAAAAGGCCTGAGTGCAGCAAATCAAAACCCGGGCTTTTGCATGCTGTGGCTTTGCTGGTTTGAAGCAGCTCCCTTCGACCGCAGCTCCCTCAGACTGACGTCTGCATCCATACACGAGCGGTGCAGATGTGGCAGGAGCAGCACTCCTGGCGAGGAGGCACCTCGCGTGGGGGGCCTGAGTGGCTGGGATGAACTAACAAGATTCAGAGTCACCTTACAGAGTCACAGAGTGACAGTGGCTGATGCTGGCAGGGCCATCTGGAGCCACCCGGTGCCACCCGTGCTCTGTGGGGTATGATTGTGGCCGGGACACAGCTACGTGTCTCACATGCAAAGCCCCAGGTGAGGTGGGAGTCTGAAGTCTTTTTTCCAGGAGCTGGAGCAGGGGGTCCAGCCATGGACCCATCCCAGTTGTGCAGGAGCTCTGCTAGCCCAGCCCCATCCCCAGCACTTCATCTCGGCCTCTCCCCTGCCTGCAGCCCAGCAGAGAGAAGCAGAAGTGGAGAACTTGCAGGATTTCAGAAGGAAATCTAGTTTCCCTCAAGTCTCCCGATCCTCACGCCTGGCTCTCTGCTCACCTTCCACACAGTACACTTTCCTAATTTCCTATCTGCACCAGGAGCAGCCGTGGCAGGAGGTTCAAATAATTGTTTTCACAAGACCCGCTTTCCGCAGAGCCTTTTGAAGGTCAGGCTGATTATTTCCTCTGGAGCGAGCAGAGCGCCATGTAATTATTGTAAATGTCACCTGGTGAAAAATCACTTCTAGTCAATCACCTCGGCCCAGGGACAACTGCTGCAGCCCTCTGCTACTGCAGCAAGCCAAACAGGAGTGACAGGGCTCACATCTCTGCCGTCAGGACTCGGGTACTCCTCCAAGCATGGCAAGGTGGTGAAGAAACACTCCCAAGAGGCATGGGGCAAGCAGGGTTTGCACACCAACAAATGGGACCTGTCCCAGCAGGCTCCTTGGCTTAATTCTTTTGTTGTAGAACTCTGGGTCTATTTAATCAAAATTTGTGATGCTTTTGTTTCACAGTTTGAGGTGAGTTGTTTCTTGTTTAGGTAATGCTTGAAGAAGATGTGTTTGGCTTTTTTGGAAAGGGAAATAAAGCAAAGATGATTCTGTGACATCAACTGCATTGAATGTATTAATAAACTGGGGAAACCCAAGCATGTCAGGAAGAAAAAATCATTAAAAATCTGGTTATCTGTTCCAATCATTGTGTCATAAGCAATCAAAGTTGATATGAAAATAAGTTTTATGGGAAACGAGCACTCACCAAACCATAGTGATGAGCAGCAATACAAACACCTCAGTGGGAAAATAGCCCGGTTACAAGGGAAACTGTCTGGATGTGACTGGTAGGCAGTGCTAGCCTCCTATTTATCAGAGGGCCCAGGAGACCTTTCACATGTACATACACAACCACCAGACATGCATCAGGGCTGAACTGCATTGCAGAAATACATGGAGCAAATTTACCTGCTTATTTATTTACCTGTCTTCTTGGGAATACTGGCAAAAGTAAAAAGTACACGTTGAATTGGAGAGAAAAATATTAGTGGCATCTCAAGTTACCTTTGAGGGTTTCACAGGGATGAACAGAGAAAAGAGCAATGCCTTTGTGCCGTTCCCTTCAACTAATTGCATACACCCCAAAAAAAGCTCACTGACATAATTCACCTGCACCATGTTGGCCAACGCAATAGAGGCTTCTCCAGTTTTTCTCCCTGTATTAGCAGCTGCCACCCAAGGAACAACAACAAAGATCTCTCTTGTCAGTGCCTGGAGTGAAGCTGACACAAGGAAGTATTCTTCTGCAGCAGCACTAGAGGAAAATTAGTGCATTTGATTAATTAAATTTAATTAATTAATGGATTTCCTCTCTCTAAGTTTACTTAGAGTAGTTCAGTGTTTCAGTGTTCAGCAGGCCTTCGGATAATGCCCTCAATAATGTACTTTAATTTTGGGCTAGACCTGAACTGGTCAGGCAGGTGGGCTTGATGAACTTTGTAGGTCCCTTCCAACTGAAGGGACTATTCTATTCTATTCTATTCTATTCTATTCTATTCTATTCTATTCTATTCTATTCTATTCTATTCTATTCTATTCTATTCTATTCTATTCTATTCTGTTCTGTTCTGTTCTGTTCTATTCCACTCTACTCTACTCTACTCTACTCTACTCTACTCTACTCTACTCTACTCTACTCTACTCAACCCTACTCCACTCCACTCTACCCTACCCTACTCAACCCTACTCTACTCTACTCTACCCTACTCTACTCCACCCTACTCCACTCCACTCTACTCAGATGTCCCCCTCCCACTCTCCTACCAAGCGTCTTCCCCAGAGAGAGCTGCTGCAGGGCAGCAGTGTGGACGTGCTGGGGGGTCACAGCCAGGCTATTTTTAGGTGAAAGGAAGCCAGGATCTCATCAGATCCAAGATGCCGCCTCCGTCCCCACACTCCGCACCTTCAACTCTGCCACACACTGAATGGTTTGAAAGCATGAGAGTTTAACAGGGCCCTTGAGGATTTCAACATTCGACTGAAAAATATTTGGCAAGTCTGCAACCAACAACATCACTCTCTTAATGTATTCCAAAGCTCTTGTGAGACACATCTTTAGCCCAAATATCTTATTTTTAGAGCAGCATCCAGTACTTGATCACACTAACCTCTACTCTATTTACAATTTCTGCTTAAAAAGGAAGACTACTGCTTCATCTCATTTGTTTCTTCCAAGACACAGCTCTTGCAAAATCAGCTTCTGACACCCTTCTTCCTGCTGGATCAAGGCTGCTGTGCAGGATAAATTGCCCAAAACAAAACAATGTCTAACTGATGTTGCATGTTTTCAAATAAATATCTCAAGAACAGCTAAACTAGTTTAAAGTGTTTGCTTTTGAGTGGGTAGCATTTCGTTTTTATTAACAATTTGATCACCGTGTAACTAAAGAAGTATTCTAAGGTCACAGACACGTAGAGCCTCCAGAGAGGTACACCACTCTGGCAGATGTAATAAATCTCATTTCAGTGTTTCAGAGCTCAATGATAGCTTAAAATGGCCAGAAGCTGGTTACCAGTTGCTATTGCACTCATTAGTCTCTTCTCTCCTTAAAAAGACAGACCTAAAGATATCATCTGTCAGGAAATCTGATTTTCGTCCCAGCCTTTGCCTGGCCTCCTTACATACATCCTTCCTTCAGTGTGGATTTTTTTTATGTGTCATTTTTGGTCTGCAGGATTTCATTCCTCCAGCTGCAAATTCTCACTGTCACCCACAAATCAGACAGTCTGCTGATTATCTAAATTCTGCCCACAATTATTTCCTATTTAATCTTATTTAAAAAAATAATAAATAAAAGTAAGTGTATTTTTGAGAGTAGCATCTGTCCCCAAGTATTTCAGGTTTAGTTTTTAAAGCTGAATCTTTTGCTCTGAGATGACAGGCACAATAACTTCACCCAGCCAGCAACCAGTTCTCCAAATCTCTTTCGATTTCTCCTCACAGAGGAGTGATCAGCCTGTACGATGGAAATGGAAGGTAAGCACAGCAAGCAGCTGAAAGAGCAACGCAAAATAAAAGATCATCTGCCCCTTGGTCTGCTCTTGGACATCACACTGTGGGTTACACGCTCTTTATGCTGTGAATAAGCAAATGGTCCCTCTCCCCACCTTGTTCCTTGGTCACCCCCAGGTTGTTCACTCTACAAACGTAAGTGTTGGGATGCAAAAATCCCACCAGGACTTGTCTCCCACACCTTTTTTAAGACCTTCAGACCTCAACTAACCACACAGCCAATGCTCTATCTGCCTGTGCCTGATCCTGGGGTGCAACCACAGCTCAGCTGTGGCCCTTCCCAGAGCTAGGGGTGATTTCTGCTCATTGTGAGGAAGAGCAGGACAGAAAAAAAGCCCTGGGGAAGCAGGGGCAGCCACCAGGTTTATTGCTGATCTCTGCTTTGCACCTCTCAAACCCTTTTCGTCATTCTGAAAATGTGGTGGTGATCGAAACCTTCTCCAGCCCCACGTGGACACCGCTAATAGCACTGCTGGGCTGAGAACAGTGCCCTGAGACACAAAAGTGAAACAACTGAGAAAGTGATTAAAAGAAAAGATTGCTACGATGACTTCAATTCCAGAGTCAGAGCTGCGTGATACTCAGCCAGCCCAGGAATGGCACTACCGCTACACAGAAGCTAAATTGCATTTGAAAGGGATTTCAGTTCTGGCGATCAGCGCTGCTATTAAATTGAAGTCAAGGCATTTAGGAGCTTCTTCCTTTCAGAACTGGTCTGGAATTTCATCTGTGCCAGCGAGTTATTCTACGGGAGGAAAAACCAGTTAGAGAAGCATGAGCAACTCAACAAAAAATTAATCATTTTTCATAAATATAACCTAATCCTATTTCCCCCTAAATATATCCTTCCCAGCAGAACCCCTTCCTACCTGCATCTTCCCATACAGGGGAAGGAGTCAGCAGCACACTCAGCCCGAGGCAGACAGCTGGTATGCCAAATTTGGGGCTAAGCTGTTCAAAACTGGCAAAGTCAAAAGAAACAGAAGTTGAGTGGCTTTAATGGCAAGTGCTAGGCAGCTTCAGCATCACACAGCAGTACCAGCTGTGGTGCTCTCTGCTTTTGGATGTGAAGTCGGGGGTCAGGCGAGCATCGAGGTGTGTTTCTGTACAGCTGCAGAGATCATTGGCATAGTGCTGTCAGTTTTGCACTAGGATTGAGGTAGATCACTCTTGTTTTGTGGTGTACATGAAGCTGGATCTACAAGAAAGGATAAAATTTGAAGATTTTATCCTGCTTAGTTTCTGGCAAGGTGTTTTGCATCTTATTAAAGCTTCTGAACATAAACCCCAGGCTTTGGGTTCCCTGGGTCACTGCTCAACCCATTGAACCCACAGCATTTAACTCCATCTCTTTCCCCAGGAGGTTTAGCAGCCAACAGCCCAAGGAAGAGCAACAACCCCCAGGTGGGAGAGGCGCCCACCTCCCCAGCGGGGGCTCTGCTGGGTCAGCACGGACATCCTGGGGTGAAGGGAGAGGTTTGCAGGGGATCGGATCACGCTGCATCACCGAGGCGCCAGGATTAAGCAGTGCCAGGATGAAGACAGTGCAGAATCTGCCCCAAAGCACCTGATGTGCCAAGTGCTTCCAGCCGATCGGGGGCCGTCCTGCTGGTGACAGCAGTGCAAGTCCCCGTTTGATCCAAGCGGGTGCCAGTTCTGCAGCAGTCACGTAGATTTAAGTCAGACGCAAGGCCTGGCTGATTTTACTGACAGCCGCTGCTAAGTCAGCTCCAGCACTCGGACTCAGCCTCTGCCAGCCATCCCTGCGGCAAGATCGCAGGCTGTAGCCACCCTGCTATGCTCAGGCAGGAGGGAAACCCGAAAATCCCAACCTGGCCAGGGCTCCCAACACCCACGGCAGGGCGCTGGGCTCCCCCCTAGCCCCAAGCCCTTCCCTGGGGACCGACCGTCCTGCTCCGCAGCGAGGCTCCTCAGAAGCCCACGAGATGTTGGATGTCCCGCAGGCTCCAGGGCAGGGAAGCACCCTTCTTCTATAAATGCACATTTCAAGGAAGAAAAATACGTTTCTGGGTCATGTGGGTCTTGCAAGCCTGAGTTTGCATAGCTAAAACGCTTTCAGTTTTAATAACCCTTCGGACTACGATTGAGTTTAACTCCCTGCAGCACAGACACGCCAGCCATCACCTGGGGGTTTCAGATCTGTTAAGCCCCATCCTCTGGAATTAGATTACTGCCCCAAAACAAAAAAAAGGTCAAGGATCCTCCTGGCAGATGGTTTCATGAGAGGAAATGTAAATTCTGCAGCCCATTACGGAGCAACACCAGCGTCCAGGCACTGCCAGTGGTTCACTCCCTACGTAAAAAGTAGCGGGCTGATATTATCTGCAAAGGAAGTCAAATGAGCTGATACCAATTGAAGCTTTTTAAAGAAACAGGAAGCTCAGCATCGTATCTGCACTCACCGTCTAGACTAAGCCCAATCTTTTAACCATTTGTGATCCTGGCAGTAAAACCCAAGAGAATTATTAATGCTTAATATTATATTATATATATAAACGTTTAAACAAATGACAGCAGTCCTAATACAGGGAAATAATGGTCTTATGGCCAAGAGCACCCGGATATCAAAACCAAACCCAGCTTTTCCACTGACTTTTCACCATGGACCAGGCTAGAGATTTTCTGTGCATCATATCCATGTTCTGGAGCTCAGATAAGGGCACGGACCATGCCTGCCAGCCTATTAGAAGGAAAGTTTGACTCAGGAAAGAGAGCAGAAGGTTGGGGCATGGAAGAGGGAGATATAACTCCCAAAATGTTTGTGTGATCGTGAATAAAATCTGCTTATTTCCTCTTCTTTCTGGCCAGGCTCTCCTCAGCCTGCAGGGAACAGCCTGGCTCTTGCAACGGGCTTTGCACAGTACGGTCCAGCGGTCTGTCACTCCCCATTTATGCTAACAGTTATCAAATAGCTTTTAAATCAGTTATTCAGATCAAAAACCCCACCCTGCCGTACTCTGAGCACCCCAAGCTGGGTTTCGCAGGAAGCGAGAGCGCTCAGCACCCTGCACCACGGCTCCCTGGCAGGAGGAAACGCTCGCGACCACACCTGCCTCGCACCAAGCAGTGAAAGCAGAGAAAGCTCCACCAAGCCCTTGGTACACGTTTCTACTTTCCCTGGGGTCTGGGGCACCTGTGGGCTGGAGCTGAGCTGCTGTGCTGAGCAAACACCCTGACTTTCACGTGGCATGTGACAGGAGGCCCTGGGCACAACCTGGCCCCCAGGAGGCTCCCCCTGAGCACCAGGAGCCTTCTGTGCTGTGCGGGTGACGGAGCCCTGGCACAGGCTGCCCAGAGGCTGTGGGGTCTCCTCCTTGGAGCCCTTCAGCAGCCGCCTGGACATGGTGCTGGGCACCCTGCTCTGGGTGTCCCTGCTTGGGCACGGGTGGCACCGGCTGGCTCCAGAGGGCCCTGCCAGCCTCAGCCACTGTCACTCTGTGATGTGTATCAGTAGGGCTCCTTGCCTTCACCTCCTGCCCAAGACTTTCTCACAGGAGGCAGCTGTGCGGGGCCAGCCACAGTGATGCAGCCCCAGAGGGCCCTGCCACCCCGAGCAAGCATCACTGGTCCTGCACAGCCCCTTGCACCAAAAACCTGCTGGAGAAAACCCTCCACCGAGCATGAAGCTCTTCCCCTTCAAAAAGAGAAACACCTCTTCCACCCCTCCAGCCAGGACTGTGCCAACATGCTGTCAGCTGCTATTTGTCATTGCACGCGCTGAGAAAGGTGCATGTGGGTATAAAAGCAGCACAACGACCTAAATGGAAGTGGCTTAGTGAAACACAAGCTTTTGTCCATTGTGGGGGCATTTGCTTTTTTTTATTTTTATTTTTATTTTTATTTTTTTTTAACACTGGGGTTCACCTTTACCACTTGGCTGCAATATCCATACCTCCTTTCCTCCGCTAAATAAATCTCCATTTCAGAGAGCATCTGCACAACCGGCAGTGTATAGCTGAGACTTATCAATAGCTGATTATTTATGGGCTTTTTGAAAGCTATTGGCCATGTGTAGTTCCAGGTCCTGTGAAAGGAACTGCAAATATTTGGGGCTGGGATGCCATAGGTTTGTTTCTCCATTGCTCTCATTCCTCCTTTCCCCTCACATCCCGTTTTAGCAAAGCCAGTGCAACTTTGTGCAACAGCATCCTTCAGAAGCCAAGCTAAAATCTGTGTCAGACCACTAAAACACAGTTGCAAGGGATCCACAAAGTCTTTCCATACCCACATTTTACTCAAACTGGAGGAATCATCAGACCAACTCTTCTTTTCAAATGCTATTTGAAGGCTCAGCAAGAAAAGCTTTTTTGGAACTGTGAAGACTTTGACTAACTTGCACCATTCCTCTAAATGTATTAGAATTCAGTGCACATAACTGAGCTAAGAAGATAATATTGCATCTCTATGGCAACTGCAATGAGCAGCATATTGACCATCTCTGCAGACATGGGGAATTGCATTAGTTTGCATTATGATGGTTTCTACTTCAAGCATGCCTTGTACTGACACTTCCTTAGGATTAAAAAAAAATAATGTAAGAGCTGTGAATCACCAACCTTCCAGCCAAAATGTTTGATGCTGTAAGTGTTTGGTTTTCCTCCTGCCTTTCACAAAAGCGCTGTAGCTCCATTCATAGCATCAACATTTCTCTGCACAACTCCCAAGGAAAACACGAAGATGCAATATACATTTTTGATGATAGTGCAAGAATAAGGCCAACTGCTTCTCTTCCCCTTTCATTTTTGACCACTTACACTGTCCATGACTCCTTAGCTGTTATGAAGCTGAACCAGCACATCAGATCTTCCTATCTTCATCAGGATTTAGTCTAATGATGAGGAAAGTACAAATATCAAAAAGGAGATGAGTTTGGTATAGAATGAAAAACACAGAGGGCACTGTAAAGAAAAAGGTTTGCAGAGCAGCAGTGAGGCACAAAGATCGGGTGGGGAGAAATGAGGTTGCCCTGCCTAGAGGAAGGCAGCACACACAAAGGAGAGCAGGCAGAGAGCAAAACCCTTGGAAAGAAAGATACCAGTCACAGAGCAATGGAAATCCATCTCAGAAGTCCATTAAATGCTTTTCAGGAGTTTCACAGCAGGCTAGCAGCAAAGAAGTGCTTACTGATTCAGTAATCATAATGCCTTTCGGTGCTGTTGGGTCTCCTTGGCCAGACACAGCCACACTGTGCTCGCTCAGCCTGGTGGGGAAATTGCAGCTCTGGCAAAGGCAGCGCAATTTTCTCCCACTCTTTGCACACTCACCTCAATAAAGCTGCAAGCTTTAGGGCACAAGCCGCCTGCCGAGCAACAGAAGCTAGAAAGTCTCGTTCTCAGTTAGCAGATTATTCCATTTCTCATTATTTCGTGTTTTCCTCCATTTCTCAGAGGTATATCGGCCCAGGAGAGATGGTAGGAATAGAAAGACTGAGCTGTGTGCATGGTGTATTCCCTCATCTTCCCTTTTCCTACACGCAAAAATTCAGTGGCTTTGGGACAAATTGAAAATGAGTTATGCTACAGAATGCTGCCCCTCAAAATTAAGAGACAAAGAGCAGCAAAATGCATTTTTAGTGATGAAGTAAAGACAGTGACCATGTTAAAAATAAAATCATTGGGCAAAGATGAAAAATTGGGAAAACGCAGTGCAATTATGTGCCTTCAGATTAGGGCCAGGGCTACAACCCGTGCTACCACACAGGCAGGGAGGCTTTGGGAAGAGGAAGGAGAGGGCTGGATGCTCCCCAGGAGCTGGGCTGCAGTGAGCAGGTGTCTTTGGAGAGAGGATGGGGGCACAGGGTGCCAGCAAGTGTGTAAGTGCTGGGGGAGAGGAGGGACAGAATCAGCAATAGGCCTGAAAATCTATACTTTTGTCAGTGTAGGCAGGTGGGCAGCTCAAATTCAGCTCCCACACAAGTGAGCAATCCCTGCTGCTTTGGGGTGAATGAGAGAGAGCTGTGCTGCAGGGATGCATAGGCAGAGACCTGGCTGCACGAGAGCAAGTCCCTGCTGAAAGTCAGATCCAGTCAAAATCAAATTGTGGGGCTCAGTAACAGGAGCACGGGACCCCCAGGAAAACCCAGGTCACACACAGGTGGGTGAGAAATGCCTGAAGTACAGGAGAAACCCCAGGGTATCAGAAAGTCGAGCAGGAGAAAGAGAAGACCTGGGAATACACCTCGGAGAGAAAACCAAGCCAAGAAGCTCTCCTGCTGAGAACTGTCAGCAGCCAAAGCAGGACCTGGAGCACTACAGCCAGCCTCTGCTTCATTCCTACTCCCTCTGGAAATAAAACGGCCTGTGCGTACACTCTGTGTAAGTCACAAAGCCTACATCAAAAGCCTGAATCCATCTTTTTAATTGCCTGACAGAGAAGAGCCCAACTAACTGCTAACTTCACCGGCCAAAGCAAACATTAAGCTATTTTTCTCTTCCTTAATGCATCTACACAACCTTCCTCTGCACCCTTTTGGGCAAGCCAGAGTAAGGTTTTTGCTGCTGCTACAACTTAAGTGAAAAGTTAGCAATTTACCCTGTTATAAAAATGAATGATCTCTCTGGGAAGAGCAGGGTGGGATGCTAAGAGCAAGCTCCAGCAGCCACCCCAAGGCCTGGTGTGCTCTGCCCCATGCCTTGAGGGCTTTCCCTCCAGCTCCCATGCCCTACAAGATGCTCCATGTCCCATGGAGGCCACCAGCCTCTCCTGTGTGTTTTGTACATTGAATTGTAGCAGCATGAAAGAGAGTTGATGAAAATCATCCCATTTAATACGGCCTTTGAAAGTGGTAGAACAGCTTCCTGCAGTGGTCCAGGCCATTATATGAGCAAAGCAGTGGAAATTGAAAGCTCCTTACTCTAATCCTTTCTTCCAAAGCTGATCTCTCAGGCCTCGGGCAGGTCAGGAGGCCCTGACACAGGGCACTACTTAAATATGTCCTTTCACCACCTGCGTAGCCCACGAAAGCCTCGGTTTCTCCAGACACACTCTGATGTAACGCTAATAAGGTTAATTATCTCACGGGTTTTGGGCAAAGCTTCTTGAGCAATGCGAGAGCTTGTGCACAATAATGGCAAAAATGTTTGAACATTTTCCTTTCCTTTACCAAATTATGGGTGGAGGGAAAGAGCAGGGACATAGCAGGAACAGTGTACATGGCCATTCGTTTCCATGTCCTTTGCTGAGCAGGTGGAAAACCCCAAATACCCACCAGATATGCCCATCAGAAGTGGAAAGATGAGATGTGGCGTGTCTCTGCTTTACAACTTAAATTATTTCACACCAATCGGCCCTAGGTGACCCAGGGTGAAGGTGTTTCATGTGTGATTTAATCACGTCCAGCCCCTCAACACCAGAGAGGCACCAGCACTCCTCACCCGAAAGCTCACCGCAAGCTGCAGCTTCATGAGACCATTAAACACGTGGGCAAAATTTATGACAAGAAGGCATTTCACATCATTAACAGGCAGAGGAAATGTCACCAGCTCCTCACCTACCCGGAAACCTGTCACGAAGAGTCACCTCCATGTCCTGATTTAATGGAAGGCGTTCCCATGCGTACCAGGGGATTCCTCCCTCCTGCCCACCGCAGGACAGCTGGCTCACAGGGAAGCAGAAGGTGGCATTTCCAGCCTCACCACAGCTGCAGAGAAGCCGTTCGAGTCAGTTTTCATGCAGGAGCTGCTTGCTGTTTATCACCCTGCGAGGAACTGCTGCTGTCTGTTGCCCTGAGCTACGACAAAAGGCCGATGAGAATTAAATTAACATCAAAAGAAGCAGAGCCCAGCCATATAAGCCTTCATCAAAGAAGCAAAGCAGACGTGTAATCGTGTGCTGAGAACAAGTTCGGTTTCTGCTCGCTCACAGCAGCCCTGGATCAGGCACTCTCTGCTCCTGCAGCCCAGAGGCAACCAGAGCCGGAGGTTTCTTACCTAGACCCCTCCCCACCCCCCTCCTCATTCCCATATTTCAAAAAAATAAGCCGCACAAGCCTTTTAGCATCTGCGCCACCATTTAGGGCTTGCCTTCCCCTTGTCTCCTTATCAGTGGGAATAATTAGCTTGAACACCAAAAGGCCCTTGGTGGGAATAAAGGGACAGCCCCACATCTCTCAGCACACAGCAGCAGTTCAGCGGCGTGCGTGAATTCCCCGTGTGATGTGGGCTTCTACACAGCATCTGGCCCTGCTGTGTTTTTCTCCCCAAACAAATAGCAAGGAATATATGGTTTTGTTGATCATTTTCTAGCATGGATTTGATTGGGGTTGGGGAACGTTTTTTTTTTTTATGAACTGTGTGTTCCGCATCTGTGCTCCGTGCATTAAAGGGAAAATTCTATCAGTGCGGTGTAATTGTTTTATTTACACCAGTTTAACCAGAAAATAAATGGCTACAATAATCTTCTTCTGAGTAAGAAATTATGCAGTTCACACCAGGAGTGTAATCAGCGGTGAAAAAAGTAATATTTCCCTGGCAAAGCTGGAAATTCATGAATGCTTCTGTGACGGGCCAGACAACAAAACCACCTCAAGCTACTCCACATGACAAAATAATGTTTTATTCATCCTCCCCTTTGTCTTTTCCCTTCAAACAAGAGCTGCCCAGGTGATTAACTTGCACCTGCAAAGCCGGCCCCAGAAGGAGCAGGTCCTTCCCTCCAGCCCAGCAGAACCTGGAGGCCTCGGGGATGCACGCCTGCTCCTACACAGGGCTTGAGGCAGCAAAATCATCACAGGAGCTCCTCAAGAGCGGACCCAAACGTCAGCTGTACCTCCTACGGATGTAATTGATGAGATATGGGTTCAGGTGGACACCACCTAATGATGTTTCTCCTAATTAATGTGCTGTGAAGGAAGCAAGGCCTGCCAGGTCCAGCAGTGCCCAGCTGCCACCCCGCCCCTGCACCACCCCTGGGAGGAGGGCAGAGGATGATGAACTTGCTTCATAAATTAGCCCTCAAAGCAGCTGCAGAGCAGGTTACTTACCAGGACCTGTGGTTCTTCGAGAGCTTTGCCCGAACCTCTCAGAAAAGCAGCCCTGAGGAGGACCCGTGGCACTGTGCACTCAGAGCTGTGTCTGTCGGCACTCGTCTCGTCCTCAGATGTCCCAAATCCTCCCATTCTGCTCCCCTTTCTGACACGAGCCCTCAGCAGCCCCTCGGGGTGCTCCCGGCTCCTGCTCAGGGACATCTCCCCTGTGCATCTGTGCCTGGTGCTGTGCTGCCTCTTGTCTCCGCCTCGTTGGCCTCTTTCTTTCACGAGCACCCAGCCCTGCACCCAAACAGCAAGGCTGCCTCTGAACATCTCACAGTCACTCAGCAGACTCCAAACCCTACAAAAGCCTCCAGGTAGAGCCTTGAGCTTCAACAACATTTATCACAGCCCACGGTGTGATGAGACCCCCCCAAGCCACTCGTGGCAGAGCTGCAAGGACAGGTGGCCCTGGGGGCTTGGTGTCACCCCCAAACCAACAGCAGCTGTCCCAGTGTCACTGCCGGGGCTCCAGCAGGAGGTGAGCAGCACCCAAAAGAGGAGCACCATGCCAGGTGGGCTCGCATCAGATTCCTGCGTCTCCCAGTGTCGTTCCCTAGGAAAACAGATGGCTCTGTGCTAATTTCAGCTTCCAGATAACGAGAGCTCCTAACGAGCAGCAGGAGGAATCAATACAAGCCAGTCGATGGGACCTCTGGAGGGCTGTAAAGCCAATTCAGCAATGTTCTGACCTTGGTAACCTTCCGTCCCTGAGGTGGGATGGGCTGAACCCACTGCTGAAGTGGCCTTGGACGTTTCCTTCATGCAGCAGAAAACCGTGCTGCAGAACAGAGGTGTGCACGCATTGCCAGTGCCTCGACGGCTATAAAAAGGCTTCCATCTGCTTGGTTAAAATAAGGTTGTTTACTCAAAACGCCTGTGAAGCAGAGACGAGGAGCAGTGCAAAATGCACTAGAAAAGGGACTAGAAAAGTCCTCGTGAAGGACCCTGCAGGGTCAGCAAAAGGTGTCAAAAACACCTCCACGGCCTCCTCCCAGCTGTGTCGGATGTGTAGGAACTTACCAGGGTTTTCATACCCATACATCTGGACGCCACAATGTCCTTTTAAAGCTGCCCCTTGGCCATGCTGCAATTAATGACCCTATCAGTGAAATGGGAAAGCAATACATCCAGAAAAACCCTTGATGGCTCTGCACTGCTCCTGGGCAGGAGGCAACACCATCACCAGATCTGCCAAGCCAGCAACCTGCCCTTGGCAAAGGTTTTTGTGCAGTCTCCAGGAAAGTATCCGGGATGAAAATGCCTGCAACGCCTTCTGAAGTGGCTTTGCTGCCTCACTCCTACATTTGCCACGCCGCATGTTCAACTTGTTGTTTGCTTGGGCAAAATAAATTAATCGGCAGAGCTGCAAAGAAAAGTTTGCTAATTGGAAGATAAATACTCTCCAGAGAAACCTCCTCCGGGAAAGAGCTGACAAAATAGTAAATAGCAGGATAGGAGTAACACAGCACTGGAAGGAGAAATGTAACGAAAACACTACCAGTATTTAACAAACACAGTCATACCCAAACATTACACCAACCTCACATTCAGAAGTCATCGTTTTTTCATTTATTTAAGAAAAAATGTGTAAGCACTCTATTTCTGCCTACAGGGAAGCAAGCTCAATTCCGCCCTAATTTTAGCAGATGAGCACAATGCATGTCACGTTTCAGATCTACAACAGTTAGAAAAAATGGAAGACTGAATTGGTGTCAACTCCAAAAAGTGAAGGGGCTCACTGCAAGGTCACTTCTTCCACCTCCTCTCCCCGATGAGCCTCCGACTGGGAATGCCCCATCTTGGCTTCATTTTTTTCCCAGACACTGCTGCTTTCATTTTTAATCCTCAAATCCCTTGAGCAGGGTTTTGCGCACAGCTCATTAGTTAGCAGACAGGCTCACACAGATGAAAGATATTGTTCAATATTTTGCTGACTTAGCATTACTTTCCACGGTCGGTGGGGCTAGGCCTGGAGCTTCGCCCCGCTCCCTGCTTTCTACAACAGCAGACAAGAACGCCACCGCTTTCCTGCAGCAGTTACTGCTCCGAAGCAAGCAGGGGACCCCTTTGGAAACAAAACACTTTCTTTTTGCCATGGGTATGCCACAATTCCTTGCAAGGCTTCCACCAGCACACACCTGACCGAGGACCCGTGGTGAGACAGAAACCAGAGGGTGGGTTCAGCTCATAGTCGAGAAGGGAGGTTTTAAGCCCTGTATGAAATAACACGTGACAGGCATCCAACACACCACATTTTTCACCAGTCAGCTAAAAGGGAGATGAACTAGAAAAGGGTTCTCCGCCAAGTTTTGAGTTCCCAGCACCTGCTATAGAACCAGAGGAGTCCTTTCTCCTCACCAGCATTTCTTTAGCTGTGACTACACGATGTTCTTACACCTCAGAAAGAGCACCCACTCCTGGCACAGGAGCAAATGTGCAAACAAAATAAAAATCAATCAATAAATAAAAAGACTGGACGAGGAAATGAGAGCGACCCACTAGACTAATGGCTGATCACAGCATCTAAAGCTTGCGGAGTCCAACAGAGGTAAAACCGCTGGGCTCGGCAGCGCTTGCCAGTGCACACGACTGAAGTCATGCAGGATGTGGTCGCCTTCCCTTGTTCTTGGTTGCAGGGTGTTACAACAAATGCGAATTTATTACTGCTGAAACAAAGATGCTCAATGAAGCAGATACGGCTGAAGATTGTGATGTTAATTATAGACATGTAAACACTTCTGGCTGCGGTATCCTTCATTTCTCCTCCTGCCTGCACAGAGCTGCATAAACCCGTACACATTTTTACCTACACTCATAGTTAGCGTGTATTACTTGTATTACTCTGGGTATTACTTGAAACTTAGAAACAAACTGTGTGACTGAAAGGCACCAAGTCAGCAAGTCTACATCCCTGTGCTGCAGTTCACATTGCTACAGGATCCTTGCAAAAACCCTTGTTGCATCTGAGAACAACTGAGGCTGGTTGCTCTGATAATTACTACATTCTCTCTAAGCTGTAAGCTACTTTATTTATGGCATTTATTTATGGTCTTGTTTGACTACAGGATTAAAGCAGCCCCTGGTACCCCAGATCCATTTTCAAAGGGCTTGGTGCACCCACACTGATCTTCCTACTGAAGATCTCAGAGAGGCTTATTCGATTTCTAGAGGTCACTTCACCCTCTTGCTCATCTCAGTTTGGGGTCAACCAGAACATCCAAGTCTTTGTCTTCCTGCTGCTTCCTTCTGAGGAGCCCTCAGAAGTCACAGGGACCGGTAACTCTAATGGCACATTTAACTGCTTTTTTTTGCTATTATACTTCATGCTATTTCTTTTACTTCTGCACTACTCAATCTGCCTGATTGTAATTGCAGTCCAAAGCCATTGTGGAAAAAAAAAAAAAACATTAACCACAATGGGTTTCCATCCACATGTGGCTGGTGAGATGGGCATCACTATGTCCTCTCTGCCACCGAGCTCCTCCAGGACACACCAGCAGCAGCTCAGCTCCCACTTTGTGTCTCCTGATGCCTCTGATGAGACACAGCCCTGGAGAGGAAGGTGTAGGATGCACCCCCAAAACCAACTCATTTTAAAGTAACAAGGCAGGTGAGATATTGCTGCTCTGAGCACAAGGAGTTTAGTACAGTATCCAAACCAGGATCTTTCACTCAGCATCCTTCAGACCCTCACACAGCTCAGTGCCCAGGAACGAGGATCCCTGGTGCTTCAGGCACATCATCACCTCATGTTTCCAACGCAAGAGAAATTTCAACATTTTCTTGTTTGTTTTCTCTGTCTCCTAGCTCTAGAAAAACAGCTGGAGGTTTTAAACTTCACACAGAAGACACAAATCTGAAAGAATTGCTTGGTTGCTCATTTTTTGTGTGTGTGCATGTGTGGAGATGTTCTGTTTTGCTTTGTTTTGTTTTTCCCATTAAGCCATTTCCTCTGCAGACAATTCAGGATTAAGCAAAAACCTTGTTTCTATCACCAGTAAATGCCAATGGCCTCAGAGTCCCACCCACCTGAGCAGTACAACACATATATCAAAGCATATCCCCTCCATATGGAGGACAGAAATACCTGGCATTTATGTTTTATTATAACAGAGGTCCTTATTAGATTTTCCATCTAACCTGAATAAACATATTGTTTTGAATACTGCAATAAAAGTGTCACCTAGTAGCCATGTTGCAGTGCGATTTGTCTGTCAGGGGATGCAGAGTTTCAGATACGGTTTATGCTGAAACATTCACTTCTTATAACAAAATGATCGTCCTTCTGCCTGCTTGCAAACTGGTTAATTAATAAATACTCCTGAGAGTTTTGTTAATTCCCTTCATCTCTGTTTATAGAAAGTAAAAAGGAGCTAGCGAGGGAAAGCCCTGCTTTGAGAAGAGAATTACTTGGATCTGGCTTTGTGGAAAACAGCTCAGCTGAAGAGGAGGTGTTGTGAGGATGCTGGAGGGGATTCTACCACAGGCTACTTTGATGCTTCTGGAAACTACTGCAAACAGAGAAGCGAAATCCTTGTTCTTTTCAGACCTGCCCTACATCACCCGCATCCCAGCAGGAGTGTGGGGAGCCCTGAGTGAGGAGAGGAGCCCAGGTGTGCATCGCTCCTGTCCAGCAGGGCAAGGAGCAGCTCCACATCCCAGCTGGAGATGTGTTCACTGCACTCAGTGAAGTCCTTTTCAGACTGAGAAGAAGTGCTGTTTTGTAAAATCAATCTACTTTATCCTGCTGGTTTTCTTTTCTGTGGGCTCAGCCTGGCTTCCAGTGAAATCAATGTGAGATGGGCTCTTATCCCTAGAAGTAGGATGCTCTGCTGTGTTGTATGAACCACTTGGCCATACTGCCTCTGTGCTGCACAAAAGCTATTTTCAGAGAAAGAAAAGATGAGAGAAATGTACAGAGGGCTGCAAACATAGTTCTAGTTTATAAAAAGCTACAAACCACAAAATGCCATTCTCCTCTGGTAGGTGTTGCTAACTATAAAGAAAAAAAAAAAAAAGCTGCTACTTCTTCAGACATGATAAGAAAAGGTGAAAATTCAGGCTTGCAGTTCTATTCATCTACAGGTCTTTAATGCACCCTGAGGGGTGACCAGATACCGCTGCATGCTTTTAAAGCACCCAATGCAAGAAATTCTCTGCTCACCATAATGATGGGATTTATCCCAGGGTACTGAGGGAGCTGGCTGATGGTATCATGAGACCTCCCTCAATTATTTTTCAACTGCCTTGGGAATCTGGATCCCATCTGACTTTAAGCTGGCAAAATGTTCCAATTTTCAAGAAGGGCATGAAAGAAGACCCTGGCAATTACAGGCCGGTCAGTCTCACTTCAATGCCTGGTAAAGTTATGGAGAAGATTATTCTGGAAGTTAATGAGAAAAAATTTGAAGTACAACGCAGTCATTGATCATAGCCAACACAAGTTCACAAAGGGAAAGACCTGTTTAATGAACTTAATTTCCTTTTTTGACAAGATTACCCATCTAGATTTTAGCAAAGCTTTCAATGCTGTTTCTCACAGTATCCTTCTGGACAAAAGGTCCAGCATACAGCAAGACAAGTACACAACATGATGGGTGAACTTTTGGCTGATGGATCAGGCTCAAAAGGTTACAGTAAATGGGGTTACATCAGCCTGGCAATCAGTCATTAATGGGGTGCTGCAGGGCTCCATGTTGGGGCTAGTTCTCTTCAGTGTTTTTATAAATGATCTGAACATAAGACTTGAATACATAATAAGTAACTCTGCAGATGATACTCAATTAGGAGGATCTGTTGGTTCCCTTGGGGATACAGAGGCCTTGCACAGAGAACTTGACAAATTAGAGGCTGGGCAGTCACCAACCACATGAAATTTAACACCAGCAAGTGCCAGATTCCACACCTGGGACAGGGAAACCTTAGTTATTTGTGCAGACTGAGGGACGAAAGGCTGGAGAACAGCCCCACGGAAGGGGATCTGGGGGTTCTGGTCCCAGCAAGGTGAACATGAGCCAGCACATGAGGGGAGGCCTCATGGCGGCCTGCAGCTCCCTCACGAGGGGAGCGGAGGGGCAGGCGCTGAGCTCTGCTCTCTGGGGACAGCGACAGGACCCGAGGGAACGGCATGGAGCTGGGACAGGGGAGGGTCAGGCTGGGGGTTAGGGAAAGGGTCTGCACCCAGAGGGTACCCAGGCACTGGGACAGGCTCCACAGGGAAGCTGTCATGGCACTGAGCCCGCTGGATTTCAAGAAGTGCTTGGACAACACTCTCTGAAATGTGGTTTAATTTTTAGGTGGTCATGTGAGGAGGCAAGAGTTGGACTCAATGATCCTTGTGGGTCCCTTCCAACTCAGGATATTCTATGATTCCATGATTCCATGATTCTATGAACTCCTGGCAGCAGACTTCCCCCTGCTTTCCATCTTCTGATTTACATACAGTCTCAGAGAAATATGCTTCTATTGGCCTATTGTGAAAAGACAAATCTTCCTTTATGCAGTCATCAAACATTTCTGTGAATCAGCAGGAAAACCTTGAGATAGCCATGAGCCCTGGTGAGCAGCTGGTGGAGAATTAGAGGACCATGGGCATGGGTGTTGAAATGCTGTTGTTTCCATAACTCTCCTGCAGATATAATAACTGCTATACACCAGAGCCAGAGCCTGCATCCTCTTGGTTTTCCCTTTGTCCCTCTCTCCGCTTTGGATGCATTCATCCTGAGTTGTCATCCTCTTAACACACAAGGTCACTATCAGCAAAGCAATTTGTGAGCTACCAGCAGAACTGACCGCACTCCTTCCCTGCCCTCGCCCCTTATCGTTCCCTCTCAAATGGCACTTGATGCTTTCTGTAATTATCAGTCTGTTTCCTTTACAAAAGGTTCTTTGTAAATAAAACTTTGAGATAGGAAAAGAGGATTATGTCTTTGTTGTTATTAAAGCACATTGTATGGTCTCAGCTTTAAATCTTCCAAGTAACTTCTTCCTGACTTTGCTCAGTCAATAAGTACAAAACGAGTTTCTGTTTGACTCGGGAACTCATTTATACTTGTGCAACAGAAGCACAGCCCCAACATGGTGATGGTGTTGGGAAAGGCAATAAATATTAAGAAAAGTAGAGTTACAAAAATTATGAAATTCTACAGATCCTGAAAATGCTGGCCTGTTTTCTATAGTACATAAGTTCACAGTTTGATGCCTACCTGAACTGATTTATTTATTTATTTATTTATTTATTGGAGCACTCCATTAATTTAGGAGAAATTAAGTTGTTATGGGAAAAAAAAAAAAGTTACAGGATTTTACCAGTTCTCTCGACTCCCTAAAACTGCCTAGTACTATGC
Organism: Anas platyrhynchos; assembly: GCF_047663525.1. Taxonomy (NCBI): domain Eukaryota; kingdom Metazoa; phylum Chordata; class Aves; order Anseriformes; family Anatidae; genus Anas; species Anas platyrhynchos. Next base: position 21,415,472 of record NC_092588.1, on the reverse strand, counting down.
TGTGCTGTGAAATACAGAAGAGGAAAGAGGATGAATTTCTAATATATATATAATGTGCGGGCAGAGAAAACTTTGCCAAGGAGAATAAATTACAATATTGTTTTGGTGCTACAAAAATAAAATAATATATAGCAACAATTGTGTGCAGCCACCCAGGAAGCACAGATATAGTGCAAAAGAAAAATTGCCTTAAAACATGTAGGAGCTGCTTGGTGTACCGGTGCACACAATGCCATGGCACTCACTTCACTGAGTATACAGCAACAATTACTGAGCTCTGCTTGGGAAAAGTCTTACAAGAATACAAATTGCATTTTTTTGCCTACCACAAGAAACAAATAACCCTTATCAAAGATCATTCATCCCTTGTCACACGGCCACTGTGACTGCAAGTGAAAAACAGCAACTGAAATCAAACAATGAAAACCAAGAACGAATAAATTAAGAGATGTCACAAGCCTTTCCAGTGCAGCTTTTAGCCAAGTCTGGGATCGCTCTTATTATGTGTGCTAGGTCAAGGGCATCTAAGCTTGACGGTGTTTCAGCCAAGGCATGTGCAGAGGCTCGCTGCGGCGAGTGTGCCCGGCTTGGTGCTGGGTCAGGACGCGCAGGGGGCACGGCTGCTGCCCACACGCACAGAAGCTGCAGGGAGAGGGAAAGGAGGCAGAGGGAAAACCTCTCCGGAGGTTTGAAACACTGTGTTTCAGAAATACTGCAAGCCTTGTACTGTGCTTTAATAAAAATCACTTCTTTCTTTAAAAGAAAGCAAGCACTGCAATCTGCTGCAGCATTAAAACGGATGCTTTCCTCTCAGTTCTGGAGATGCAGTCTACATTACGAGCAACATAAGCTCCAACTTCTTTCTATTTAAGAAGCAGATATTTCATCTCAAAATAAAATAGCTATGCAACTGCACTGTACCCCTATTCAGGACCAACTGCTAGACTGACTCCTGTATTGCACAGGAACAAGATGTTCTGTCAAAACTATTAATACCAAATCTTTCAGGAAAAGGTGGACTATTTTGGCAGCAAGCACTCATTTCCAGTGGAGAATAGTCCAAAAGGAAGTCAAAGATCCGGACTCTGAACGCAAAACAAGGAGCACTTATAAACACTCGAGACGTATTTCCATGCTATGGCGGGTTAACCTGGGGCATTTTTGAAACTTTTTTCTTCCTTCATTCATATATAATCATATAAACAGTAGTCAATTAAAAGCTTAAAACAAACAACATAAGTCTTTTTGAAAAATGTTCCTTGCTTAACAATAGCCCAAGAGCTGGCTGCTTTACAAGCCAAAAGAGCTGCTTTACAGCAATCTGCAGGCACCGAGGCTGCTCCAGCTTCTCCCAGGGAGCCAGGACCTTCCTGCCACTCCTCTGCTGCACCACCAGACCCGTGCTGGTGGCACCAAACCCATGGGAGAAGGTGGTAGGGGTGGTTGCTGTCTTTGAACACAACAGCAGACACCACTGGCAGCCTATTTTGGGGCTCAAGGTGGGGGAGAGCACTCTCACAGCCCCCAGGCCACCAGCTCCCGTCTGTGTCCCCCATCCCCAGCAGGTGCCCATCTCTCTGTGGGGTCTACCTGCCCATCAGCACAAATGGTATGCTGAACCCAAAGAAGGGAAGCAAATTCCTGCTGATTCCTTTGCTCTCCAGCATCACTAAAGGCTAACAAATCCTACACGTGAAGGAAAACAAACTCAGAGACACTAACTTTTGCCTTCTGGTTGAAGTATCTGTCCATTATCAACGTCCATCTGCCCACCTGAAGGAGCCAGCAGGTCCATGTAGCTGGCAAGCACTGCTCATGCAGACAGAAACAGTGGCAGATGCTGGCTGGACAAGTCCTTAAAGACAAAATAAACACAAGCATTCTCGGATTTGTGTGTTGCATCATCCAAATCCCATCTAAAAAAAAAGAAAAGAAAAAACATGTTAGTTAGTTCTGGAGACTTTTCAATAAATAGAGGGTTTTTTTGTGAGCTAAATTGAGCAGGATTCAGATGAAGCAACCAGAAGCGCTCAGCCAAGCGGAAATATGGGTGACTTTGCCCATATCCCACGTTTGCATTTGCAGCCCGGCAGCCCCACACAAAGGCCCAATCCGAGTTCTTGTGAACACCACCGAAAAAATCCCAGGAAGCCATCACTAAGGCAACACAAACATCCTCAGTAACCCTAAATCATCACTTACGTATCACAACAGCCAGGCTCCCTCACCCCCACAACATATTTTCCTTCAGCTCCACAGTTTTAGCCACCCACCAGAAACACAGTTAGCTTCGTTCAATAGCTCTAAAGAGCACGAGGTCACAGAATAGCTTGTTGAAGTCATTCTATAATTTACATTGTTTTACTTCAAATTTGCATTGCTGCCTTTAAAAACAGGAAATTTTCTACTGGTTAAAAATATCCCTATATAGCCTAATTTCAATGAGGCTCTGACCTTCATTGCAGAGAAACCAAAGTTTTTGTTGTTATTGTTGTGTGGTTTTTTTCTTTTTTCTTTTTCTTTTTCTTTGAATTTAGTGAGAAACATCCAACTGGAACAAATGCTTTTTATTTTAACAAGTTAGGACACTGGGAATGAAGCATCACCTCATGTTGTCCTGATACATATGTAAATCTCCTCATCAAGTTATTAATATAATACGATCATCTGGAGTCGATGGAGCATTGCAGATGTATGAATGCACATACAGGCTTGCAGCCCTCGCCGCAGCCGTGCCAGGCAGGACAGACATGCCTGCTGGCATCCCATGGTCCTGGGACCAATGCCATATTAACATATCATAAGCTGCAGAGATAGAAAAGAGGGAAGAAAGGATGCAAGAAAGCAACTTATGACAGCTAAGGAACCTCACCCATAGCATCAAGGGGTAATATAGCATCCTCCTGTGTCTCTGAGGAGTGTCCCTCCTGTAAGCCTCTTGGAAGAAGTGGGTACAGCACAAACCTCTCCTGCCCTTCAAGGATACAGGCTGAAAAAGCTCAGCAGGTGAGAAATTCAGTGAGCAGAAAGTCAGTACTTCTCCTTCCCAGGAAGAAAGTCTCAACCTGGGCCAACAGATAGCCAGGACGGCCAGATTTGTTATTCAGATCAGGGACAGTCTGGCTTTTTTTTTTTTTTTTTTAACAAAACAAGACAAGTTAGCCATCTTTTCAGTGGAACGGATAAGGCAGAAATGTAAGACAAGGAGGGAAGGGAATTTAGGACCATGTCCAGTTATTTTCTACCTGATGACATTCAAAGACTCATAGATATTCTGATTCTCTAGTGCGTACGCCAACCATAAAATGAATTCTGACTTTATAAGCAATGCAGAAATCCTGCTTGCCAGAGCTGTTTTGAGCACAACATGCTTTCAGTGCTCCAGTTTGCAGCCAGTACTCCGTGTGGTGATTTTCCACCACACTGTGCCTCACGTATAGCCAGGACACTGCAGGGAAATTGGCCACAATTGCACACGCTCTGTCAGCAGCACATCTCAGCATCCTCCCAGCACCAGAAAGCTCTGCACACTCATTAGACCTGAAAAGCATCAATTCCAGTGCATGAGTACCACAGGCTTTGAAAAATGAGTTTTCTTAAGTCTCACTATTTAGCAAATGCTTCTCCCCAGCTAGCTATCTCTTCATCAAACAAAAGCTCTCTTCATGCTGTTGACAATCATAATATTTAGTGAAAGAGAAGAGAGTTGTAACTAATCAAGCCTCATTCCACGGGTGGGTGTAAAAGCAATTTGTTTAATTCATTCTGAAGGTCACAGAACCACAGCATTAAAGCTCATTTTGCAAAGTGTGCGTAATTGCATTGTTTGAAAACCCTTTCTCCTTTTAATTGATGAAAATTTGATTCTCCCGTTCGTCCTTTGGATGGGGGCATGCTGCAGGGGGCATGCGCAGCAGCAACACACCGGAGCAGATGCATCTGCTTTGGCAGTTTTCTCTAGTCAGAGTCATTCAGTCATTCTCCAGCCTCCTGAGCCTCCCTGTAACCTGTCTTCTCAACAAGTTCCTTGCATGGTCTTTCCACTCTGTGGATCCAGGAGAGATGTTAGGGGCACAGTTAAGGGTGACAGTTGTGGCTGGGGCTGGATTCAGCAGCTGAGGGCAGGAGAATGGGAGAGGAGAGGGCAGGGATGAAATTTGGAAATAACTCACTCACCAAGGAAACCACACTGCAAGGTGGGCATGCAGATGGTGACACCGATGTGCCCAGTATCGGTTCTGAATGAGGAAATGTCTTCTCTCGCATCGTGTGTTGAACATCTCTCCTTTGCCAACAGCAGTCAGTAACTGAAACCTCCTCTCGGAGGCAGGATGAATCCTGGCACCTTCCTTGTATTGCTGCAGAGATGGTATTTGCACATGGCTGTGGATTTCCTTTCATTGCAATGATAAGGGAAGCTCGAGATGGATTTCACACTGGGGAGGGGGGAAGAAAAAGAGAGACAGAAAATAAGGGCATGAGGCATGTGCTGTGCTAGCACATCAAGCCAGGATCCTGATACCAGCTGTCTGGAGAAAATGCAGGAACTGAAATCACGAGCTGATGTGCCCAGAGGACAAGCTTCCACCCACTCCCAGCAGCCAGCGCTAGCAATGAGCATTTGGATTTCTGCCATTTTTTACCCTTTACTTTCCACTCAAATTTTAACTTTTTACAAGTCACTCCTCTGATAAATTCACTCAGGGATGTCGTGGTTTCCCTGCGGCTAGGGTCACACAATCTGGATGACCAGAAAACATGGCAAGAAGGGCTGGCTCACCCACCTGGCAGCTCAGCTCTGTTGTAATAGCTTTCAATTCCTGTAGCACGTGTTTTTCCTTGCTCCAGTGCAGGCTGTCTTCTCGTCAGCTGGGGAAAGCCACACAGCCAAAGGATATTGCTTCTTCAGTGCTGCTGGCAGGCACCTCTGGAGGCCTTGACTCCATCCTCCTCCCCGGAGGATGCTCAGCCAGAGCCAGTTGCCCAGAATTGTGTCCAGCTGGGTGTCTTCGTGGATGGACACTCCACCTCCCAGGGCAGCCTGTGCCAGCACTTGACCACCCTCACAGCACAAATCCCCCGCTGGCTTCTCTGTGCCTGCCACGTGATGGGGTGTCCAAAGCCAAATGGTGGTTCCTGTGGGAGCTCGCTAGTGTGAGGATTTTTTTTCCAGTTCATAAAATGTCAATGCTTTTTGATTGGGGCTAAAAATTTCCACACTTCCTTCAAATTGGGAATTATGAAAAATCCCTCACAAGGTCTCTGGGAGCTAGCCAGAAGAGCAAACAGCTGCTCGTAGTCAAGCAGTGTTTGAGCAGCCTGAAAAACTGTCCCAGTGCGATGGTTTTACCCTGCTGGGCAGCCAAGCTTCACCATAGCTACTCTCGCACTCCCCATCGAAGAAAAAAGGGGAGAAAATACAATAGACAGGGCTCAGGAGTTGAGATAAGGACAGGGAGATCACTCACCAATTATCGTCACGGGAAAAAGAGACTTAGCATAAGGAGATTAATATAATTTATTGCCTATCACTAGCAGACTGGAACAGTGAGAAACTAAAAGCAAACAAAAAGCACCTTCTCCCCATCCATCCTCTTCCACCTCCTGCCCCCAAGCAGTGAGAGGGAATGGGGAATGGGGGCTGCGGTTGGTCTCTGATGCTTCATCTCCACAGCTTCTTTATGGTCAATGTCTGACCCTGCTCCCCATGGGGTCCCTCCCACGGGATGCCATCCTTCCTGAACTGAGCCTGCGGGGGCTGCCCACAGGCAGCAGCTCTTCAAGTACTGCTCTGACATGGCTCCATCCCACGGGGTCCATCCCCCAGGAGCAAACTGCTCCAGCACGGGTCCCCCATGGGCAGCAGCTCCCCCCAGATCCCCTGCTCCTGCGAGGGCTCCTCTCCATGGGCTGCAGCTCCGGCCCGGGGCCTGCTCCTGTGGGGGCTCTCCATGGGCCGCAGCCTCCTCCAGGCCACATCCACCTGCTCCACCGGGGGCTCCTCCACCCATGGGGGGGCTGCAGCGTGGAGATCTGCTCCATGGGGGACCCATGGGCTGCAGGGGGACAGCCTGCTCCACCAGGGGCCTCTCCACAGGCCGCAGGGGAGCCCCTGCAACCTCCCTGCTAGGTGGAGTGGTCTTTCCATGAAGCTTACACTGACTGTGGCAAAACTTTGTCTTAATTTTATCCGACTTTTATCAAACCAAAAGTGCTGTGAGTGAAATAATTCAGTGAACTAGCATCTTCCAAGTAAGGTTGGATAAGCTGAGACAGAGTCCATTCACCTGCACCTGCACCAAATGCTGTCACAGCCCTGCAGAGAAAGTTTTCTTGTTTCCATATGAAATATATATATATATATATACACACATACATATGTGTGTTTAGTCGTCCAAAATCCGGTTGGATTGTTGTCAGCTTTAGTCTGCAGGCTCCTGTTGTCCCTCTGAGGAGGTGTTGGGTGCATGAGTCATTTCTAAGCTTCCTCCCTCTTCCAGAATAAGCATTTCAAACTGTTTTTCCCAAATGCCAGTTTAGCTTTCAGACGTGAGTCCTATTCAATTTTTGGCCCACCTTTTAATCTTTTTATTGTTTCATAAGTAGGGGAATGCAATACATCCTGATTATCATGTGAAAATTTGACTGCACAATCCTTCAAATGTTTGTTTTTAATTATGATTAAAGATGCAGTGGAAGATGAAACTTCAGCCCCTTCGGCCATTCCTTGAGGCTTGATTCACTGTTGTTAATCACTACGCATTGTTTACAACTTCTCAGCCAATTTTCAATCAACATGAAGCTGCAAACTGCTCATATGCAAGCCAGCCTGAATTACTTCTGCAAAAGAGATTTCATCAGATGCCTGGCGAAGTGAAGCTCTCACAGAACTCCATAGAAGCTAGTGGGTTTATCCGAGGGATGCATTTGAAGAAGTGAGCCCAGTCCCAGAGGCTCTGTCAAATCCCCAGAGGTGCTGTGCACACATGCGGGCAGTTGCCTGTGCTGATTATTTTTCAGGATTGCTTTTTTTTTTTTTTTTTTTTTTTTTTCTGCCTAATTTTACAGAGTCTTTGTTGTGTCCCAGACTCCTTTCCCCCTCTCAGATAAAGACAAGCACCCACTCAGAGCCCACATTTACAGACCTCCCCAAGAGGAGGCTTACTGGAGCAGTACCACTGTTTGCTCTGAAGCAGCTTTCAGGCAAAGTATCCAACTCCTTAATGCTTGTGCTCTTCTTTTTTTTCTTCCCTTTTTTTCCCTATGGTCCTTATGCAGCTCTTTTCTCTTCCAGAAGTCTTAAAAGAATGTTTACCCTTCACTCTCCCTCATTCATCTCCGTGACCATTTCTGGCTCACCTTTATCTGAATACTTTTGGGAAGATCTCAGGAGTATGCTTTTTACATCTGGAAGGTATCTAAATGTCTGCCACATCTGCTTTTCCCATTGCAGCATATTTACTGGTATTTCATATCAATTCCAAATTTGATTTTTTTTAGATGCGATCAATTTGCCATGATGAATTCATGTAATTTCTGGTCACTGTTATCCCAACTCACACCTTTGGGCATTTTCTAAAATGAATTTATAGGTGGGAAGTGGATAATAACTTAATGATGCATATAATGATATTTAACAGTTGTTCAGCTATTAGGACTAATGACTTCAAGGGCCCAGCTTCAACATCCCTCAGGACCAACATTACAAGAAATGCCACCACAAGATCTCTCAAAGTCAATATTGAGTTTGGCGGAGCTGATCTTAATACCTCTTCCTCAGTAAGCTCAAATCTGTTTACAAAATGGTTAATCCAGTTCTAGAGCATTTCTTCAAAGCAGGTAAATATTATCTCTAGCGTAGAGGTTATGAAGTTTTAATGAATTCTCTCTTGATCGCAAAGGGAATATGTGGGACACAGAGAGATTAAGTAATTAGCCTGTGATCGTGAAACTCCGGGGAGTGAGTTTTCGTTCAGCTATAAAGACATTCTTTCCTGTTAATAAATGATCAAGTTCAGTTTGGATGGATTACCGAATTTGTTAATGAAAAATATGTCCTAGCCATTCCTAGAATCTTTCATCACCTCTCTTCCAGCCTTGGGGGTGTTTTATTTATTTTTTTCTGCTTTTGTATACAGTGCCAAAGTATTATGGCACTATCCCATTGCCAAATTCTCTTCTTTAACTTGGAAACTACTTCTCACTCTAGTTCTCCACTACTGCTTGATGGATTTTTACATTAATGGCATCAACTGCACCTGATTTTTCTCTGTTAGAGAAAAACCAAAGCATAATTTTGAAAACATATTTTTAATCATTTAAGAAACGCAATACAGAGTAACTACATAGTACTGTCATTAGGAAGGGCCAAATCTGGCTGGATTTTAGGAATTCCAGCTGTTTTTTCCTGTGTGGTCAACAACAAATGAGAAACAAAAATACCTTTGTGACATGAAATCAGTAACACTCCGCTATTGGGCACCCAAAAGATCCAAGTGTTACATTCACAGCTACAGTATGTAGAAAGATTTCAACAAATACAACTGTTAAGGGTAGGAGAGAAAAACAAAACAAAATAAAAACCCACAAAAATCAGCCACCACAAAAAGTTAAATGACAGAACATCTCGTTTCACCCTTTCTAAGATGTAATGTCTCATATTACTCTTTACAAAGCTAAGCTGCCTTAGTTCCCAAAGGCATTTGATGCTTAAAAATTACTTCTAAATTACTGCAGGTTATTTAAAATGGAAACAAAGGCTTTTAATTTTTGGTTGAGATGTAGTTCACATCAGCCCAAAGTGATCTCATTCAGGTTTTCCTCTTGAAAGGAAGAAAGAAAAAAAAAGATGCCCCCATAGGTGGGGACAGACTGGAGCAGACCCACCTGGACCTGCCCCCCAGAGCTCTCCCTCCCCACCTCCATGGTCTGGGGACTTCAGGTAAATCCTCCAAGGAGCTGCTGCCTCCTTCCCACAGTGTCAGTGAATTTTCACCTCCCTGCCCATGGTTTGTCCTCCTTTCCTTCTCCCTCTCAGTCCTGATCTTTCCCGCCTATGAAATCCAGCCCCTTCCAGATCCATCCCTGATCCATTCCTGCTAACAGGGCACTGGTGGCTCCCCCCAGAGCTCAGCGTTGCCTTCTGGTTTGCTTTTTCACTTCTCCTGCAGCAATAGACAGCTCTTTTTTTTTTTTTTTTTTCCAGAGGGGGGAGAAAATGATGGCCAACTGAGCAGAGCGTGAGGCTTTACACAGCCGCAGGTGCACGTGTATCTGCTGACCCCACGTGTGGGTCTCAGCTCTCACAGAGGCAACGCCAGCAGCTGTGTCCTCTCCCCGAAGCGGTGTCTGGCTGCCTGTGCTCCAGGGCAGCCCTGATGTGCTGCAGCTGGGATCAGAAGTGTTGTGTGAAAGGAGCCTCGAGGAGCCCTCTCGGGGCCTCCAACCTTGACCTGGCAGCTGCTCTCCAGCTCGGGCACTGCACCTCGATCCCCTCTTTCCCCATCCCACCACCACTGTGTGTCCCTCGCTGGCCCAGACACAGGCTCAGCTCCCCAGCCGAGCCCAGCCCAGGCAAACCTCCTTAAAATCCTAAACTTCGTACACCAATCAAGCCAAATTAAGACTCCCAGGCCCGTTCCCATAGTAACTGTGTATAAAACAACTATCAGAGATACCTCCAGCCATGCTTCTATATCTAGAAGCAGCAGCTTGCTTCACTCAGGTTTGTTTAATCCAGTCACCAGCACATTAATAACAAGCAAAAGAAAGGGAAAAAAAAAGTCACTGGAAAGGTGTTAGATGCAAACATCCTTTAGGAAAAGAAAAATAGCATGAAGGGAGGAATCACATCCCCGGAGGGCGTTCTTTTATAAAAATACACAAGCCTGGAGCAAGTCTGAGCCCCATGTGTGCTCTGAGAAGACGCCCTTGTTCCATACCATTACACAACAATTAGGAGATCCGTGCTTCCAGACCCAATTCCTCCCTTGCGTAACTGACCCATTTCAATCAGTTTATTTACTTGTTGAAAAAGTACCTGTCATCTTAGCAGATTTCCTATTACCCTTTTCTTACAGGAAGCTCGGGATCATGCATGTTGTGTTTTTTGTTTTTTGTTTTTTGTTTTTTTTTCTAAATTAGCATGCTGTAATCTGCTAGATATTTAAAACCTCGCACACTACATTATCCTTATTAGATAAGAAATCTGCCTTCCTCCCACCACGCTCCTGCTGCCAGTGATCATCAAGGGACTGCCACATCGCTGTCACTGCGTGACAAATCCTGGTCAGATGGAGGGATGTGGTATTCCACGGAAACTGTAGGGAAACTTTAGGAAACTGCACGGAAACTTTAGGCCTGGAGCACTGCATTACTCAGCCCAGACACAGCCAGGGGTAATAGGATGCAAAGTCCTGGCTGAGGAGCATTGGAGACCTCAGTACCCGTTTCTATGTCATGGCACCCACTGACAAGGACCACGAGGAAGAGAGTGAATGTAGCAAGAGCCAAGTAGTCTTCCTGAAGGCTACAGCAATTAGGTTGAGTGGGCAACGAAACTATGTCCTGGGTATTGTTTGGCAGAGTGTTTTGGGATGCTTCAAGATGAACAGCAAACAACGCCATTGTTCCCGCTCCCATTATTTACAAGGCTCTTTCTCTCCTCGGGACTGGGAGGTAGGGGACAAACACGAATGAATAAAATGCCACCAGACTCCCGAAAGAGACTGTGGTGTGGGGGAGGCAGATGAAATTATTTCTCTTGGGTTTCAGGTCTTGATGCTGTTGCATTGACTGGCTGTAATTCTGGGAATCAACCTTAAAAGATCGACCTCAGCCTCCAGGGCTGTGAATCCCACCCACAACCGGCTGGATTTCAGTTCAATGGTAGCTCCGGATTTCGTGGCTGTGAGTGACAGTACAAGCCACAGCCTTTCTGAAAAACGAGCTCATCTGACATCTACAGCTGTGGCTCGAGGTTAAGGTTGAAAATCACCTCCAGCTGACCTGCAGCAGGCCACAGAGGAGAGCAGCAGAAGGAGCGACGGGCTTCGGGTTGCAGGCAATACTCAGGGGCTGTTCCCCCTACCCAGGGAACAAAACCACAGGCACACACGTACCTGGTGGGAATATGACCATGTGGTCCCACACAAGAGCAAAGTGTGTCATTCCCCGGACCCACAAATGGCTTTTTAAATCACTCTTCTGGCCAAAGTAAAGAAATGAGAACATTTGCTGCTGCTGCTGCCACTAGCTCCTGTGGGTACGTTTGCAAGCATCCATTGGTACTTGAAAAATGCCTTGTTTACATTATGAAAAGCACTCCCTTAATAAAGCACTTTCTTAATACATCTCCTTGTACTGACATGTTACTTCAGGCTCTCTCATTTCCTCACTTTAATTACTTTCTTCTAAGGAGCTTTGCTGGTATGAAGCATATTGGTGAGCTCAGAGCCTGGGGATCGCAGTTACATCCTCTCGGGGTATTTAAGCAGCGTGTTAGCATCGCTGCAGTTTGCAGCAGCAGGCACTCACCATCACCTCTGCAGTGTTACAGCAGTTTTTGCATCCTGTTCTTCTCCCACTGCACATCATTTCCTGAAATCAATTGGTCTTGGCAGCGTCCTAAAGCTCTGTCTGAACGACAAGCACCTTCGTGGGCTGCAGTGTGGGAAGGAGGGAGGAAAAGCTGGACAGCAAGCAGTGAGATAAATAACTGGAGAGGTTTCTCTAATGACCTCACTGCTGGCAGAACTGTTAGCTCTCTGCACGCGTGTTTCTGACCCCTCAGCTGTGTCTGCCCACAGGACCTGCCCTGTACCTGTCCTCCTTCACATCCCTCCCTGTGGGAACTGCTGACGGAGAGTAAGGAAGAATCATGGCAAAGCTGAAACTCTGCGTGGACACAAAGCCCAGCACTGCCAAAACTGTGAGCACCGATACTCCTGCCATAGCAGTGCCTCCAGCCTCATGCTGCTAGGCTGCGGCACAACCTCCCTTTCTGTGTTTTTTATTCTGCCCTCTTGCAGGGAGGACCAGTAGATGAGAAGGTCCCAAGATGCAGGGTGGATGAGGAATGCTGCAGCTGGCGGTCCTGCAGCCTTTGGGTAAGGGTTGATGGAGAGACACAGTCTGAGCATCTCCAAAACCATCTTGCGTTGCATCTTCCACCCTACAAGTAGGCAGAAGCACTTAACAACAGCAAAAGGGCCAGAAGTGGGGAGAGAAGGGAGAACAGAAAAGACCCCTGTCATTTCTCCATGTGTGCTGGCCATTCTGTTAGACCCCTGTAAGCCAAAAGCTTCCATTTAATTGAGGAGCTTGGTGTAAATGTGCCTTTCTCTTTTTCTCCTTTTTCTCTTCCCCCCACAGCACTAGCATTGTGGAGCTGAATGCTTTCCAGCTCTCGTAGAACCAAATTTCACGCCTCGGCACAACCAGTGGGCTACCCCAGCTGAGGAACTCCACAAAGGTGTCCTTCCTGGCAGACATTTCACATATGTGGCACCCAGCTGTTCTGTAACTAGCACCACAGTGGCCATTTAAAAAGAAAAAAGGGGGAAAAGGCTGCAACATAATTACCTTGAGAGATGCCATCAGTCAAGGAGCAGATATAACAGGGAAGAGTGGGTTTATCACATTCAAATTAAGACCCTTAGTACTTGGAAAGGTTTGGTGTTTTTTTTTTTTTCTCTCTCTTTTTTTCTCTTTTGATCTAGTTCAACAAGCTGAACTGTTTCAATGCAGAGCAAGCTATTCTCCTAAATTATACAATCCCACACAGAAAATGTAAAAAATATGAAGAAAATGAGACAATAAAGATCTTCTTCAAGGTCTTTAATGATGTGGCAAGAGCGCTGTTTGAAAATAAATAAAACTATCAATTCAGTGGAGAATTCTTTATTACTGCCATCATTCACCCTCTTACTGGTGCTATCAACTAGTGTGAGTATAGGTAAGTATATAAGAAGAAGCTAGTTCCTAATTTAAGTTGGGTCAACAGCCCGCAAAGTTTTATCGTAATGATATAATGTCCAAAATGTGCAGACTGCTGTATCACCAGTTATAATGCTCGTAGTTGTTAACAATATACTGCAAATGCGTATTTGCGAAGATGGAAATAAGGCAGAGAAATGTATTTAGCTCGCACAAAATCTGGACAGAGCATATTCATTTTTAACAATAGTTAGCTGAATGTAAATCAAGCCATCAAAGGAACTGCCAGTCCATCCCACAGTGGCCATATTCTGTTTCATTTTATACATGAAAGGCAACATTTTCTTTAGAATACTTTAAAAAAAAATTAAAAGCCATGCTCTAATTTCTCAGCTTTCTTGACATGGTGATGACAGCTCCATAAACCTGAGTAATTATAGAAAATTGAGCTCTGATGTTTGATCTCGAACACACCATTGCAAAGGAAGATTATGGAAGAGTTTTTAAAAGTGCATTTGCATCCACCCCATGCAAGTGTCTGACGGACATATATTTATCACACTGTTGTTTCATGCCGTCGAAGACCAAGCCCAAGGACAGGCCACTGCACAAGGAAACCAGGTTTAGAAATCTGGATTTATTTTTTATTCCCAGCACTTCCATGGCCACCAGAAACAGGTCGGTGCTGCAAGGTGCGGTGACAGCTGGAGAAGCACTGACCTTGCTGGGTGTGCGATGCAACTCGAGGCCTCCAGGTATATAGAGCTCGTGAAATGCAAGGTGATCTCCAGCTTGGACAAATCTTTCTTTTGGTCAAAATGAAATTCACATGAATAATTTACTGAAATTGAGATATATGAAACAAAAACTTTTTTTTTTTTTTTCACGATGCTTAAGACAATCTAAGTGCTTTTTACGTAAATCAGGAAGTAATTGAACCTATCCTTCACGCCAGAGTGGAAGTTATAACGGACCTTAATGTTAAATAAATGCACGTGGGAGCTCTTCCTGCAGCACCTGAATACCAAAAGATTTATACATTTAGTTAAAAAATCCTTCCGCATAAGAAATCCCCAGTGCCTCAGCAACTGAGTATGAAGGACGCGTTCTTCAGCTTTGAGGTCTCAGCCACACGGCTGAGAAGGCAGTTTTGCAGGCATCCAGCATCTAAAATCCCAGCACAAAATGGGTCTGTTTTGCTTTTTTCCATTGGAACAAGAAGAAGAGGTATTTGATGAGGAGAGGAGGAATACCAAAAAGCTACAACAGAGGACATTTTAAGCAGGGTTTGAAGGAATATAAAATATAAACACTATTTATATTTGTATCAATTAGTATTTATATTTGGTTGTCTGTGTTGGTGGAGGTAGATGAGGTGTGTTTGTAGGAACACAGAAACTGGAATGTGCCTTCATGCTAACACTTGTTTCCACAGGTGTTAAAAATAGTGACTCCAAGCACATCCTTCATGGCAACGGGAGCTGTACACGCTCAGACAACCCGGCACATCCACAACCTTGAACCAGCGCAGATCTTTCCCAGATCTGTTCTGCTCCATCTGTCCTTCCTTCACCCACCACGGCTGTTTCATGAGGCACTGTGCAGCACAGGAAACCATGGACCACTTCACTATGGACTTTGTCCATACCAATCCTGTTTGTAAAAGGCGTCAGAGGTTCTAGAGAAGCCAAGATCTCTGCTTCATGCAAGATGTTCTGTTTTGAAAGAGATTGAACCAAACTTTCTTCTCTGAGTGATCAGGATCAGACCCAACAGTAAAAAAAAAAATCCTCCCCGTGTCAAGGAAAGAAAGGTGGCCCAAGCAGATGCCCCCCCCAGGCACAAAGACTGATTGCCTTCGTGCTGTGATAAGCCCTGCTGTCTCCATCAGAACTGTGTTTTACATGAACAGCTAACAGAAATACAGTATCTTCAGGCAGGAAAGGGTAGAGAAAGAAAACTGAACTGCTAAAACGAGCTTTGAAGAAGAGAAAGCGGCGTCTGCTTCCATGATCAGTTCAGAGCTCGCATGTAAGGCTGCCTCACCTTCCTTATGCAAAAGACATCTGTATATGGTTCAAAAGTTTCCACAAATCTAATTCTTGTCTGGCTGTGGAAGCAGTTTAAAGCTTCTTTCAGGATGTTCATTTCCCTGAACTGGATCCAGATTAAAAGCAATCCCTCGGAAGAAAAAGGAAAACCAAGCACCAGTTAAATCTATTCCCTCCGATAAATCTCTGTATCTGTATCAGGTGTCCTCGGCTTCTATAATCCCTGTACTTCAGCCTGCCATTTGCTTATTTTTTAAATCAGAACTTCCTAAGAGGTTTAATGAGGATTTACCCTATGGCCTGTATCCTCCTTCACAAAAATGACAAGTTTCTGATGCTCTCTCTTCAGGGTAAGCAGAGGTCAAAGCAATCATAACTGATGTTAGGCACATATAACTTCAGCAAAGGCATTTACACCCAGTGCATTGGCTAATCTCCTAAAATAAATGTCATTGTGGAACTGGTAATAACTTTTAACAGTTTTCGTTGTTGTTGTTGGTTTCACTGTAAGCTGCTTTGTAGAAATAAAACTATTTACACCCCTTTAAAAATTCTTCCTTGCTAAATGTTCTGTTGTACAGTAATTGTGCAAATCTTCTACCTGAGTGTGATGCTCGATTCTTTGAAATCACCAGGACCAACCCAATGTCAGCACAGCTCAGGTCAATGTTCTTTTCTCACTAATACTGTTTAGATATTCACCACTTCATTCACTCGGTGAATCCAGGGAACTGTAAACAAACAAACAAAAAAAAAAATTAAAGCACTGCTCAACTGCTATGATTGTGTCTCATCAGTCCTCGAACCAATTAAATTGTCTTTATCCCGAGCAGCAAGCTTTAAAAACTTCAGCTGCTGTACACTCAAAAGCACGGAGATTTTTTTCTAATTAGCCATGACATACCCAGCAGTGTCTGTCTGCTGGCATGCACGAAGCTGCCTAGCAACAATGCAGAAAAATCCTACAATAAGCCTCAGTGGATCACAAAGAGTCTGTTAAAAATGTTAATCTCTTGTCATAGAAAAGTAGGGATGGTTTCAATTAAGGACAGCAATTCTCAGCTTGTTATTTATATGCAATGAACTAAAATAACATTCATAAAGTATAAATACAATGTGAAAAGGCCAGGCATAATTACTTAAAGCTTTAATTTGCAGTACGTAATTTGCCATTCACATCTGTAAGCCTTTTGTTTTGCTTAATGGCAAAAACATTCCAGCTAGGTCAGACCTACACTTGAGTTTATACAATGGAGGAATCTCAGCAATCAGGGATGGAAGAGGCTCAAGAAGTCACTGAGCCCATCCCTAAGCACCAAGTCAGGAGAAAATTTCTATAAACCACTCCTCGGTGCTTTACTCACCTGTGTCCCCAGCCCTCCAAAAACAAACATTGGCCCCTCTCCCTTGGCACTCTGCTCGGTCGCCTGGCTCGCTCAGCATTTGGAAACCACTGGGAAATCTCTGACCAAAACCTGCCTTGTTCCAATGCAGGCAGTAACCCAGCAGCAATACAGAACAATACACTTTTTTTCCCCCCATTATATTAAAAAATGGCTATCATATTCCTTCAGTCTTCTTTTGAATAAATAACTCTAACTTTTTCTCAGGCTTTCCTCACCTCGGTCATATTTCTTTACTTGAATTGCTTCTTCTCTTTGGGTTATTTCTCCAACCTTTACAATCCCAGTTGGCTTGCGTACTCAACAAGTGCATTCTCCCAGTGCCCCCAGTAATGGGTCTGCAGCCACCACTCCTCCAGGAAGGGCTGATTTCATCGTGCCCTCATGATCTTTTTCATCCTTTTTCTGTCCTAGCATGGATTAATGTCCCTTCTGTTGCTAATGCTAGTCACATTGCTTATCAGTCATTGCAGTCAGCCCTTTTCAAAGAAAACTGAGAGAAAATACAAGGTTAAAGGTGCATTAAGCACTTGGGCCTCCTCAGCATGAGATTTCTCTCAGTGCTGAGTAGAAGGACAGCTTTTGCTTCGTTTTTCTCTTAGAGCTCACGTGTTTTTGTATTGGGGGGTGGTCCCAAAGACTCCTGGATGAGACAAGAGGAAGGCATACAGTCTGCTTATGCCAAGGATTCCCCCGAGGCTCATTGAAAACCACCAGGAAAGCTGTTTCCACGTTGACACCCTCATCAGCCGGCACAAGCCACATGCCCACACGTACACCAACACGAGCCCATGAGATATACACAGCCACTTCTGGTGGAAATATCCCATGGGCCTGAGGAGCTGTGCCAGCAGCAGCCGGCTCTGCGGGGCTCTTCCTGGGCACCAGAGGAGCGTGGCAAGGGGCAGAGTGGCTGCTTCACCATCACTTGCCTCAGATCCAGGAGGTGTCCATGTGCTCTGCTGGAACACTGTCCGAGGTTTGGGCTGACGAGTCGCACCCACGTGGCACACAAAATGTTAATTGGGAAGGAAAACGCAACATCTCTCTTTCAATTATTTTTTTTTCTTTCCCCTAAGGGACTAAATTGTAAAAGAGTCACAATTAAATGCCTTTAGGAATAGAATCCTGGCAAATCCTCCCCAGCCCATTCTCAGAATCACTTTTTTTTTTTTTTCTTTCTGATGAAACAATAAAAGGAGTCAGATTCATACAGTGTATTAGCATAAACATTTATCCTAACTTGGCAGAGCTGCAAGCAAGGAGGAAAGGAGTCCAAGAAAAGAATAAATAACAGATAACCTCAATACCTGGGGTCAAAACACAGGGAAAATATTCCCTGCATTACACAACCTGCGAAATTCAGTCTTCTCAAATAAACACTTCCAGATTTAGAATCAAATGCCAAAAGAACAACTTCAGTGCTGTTGGCCAGATTTTTGCACTTTATTGATAATTTTAACAATTAGCTGACAGTGGTTAAACCAATACTTTGAAAGCAGCTATCCTTATGCAAACTCTCATTATTGGAATAATTATGATGGGATTCACTGTAAGGTTTGGTAAACTGGGTTCCTTCTAGCTCCTAAGAAGAGTATGCATCACTGCTCCGCAGCTGCAGAGACTGTACCATTACATGAGAAACTGATGTCCTTGGATGTATCCTAATTTAGCAGGGGTTCTTGCAAAACTGTAGTTATACATGTCATTATATACATGAACATGTCTATTTTTGGTAGATTCAGGTGATCTGTTTCCATACACACACAAAAACCCCCTAGAATGTTTATTTTTCATTGGTTTTCCACTTTGATTATTAAGGTGATTGATTTCTTACCTTGCTGGTTTTTATTCCTCTCTTCTTATTGCTGGGAGTGGGGTTTTGGCTGTAGCACCCTGTAGAAGCAATGAGAAAACGCAATCACTCTCACAGGTCTAAGCATTATCTACAAGTCACATTAACCAGCCAAGCTGCAACCTCTGAATTTGAATACAAAAAGCAAAACTTTCCTACCTGTGCTTCTCATTTCTCCTCTTCTGGCAAGTAGGTCTTGGCGTGTTAACTTTCAGACTGTTCCTGCTGGCTTCTTTGTGTTCCCCAAAGTTGTTTTTTTGTTGATGGTGGTGTTGTGTGGGTTTTTTTAAGACTGCTTAAGCACTGGGTTGCAGGC